>NC_139811.1:3881106-4032138 GCF_963457635.1 Microchirus variegatus
ACGCTGCTCTGTGCCGGCTCGCAGTGCGCACCGAGCGTCCACAGAGGCGAAGCTGATCACCGCCGACAACGTCGCTGCCAAACTATAAATACTTCATATCTTAATACACAAACCACGTGTTTAGACTCTAAATGGCTAATTTCTCGCCTCAAATTATCTTAAAACTGCGTTCCGGGACAAAGAAAAGTGAGAAACGGCCACTGTTTCAATGTTATTCAGCTGCAACAACAACAACAACAGTCTTTCTCTCTCGGACGCCATTGCTCACTGTAGCCAAAAGCACGTGTCGACCCCTACTGACCGGGTGGCAAAATTGCAGTGCGTGTCCATCACCACTACGGAGAACTATGAAGGCTCGAGGTGTCTCCGTGGTTACGCAGTCGGAGAAGTATAATGTGGCCTTTAGCGGGACGATAGCGGAGAAAACCCGTGATTCCCAGCCCTGGTTTTCTGGTTTCCAGAGACAAAAAAAACCCGTCTCTCTTTCTCTGTGTGTGTGTCCACAGATCAACAGCTTCTCAGAGCTGTCTGAGGTGTCCATGCGCAGAGTGTCGTCCATCAGCTCTCACAGAGGAGGCCTGTTCATCATCTTCATGGCCGGCCTGGTCCTCGGAAGCTTCGTCACCTGGAGACTGACCAGATGACTCTGACACACACACACACACACACACACAGAGAATAATTATTTCTACCGACTTTTCTACTTTTCTACTATAATCTATGCATAACGCTGAAGACGACAACAATCATATCCTCATCACCTACGTACTGTAGCCCTCCTGTTCACGCTGCCTGGGATTTCAACGTAGCTTTTCGTCTACTATTCGCATGTTTTTGGTGTTTTTTAATTTTTTTCTTTTCTTAAAAATATGTAAATAGAAACGACTCAAGTTCAACCCCTTTTTATTCTGTTGGTATTTTTTACATTTTATCTGCGCAGAACAACCCAGTTGAGCACGAGAGCTGTTACGATTCTCACGGTTTGACAGAATTTAAACCTGTGTGTACAGATGTTTACAAATAATACAAATACTTTTCACCTTTGACAATGATTACAGAGGAACACAACAACCAACAGTGGAGAGAAGGTCAACTTTCAAACCTTTTAACAGGAAGAAACCGCTCGACAGAAGCCGACTCGGAGGGTCGGCGTAGGAGAGAGGAAGCGAGGTTAGTGAAGTAGAGGTGGAGACCAGGGGTCCGTTTCACAAAAGAGGGTTCAACAAACTCTGAGTCTAACCCTGAACTCTGAGTTGATCTACTCTGAGAAAGGAAACTCTGAGTTTTCGGTTTCAGAACAGCTGATTTGAGTTAGTTTGTTCAACTCGGAGTAGTTTCACCTCGAGTTAAGCGCGTGCGCCACAAGTATAAAAAGACAGCATGAATGGAGCCCCGTTTCGACGAGTCACCATGACAACAGGGAAGCGGAGGGTGACGTTGAAAATATTAATGCGTGAGTTTGAGCAAGTTTTTAGAAGGAAGTGTAACAGCAGCAAAAGAGAGGGAGACGACGTCGGAGAGAACACTGATGCTGATGAGGAAGTTTAAATGTCGTCCTTTGCACAATCACGATAATATTACAGCGGGAAACTGCTTGAGTTGTAGATTATTAATTTATTTAATTTAGGTGTAATCCCGCGGGGGAGAAGCGCAGTTGGCAGCAGTTTAATATGAAACATAAAAACATTGTTCAAACAGGTAAAGACCTCGGTATAATCTCATGAGATTAACCTCATTTTGATCATGTTTTACATAAAGTAAATATGAAGTGTCTGTTTGACTGTACAGTTGTTTTATCACCAACATAATGATGTTTTCACACATAAATGACTTCTCATTCTTTACATCACGTTCAAGTGCTCTGCATCTATGATGTTCTATAAAAGAAAAATGTGTAAATTTGTAAATTTGTAAGTAAAAAAAATAATTAAAAAAAAACAGCAGCGCAACACACAATTTCTGCTGTGATGTGAGAGCGTGACTCCGGTTGTTAATGTTGTAAATGTAAGGACGGATCAGGTTGTGAATGTAAATGATGAACTGTGACGTGAAACAGTATCGTTCAAAAAGAAAAGTGTCTGGAAATGTAAGAACATCTATGCGCGGTCTGATAATCATCTCCTGACAAATATTGAATTCTCTGCACAGTAATGCTGCACCTTCTTCCACAGGATCACTGTCAAAAGGACATGGTTGTGAAAATAGTCTCCACCTAATATAACTTCTAATGTAGACGCAGAACAGACTTCAACACTCTGCTGACTGACTGAATGAATGAGGAAATCAAAATACCGTGTGTGTCTGAAAGAGGGCGGAGACAGAGAGAAACTCAAGGTTTGCGGAGAAAAACCTGCTCCCGACCAGGTTAGTTTCAAAGAGCATGTTACCATGGTAACTGACCGAGAGCTTAAGTTACCTCTCTCTGTGAAACAGGCTAGAGTTACTCCTCTTTCTCTGGTTTGACTTACCTCCCTTTGTGAAAAACGGAAAACTCAGAGTTTCCCTCATTTCAGGGTTAACAGACTCAGAGTTTTCACTAAACATGCTTTTGTGAAACGGACCCCAGGAAGTGTGTGACATCCCAACGCCGTCCTGGGATTGGCTCCTCGTGTGGCCCTCAGAGAAAGGACACGCCGTAGATGAAGGATGAACGAGGATGAGTAGAAAGAGAGAGGATCAGTCACTTAATCAGGAAACGAGCTGAAGTTCATGATCTTTTGTTATTCAGGGTATCCGCGGGGTCTTAAATCCAATAATTTTAATTTAAGGCCTTAAAATGTCTTCACAAAAGGTCTTAAATACAGTTTTTAAAGGTCTTCTATTAACGTGACTTTTATTTATAAACATGCATAAACTTCAGTCTCGCGTTGAAATGTTTCTATTTTTGAGGATGCGATAACAATAACTACAACAGGGAACTAAAGTAGGTCACCTGTGCTGCCCGGTGAGAATATATCGAGCACCACTAGCTAGCGTGCTGTGCGCACGCCGGGGTGCGTTTCAGCCTAGCATAGCAGCGGAGAAAACTTAATGAAAGCCCACAGCTAAGCCGAATTGCAAGTTAAACGTTTTGTGGCTCCAATTTTCCATCATGTCTTTTGTACTTTTTTTGCCAGTATGGATTTGAAATGGGTCTTAAAGGTGCATTACGTAATAAATCTAAAACAACTGGCCATAAAATCCTCCTAATATGTCACAGAGACTCAGGAATAATGTTCATATAACAAACTGAACTCACCAACAACAACAGTACAGACAAAATATTTGCATTAAAAAATATATTTTGCAGACTGCAAATCATGTTTTGGCATGTGGCGCCACCTACCGCCGTCTACCAATCATTGCAGTCAGTAGAGTCTCAGCTGCCGAGCAACCACGGGTTGCCAGTTACGTCAGAAAACGAAACCTAAAAGACCTCTGTGTTTTGAATTTGAATGTAGTAACCGTTTTTGGCCACATTCTTACATATGGCACCTTTAAATTGTATTCATTATGGTCTTAAAGAAGTCTTAAAAAGTCTTACATTTGACTTGTTGAATCCTGCAGAGACCCTGTTATTGTTTTTGACAGACAGAGGAGATCCAAATCCAAAGGTAGGGTTTCCAAAGAGGCTTTTACATGTGAAAACTGCCAGGTTTTTTATTAACTCTGGAGTTCTTACTCTCTGAAGGAAGTCCAGAAAGTGGACGTAGATTCGTGTTAAAGATTGTTTTCGTTGCGTTTGTCTCGTAGAGAAATAGACGAGGACAAGAGCTGGTGCCACTCACCTGCAGTGTGGCTGCTCTAATCCGCTCCCTGGGCCTCACAATTCATAAGTTATACTCATTATTATTATTATGGAATCATCATCATGTATTATGTATATCATTATACTCATTTGTATGTTCGACAAACATGGGGATTTCATTTTGCTTCTTTTCCAAAACGTCTGTTTGCACAAACGCACGATTTTGATTAAAATAAACAAATAAAAGAATGTACTGTTTACCACTTTGACGACTGTGTTTATGCCGCACTACGTGTTTCATTGAAATGACTTGTGATGTAAATATTGACGCTCTTTTATTAATATTAATCTAGTGAATTAGATGTTTGATTGTGGATTAAATTTTTTTCCCATTTTAAAAAAGTTGAGGAGATAATTATGACACTTTCTAACACAAGTCTTGTAGCTCATCTGCACGGCCACCATCGTAAAGGAAAGTCCATGTATTTTTAAATCATACACAGTATTTTATCATTTCATATTATGGAATATTCTGTTATTTCTGTTTGTCCTGACAACGTTTTGGCCTTAAGCTCATTAAGATGCTCTGTGTGCACTCACTTCCTCCCTTTAGCTCTGTGGCTTTTGAAAAAGTTATTTATCATGCGGGTGAACCTCCAGCAGCAGGTCATCACATTATCACAGCTCCTAAAATCTACTTTTGAGAACAAAACCCAAAACAAAATAAAGTTTTTTAGAAATAAATGTATATGACAAAGACATAAGTTAATAAAAGGCAGCACTTTATTGAAGTTGGGTTTCCATTATGTTGCCTCCTCTGCTGACTTATTCTGACCAAAATAAAAATAAATAATCACAACATGCAACGACTGCTTTAAAGAGGTTTATTCACACACACACAACTGAGAAAAAGGCCATAATCAGAGAGTTCACTCTCTCTTTCCTCCTCCTTTTAAACTTCTCTCCCCAGATGACGCCTGGTTCTAAATCTCCACAGTGGGAGGAGTGGTGGTCAGCTCATTCAGGCAGTGATGGAGACTGAGGTCAAATCACTCTGATGATGGACTTGACTTCATCCTCTTCTTCTGTTGCTGCTCATTTTATTTTGTTCCAGCAGCTTCTGATTTGACTCCAGAGACTGGTCCAAAAACTCTGCTCAGTGTCACGGTTCAGTGATGAATCGCTGCACTCTGCAAAACAAGAGCAAAGACAACCTGTGTTCACATTTAGACCAGAGTTTGACAAACTTTCTCTATGAGGAAGACACTTTTTGAAGATGTTTGGTAACTTGATTTTCTGCCAGTCATTTAAAACATAATCTGTGGCTCTCAACACAGTGATTTAGACTGGATTAAATCATATATTATACTTACTATTATAATCCGAGTAGATGTAGATGTTTATGTTGCCAACATTAGAATCCCTGATGGAGGGAGCGACCACAATGTTTCCTCCCTGCGCGTTCATCCATGGAGAGGGACCTGAGCACACAATTAAACATGTTCTTATTGAATATGTGACATTTTTCAGTCAATTCTCATTTTTTGAAACTATTTGACACACTTACCTCGAGTGATCGCCACGGTTTTAGCAGCTTTGTTGCTCTTTTGTTCCATTTTGATTCACCTGAGCAGTGGAGAAACACAAGAGACAGAGAGAGAACATCACACTTTGATTTAGAAGAATGAATTATTGCTGTTATTATTATTATTATTATTATTATTATTATTATTATTATAATCAGAGGTGGAAAAAGTACTAAAATATTGTACTCAGGTAAAAGTACCAATACTTTGATATAATATTACTCAAGTAGAAGTAAAAAGTAGTTAATTTGAAATGTACTTTAAGTAAAAGTTACTTAGTTACTTTGTGTGGGGTGTGAGGGTAGTAGAAATATGACAAGGTCAGAAATCCAAAACTATTTTGGAGCTCGGCGCGCCCGACGTCACTTTTGGCGCGCGCCCGATGTCACTTTTGGCGCGCGCCCTCTATGTTCACGCGCAATGATAATCACGTCATCATTCGTCTGGTTCTGGTGTATATTTTCCCCATGGATGTATATAATACACTCACTTCCTTCCTTTGACACTCACAGTAAACCAGTTAATCCTGTTTGATCTCAAACAAAAGTTCCCGCCGTTTTATAGATGCCTCTGATAATAACAATAGGTCCTTGAACCTCTCATGTTTGATCCCTAAATACTCAACTCAACTCAACTCAACTTTATTTATAGAGCGCTTTAGGCAGCTAAAGCTGGTACAAAGTGCTTAACAGTACAATAAATAAAACATGGCACATAAAACATAGGAGACAAAATAAAAACAATAAAACTATAAAACAGTAACAATGTTTAAATAATAAAAAAACAATAAAACTATAAAACAATAAAAATGTTTAAACAATAAAACACTAAAACAAGAGCAGAGTCTCATGCTGAGTTGAACGCAGAAGAATAAAAATGTGTTTTAAGATGAGTTTTAAAAATGGACAGTGAGGGGGCCTGTCTAATATGAAGCGGGAGGGCGTTCCAAAGTTTGGGACCGGCAATGGAGAAAGCTCTCCATACTGATGAAATACTGATGTGACAGCTGTTAATTTGATGGAAATGTTGCCACACTCAATCGAGTCGAACAATGCCGAACAATGCCGAACTGTAGATCGGTTAAAAAGACAATCCGAACAAAAAGCGGCTTAATCTACAACAATTACCAAGGAAATGTGTAAAATCTCATTTCAGTGACTCCTTTGTGTCTGTGTCGCGCGTAAAAACGAAGTCACAGCAGCGATGACACAGCGATGACACAGCGATGACACAGCGATGGCACCGCCCATGTTGAGGAGGAACTATTGTAAGTCAACTGCGCAGAGCGGCAGAGGCGAACTACGGTCAAGTCGTCGAGACACAAACAGACGCTCTTTTCTGAAGTTGTGTTTCAATCACGCGACGCAAAGTTTCTGTGAGATCCCAAATCTCTGGACTTACCTGAAATCTGCTCTGAGTCTTCTTGACTGGATCGTCTCTGGTCCGCGCGTCCTCAAGAACCTTCTTCAAAAACCAAGCTCAAACTGGCGCTTCAGTGTGTGCGCCTTGTTTATATGGAAGTTGAATGCGCGATTTGGTGATCCTTACACTGTCCTCTGTGCTCTTCTTCCCTCATGTCTCAGCGAAATAGACGGAGTGGCACGAGGAAGTGGCAGCATATATGACCGATTTAAGATAGTGGCTGACAAAGTGTTTGAGCACGGCATCACCTGGGAGATGATTCTGGACAAATTTGAAATGTACTTTAAGTAAAAGTTACTTAGTTACTTTGTGTGGGGTGTGAGGGTAGTAGAAATATGACAAGGTCAGAAATCCAAAACTATTTTGGAGCTCGGCGCGCCCGACGTCACTTTTGGCGCGCGCCCGATGTCACTTTTGGCGCGCGCCCTCTATGTTCACGCGCAATGATAATCACGTCATCATTCGTCTGGTTCTGGTGTATATTTTCCCCATGGATGTATATAATATGAACTGGATAGAGCACCGCCCCCTCTGCCTTGAAGACAATTTTTGCATGGTGGCCACTGTGGGTACTGCAACAAAAAATCCCATGGAGCCCAAAAAGCAATTTTCCCATTGACCGCAATAGTAAAAGAGACGCGTGTAAAAGTGTCCACAGGACACCTCGAGACATGGACACGGGCTTTTTAAATCTTTATATTATGTATTTTTAGTTCATGGAGTTTCATGTTTGAAAAACATTCCTAAAGGCCATAAAAAGCCCAGACAAATCTTATTTCTCGAAGTGACGTCACAGCTGTGTACGAGCACAGCAAAGCGCGGTCATGTGGCGTCTCGGGAACAGCGCTGCTGTCAGTGAACCGAACGATATGAAAACTTTATGAGAAATGTGAATAAATGAAGACAATGAGGGGGTTTCGTTTACATTTTTAAAAATATTATGACAAAGCAGGTTTTAGTTGTTTATTCGGCGCTCATTAACATTTATTTTCAAACGTATTATCGATGTATTAACGAGCTGTTGTGTGGATTCATTGAAGAGAGGAGACTGACATGCTGCACTTTATCACTGTGTTCAGTCCCGGACATCGAGACACTGATGACGGTGTGGACTGTGGAGCTGTGACCGTGTGATGCACTGAGACCTGCGGTCACTTCACCGCTGATTCCCGGGGAGGAATTGTCTTATTTGTCTTATCGTCACTATCGGTTCATAAAGTTACTGTTATATGTGATGAATACGCGAATTATAGTTGAATACAAACGTGTTGAGTGAAATAATCGGGAGTTATAAACCTACTTTAACACGTTGTTATTGTTCCTAATAATAATTATATAAGTATATAAGGGAAATCAGACAAAAATAACATGATTCCTGTAACACATATAAAGTAATAGTCACGGTACTAACCCAAATAAACCATTTTTATTGATCGTTTTAATCTTTAACTCCGTCATTGTACTTTTCAGCTTCACTATATTCACTTCGCTATCGTTGGTTTTGCATTTATTTACAAATCCATGGTTTAAAGCCGAAGTTAACGTGACGCCGGTATTCATGAAATCCGCCAGCACACGTCATTAGCAATACTCCCATCATGCCTTTCGCTGTTCATGTACGCGCCGAGCAAGTCGATAACGCGGACGGCTCGTTCACATGTAGCCAAGTAGGTCTAACTCCGGGCCGGAGTAACCGCGCCATTCCTCACCTTACCATTACGGGCACTCCCCTTACACGCGGGCACGTCTCCTCAACACTCCCTTACACGCGGGCACGTCTCCTCAACACTCCCTTACACGCAGGCACCTCTCCTCTGACGTGATGACGTTTGCTTTTGTCGAAACTTTATTTATACACTCGTATCCCATGCAAACTCGTTGAGAGAGACTTTTTACCACGGTGTGCGACAATAATAGAGACGAATAAAATACTCGCTGACATTTATGAACACATAAGTGTACTTTGTATGCAATTTATGAATAATTAAAGCCACTTTGTAAACTATTAAATAATATAGCCAAACTGCTAAAAATATATAAATGCAGATTATATACATACACATAATTATCACGTTTCTGATATAAAAATCACGTTTACAAAATAAAGTATCACGTTCATAAAATATAATTATAACGTTTATAAAATATAATGATCACGTTTATATATTACAGTATCACATTAATACGTGATACTGATCCCCAAAAAACATTTCCACTGTGACGGCAATAGCTTCTGTAAAATGTAACGTTTGTGAGTAATTGAATGTATGTTTGCAAACTTCCATGATCACAGCAAACTGTAGGTTATAAAAAGTTGTGTTTAATAGCCTACACTTTTTGAATGTCTTATTAGTCTGTTTGACAGAAAAAGTATTAGAACTATAGAAGTCTACTTGTTCTGTTTTTACTCTCCCATGAGGTACAACTACAAAATCACTCAACAAAGCTTTCAACAAAATCAACAATAAACTAAACTATTGCTGATTATGTCATTAAGGAGTTGTTACCTATTTCCAGGTAGATATGTGAAACTCTGGTATCTGAATCAAACACAGTTGGACATCAGTGGATATTTTGACGAATGAAGTCATACAAAAGCTCTGAAACACTTGATTCTGCACAGAAAGTTGTATAACTTTCAAATCCATGTAATGAGTACAAGAAATTAATGATATATTATTTTTATTTGTGTAACACAAAATAAACTTTTTACACTTTTGACAAAGAGCCCCTGCTGGAACAAGGGTCTTTCTGCATGGAGTTTGCATGTTCTTCCCGTGTGTGCGTGGGTTTTCTCCAGGTTCTCCGGCTTCCTCCCACAGTCCAAAAACATGCAGATTTGGGGATTAGGTGATTTGGCCGTAGGTGTGTGAGTGTGAGTGAACGGTTGTTTGATAAATGATACAACAAAATGATGAAGTTATTAATGACACTCACATACATTTGGGAATATACACTGCTGTGAAAGTTGGTTTGACAGTTTTATAAACTATCTGACTCACCTCGAGTCAAACTTATTTCCACATTTGTACATCTCAGTGGCTTTGTCCAGGGAAATGGAGTGTACAACTGCCAGGGCGAAGATTAAGATTGTGTTGGACAGTGACCATGTGTTAAAAGGAGACATATGCAGCTATATAAAATATAATATAATATGTAGTCTCAATCAATTAAAAAATCAAGGAAAGAAATTGAAACCATTGAAAACAACAAACAATTTAAAATCAAGCAGAAATGAATGTCATTTAAAATCATTTGAAATTTAAACACAATAGGACAGCAAAGGCAGCACTTTATTGACTTTGGGTTTCCATCATGTTGCCTCCTCTACTGGAAAAAAACTGCTTTAAAGAGGTTCATTCCCACACACACAAGTGAGAAAAAGGCCATAATCAGAGAGTTCTCCAGCTGACCATTCTCACGTCCACTCTCTCTTTCCTCCTCCTTTTAAACTCCTCTACGATGACGTGAGATTGAGGAATCACTCTGATGATGGACTTGACTTCACCCTCTTCTTCTGTTGCTGCTCATTTTATTTTGTTCCAGCAGCTTCTGATTTGACTCCAGAGACTGGTCCAAAAACTCTGCTCAGTGTCACGGTTCAGTGATGAATCGCTGCACTCTGCAAAACAAGAGCAAAGACAACCTGTGTTCACATTTAGACCAGAGTTTGACAAACTTTCTCTATGAGGAAGACACTTTTTGAAGATGTTTGGTAACTTGATTTTCTGCCAGTCATTTAAAACATAATCTGTGGCTCTCAACACAGTGATTAAGACTGGACTAAATCATATATTATACTTACTATTATAATCCGAGTAGATGTAGATGTTTATGTTGCCAACATTAGAATCCCTGATGGAGGGAGCGACCACAATGCTTCCTCCCTGCGCGTTCATCCATGGAGAGGGACCTGAGCACACAATTAAACATGTTCTTATTGAATATGTGACATTTTTCAGTCAATTCTCATTTTTTGAAACTATTTGACACACTTACCTCGAGTGATCGCCACGGTTTTAGCAGCTTTGTTGCTCTTTTGTTCCATTTTGATTCACCTGAGCAGTGGAGAAACACAAGAGACAGAGAGAGAACATCACACTTTGATTTAGAAGAATGAATTATTGCTGTTATTATTATTATTATTATTATTATTATTATAATCAGAGGTGGAAAAAGTACTAAAATATTGTACTCAGGTAAAAGTACCAATACTTTGATGAAATATTACTCAAGTAGAAGTAAAAAGTAGTTAATTTGAAATGTACTTTAAGTAAAAGTTACTTAGTTACTTTGTCTGGGGTGTGAGGGTAGTAGAAATATGACAAGGTCAGAAATCCAAAACTATTTTGGAGCTCACGCGCCCGACGTCACTTTTGGCCACGCCCTCTATGTTCACTCACCAGTGCTGGTGATAATCACATCATCATTCGTCTGGTTCTGGTGTATATTTTCCCCCTGTAGATCTTCATTGTGCTGAATTGTTATTTTTACTCAGTAACGGATGGATTTATAAAGTAACTAAGTACAATACTTGAGTCAATACGTACTTAAAATACAAAATCCTGATTTTAAATTGTACTTCCGTGCTCACACTGCGTTTCACCTTGTTCATCTGTGTGCACTCACTTCCTTCCTTTGACACTCAGTAAACCAGTTAATCCTGTTTGATCTCAAACAAAAGTTCCCGCCGTTTTATAGATGCCTCTGATAATAACAATAGGTCCTTGAACCTCTCATGTTTGATCCCTAAATACTGATGTGACAGCTGTTAATTTGATGGAAATGTTGCCACACTCAATCGAGTCGAACAATGCTATGCAGTGCTCTTTCTAGCTTATCCATAGTAGTCTGTAAACAAGTGCAGTACTCTCCCTCTGAGCCGGGTGCTAACAGCCTAGCTTAGCACATTTACTAGCAATGGCTTCTTTCTCTCTCTCCCACTCTCCTGCTCCCTCTTGCTCCCCTGCTCTGTCGTGTGCTCAGTGCTCGATGTTTAGTTACTCCTCTGCCTCATTTAGCGGTAATGGTATGTGTATTAAATGTAGTATGTTTCTGGACATGGAGGCGAGGATTAGCCAGCTAGAAGCGCGGCTCCGCACTGTAGAAGCTAGTCCTTTAGTCGCTAGCATTAGCTATCCTTCGCCTAGGAGTGCGAGCCCGGTAGCAACCGCAGCAGCAACTGCAGCCACCGCTACATCACAGTTAGCTACAGCCCCCTCAGTAGTTCCCGAGCAGCCGGGAAATCAGGGAGAGTGGGTGACTGTCCGCGGTGGGAAGCGTAGCTCTAAACCGAAGCCCCCGGCTAGCCACCGGCCGACCCACGCTTCGAACACATTTTCCCCACTCAGCGACACACCCGCTGAGGAAACGACTCTAGTTATCGGTGACTCTATTTTACGGAACGTAAAGTTTTCGACTCCAGCGACCACAGTCTGTTGCATTCCTGGGGCCAGAGCGGGCGACATCGAATCTCATTTAAAACTGCTGGCTAAAGCTAATCGTAGGTTCAATAAAATCGTTATTCACGTCGGCAGCAACGACATTCGGCTTCGCCAGTCGGAGGTCACTAAAATTAATGTGGAGTCGGTGTGTACATATGCCAAGACGATGTCGGACACCGTATGTTTCTCTGGACCTCTGCCAAATAGAACGAGTGATGACATGTATAGTCGCATGTTATCATTCAACAGCTGGCTGTCAAGGTGGTTCCATACATTAGACCAGGGGTCACCAACCTATTTGAGATGAGAGCTACCCTAAGGGTGAAAAATAATATGGAGGGCTACCACGTTAACATTTTTTTGTTTGTTTACCATTTAAATGATTAATATTATGCATTCAACTGCATACACATTCATTCCAGTGCTTACTCCTAACGATTACCAGTTTTTATAAACAATATCAAAGATATTTTACTGAGCGATCATACGGATACATGCAAGTGAGGTGAAGTGAAGTGAGCCCGCGGGCACTGTATTGGCTGCCTGCGGGCTACCAGGTGCCCGCGGGCACCACGTTGGTGACCCCTGCATTAGACAGTCACGGAGAAACAGGAGAGGAGTCATTCATAGTAACCTCGTTAGAATAAACACGAGGACATTCTCCGAGCCGAGAACGAACAGTTTTAAGTGTGGTTTGTTAAATATTCGTTCTCTCCGCTCAAAAGCGTTGCTTGTGAATGAACTGATACACGAACAGGATTTTGACTTGCTCTGCTTAACAGAAACATGGCTTCAAGTGAATGATTATGTATCTATAAACGAAGCAACGCCTCCTTCCCACACCAATGTTCATACCCCTAGAGGAAATGGCAGAGGTGGAGGGGTCGCAGCTATATCTGACTGTATACTTTCGCTCACCTCTCGACCCACGTGTACTTATGAATCATTTGAGCACCTTACTCTAAGTCTGTTAGACTCAAGTATTAAACAGAATAACAGACTCCAGCTTATCGTTGTATACCGACCACCGAACTCCTACTCCGACTTTTTAAGTGATTTCGCAGATTTTTTATCTGATTTAGTTCTCTGTTCAGATAAAATCATCATAGTAGGTGATTTTAATATTCATGTGGACGTAGCCAATAATAGTCTTGGCTCGTCTTTTAAAGCTTTGCTTGAATCAATTGGCTTCAAGCAGCAGGTTAACAAACCAACACATCGTTATGGACACACACTTGACCTTATCTTGACGTATGGTATTGACATACGTAACTTGGTAGTATTTGATGCGAATCCTTTGATATCGGACCATTGTCTGATCTCATTTGAGGTTGTACTTACTAATGTTACTGATCCTAAACAGCAGCATTATTACAGTCGCTGTTTATCCGACAGTTCAGTTGAAAAATTTACTGAACAGCTATCGTCTGCCCTCCAGCCATGTTTTATCACAGAGGATGACTATAGAAACATCTCTCCCACGGAACTTAATGGAATAGTGGATAACACAAATTTAACCTTGCAAACAGTTCTAAACACTGTTGCTCCTCTTAAGAGAAAGGTTATCACCCGGGACAAGTCTGCCCCATGGTACACAGCCCAAACTCGAGCGTTAAAGCTCAGTACACGGAAGTTAGAAAGAACGTGGCGTTCCACACATAATGACAGTCACTATGTCTTGTGGAAGAACAGTTTTGATATATATAAAAAAGCTCTTAGACATGCAAGAACTTCTTATTACTCAGAGTTAATAGAGAAAAATAAGAGCAACCCCAGGTTCCTTTTCAGCACTGTAGCCAGGCTGACGGAGAGCCATGATACAACGTATCCATCGATCCCTCGATCGCTGAGTAGTAATGACTTTATAACATTTTTTAACGATAAGATAGAAACGATCAGAGATAGAATTACCAACCAGTTTAGTACAGCGAGCCTAGACTTAATTGCGGCTCCAGCTTTACATGTATTGAATCATTTTATTCCTATAAGCCTCCGGGAGCTGACCTCACTGGTCTCCTCCTCTAAACTAACTACATGTCAGTTGGACCCTATACCAGCTAGACTCCTTAGAGAGGCTCTACCACAAGTTGGAAATATTTTACTAGATCAAATAAATATGTCTTTACTGAGCGGCTGTGTCCCAAAGGCCTTTAAGATGGCAGTAATTAAGCCATTACTTAAAAAGCCTTCTCTCGACAGTAGCATTCTGAGTAACTATAGACCGATCTCGAACCTTCCTTTTATTTCAAAGATTTTAGAAAAAGCTGCAGCCACACAGTTGTGTAATCACCTGTGTAGCAATAATGTATTTGAAAAGTTCCAGTCTGGGTTTAGAACCCACCACAGTACAGAGACTGCACTACTTAGAGTAAAAGATGATATTCTTATGGCCTCTGAAAAAGGACTGGCTTCTATACTGGTTCTGTTGGATCTCAGTGCAGCATTTGATACTATAGATCATGAGATCCTGCTACATAGACTAGAACAAGACGTTGGGATTAGAGGATCGGCACTTGTCTGGTTCAAGTCCTATTTATCGGACAGATTTCAGTTTGTTAGTGTAAACGAGGAATCCTCCATACTCACTAAGGTTAACTACGGAGTTCCTCAGGGTTCTGTGCTTGGACCTATTCTTTTTACCCTGTACATGCTGCCATTAGGCAACATTATCAGGAAACACAACATAGATTTTCATTGTTATGCAGATGACACTCAGCTATATGTATCTGCACGACCGGACGACCCAAACCCATCTATTAAACTCCAGGATTGTCTCATAGACATACAGACGTGGATGACTCGTAATTTTCTGATGCTTAACACAGAAAAAACTGAGGTCATGGTCCTTGGGCCAAAAGATATAAGAGCAGCACTTGGAGCTCTAAACCTAGGCAGTAACACTCCAGTCCCTTGCACTACAGTAAGGAACCTAGGAGTCCTGTTTGACCAGGATTTATCACTGGATGAACATATTAAGCATATATGTAGAACAGCCTTCTTCCACCTTCGCAACATCAAGACAATTAGAAATATTTTATCAAGACAAGACTCTGAGAAACTTATCCACGCCTTTATAACCTCTAGGCTGGATTACTGTAACTCCTTACTGTCTGGATGTCCTAGTAAGTCCCTGAGAAGCCTTCAACTGGTCCAGAACGCAGCAGCACGGATACTGACTGGAACCAGACGACGTGACCATATAACTCCTGTCCTGGCTTCTCTTCACTGGCTCCCAGTGAAAAGTAGAATCGATTTTAAAATACTTCTACTTACATACAAGGCCCTGAACAATCAGGCACCTTCTTACATTTGTGACTTAATCACTTTATATCAGCCGAACAGACCGCTGCGCTCCTTGAACTCAGGTCTACTGGTTATTCCTAAAATAACTAGAAGTAGAATCGGTGGTAGAACATTTAGCTACCAGGCTCCTCTCCTGTGGAACCAACTTCCGCTTTCAGTCAGACAGTCTGACTCGGTCTCTGCCTTTAAGGTGAGACTGAAAACCTACCTTTTTAACATAGCCTATAGTCGAAGCTAGATCAGGTAGTCCTGATTAGAATAGTCTATCTTATGCTGCCATAGGCTTAGACTGCTGGGGGAATTTCCCATCATGCACTTAGAATGAGCACACAGACTTTGCACGAGCCGCACTTTCTCTACCCCGTCCTTGATTTTTCATCCCTCACCACTTACCTGATGTTCCCCCATGAGATGTAGCACATAAATCTACATATAGCACATCTCTAACTGATTTTAATCTCTTACAGTTCTGCTGACACCAGTGAACGACATGAGGTCAGGACAGGAAAGAAGACTCCGTCATCTTCAAATCTCTGACCACAACAGTCTTCACTACAGGCTGTGATAAACCCAGTGATCCAGATGATCCTGGCATTTAAAGACTTTTTCACTTTTTATTCTTGTCATTGTGTATTGTATGTTTTGGGTAACATCTACTGCACGTCTGTCCATCCAGGGAGTGGATCCCTCACCTGTGGTTCTCCCTAAGGTTTCTACCCTTTTTCCCTTTTACAAGGTTTTTTTTTCCCTGGTAGTTTTTCCTTACCCTGGTCGAAGGTCTAAGGACAGAGGATGTTACCAACCCTGTGAAGTCCCGTGAGACAAACTATGTTTTGTAAACTGTGGGCTATATAAATAAAGATTGATTGATTGATTGATATATGTATATATATATATACATATATGTATAAATGTACATACATATATGTATATATATATATATATATATATGTATATGTATATATATATATGTACTTTATGTGTGTTTTTTGTTGTTCTGATCAGATGGTGGAAGCTCATCTGCCTCAGTCCGTGAGGGAAATCCTGGTGTGGACTGTAGACTTCTTCAAAAACAATCTCCTGAGCTGGATTCGGGAACACGGCGGATGGGTACGTCGCTTCTTCCACTTCCACTTATGAGTCAGTGAGGGATGGCGCCTGTGTTGTGTCCGCTTTGTCAGCAGGGGGCGCTGTTGATCTACACATTTGACTGAGCGCTCTCACAGCTACTGTACATGAACTCCTGTCCTTCTCTGTGGTTGCTGTCATGTGCATTTACCACACATTTGAGATTTTACAGTAGATTAAATGCATAGTGAAGTTTTTCTCACTGTGTTTTTAACCAAATCTCAGCGAAAAACATGGCTTAATAATAAAATCTACACCGACTCAAATCGTGTGTAGAAGGATTCATAAGAGGCAGACTTTGAACACACTAACCACAAGTGTGTTTATAATCGCTTTAAAGAATAACATTTAAAACATTTTTGTTACCTTAGTGAGTGGAGAAGTTCTTTGTTTGTTAAAGTCTGCAGTCTTACCAGTAAATGACCAATTCTTATTTATAAAGCATGGAGAAAATCAGTGAAACAGTGGTCAAGTAGCAGTGGGTTAAAATATTGATTTGGGGATAAGTCTCTGGCTGCAGCTAACTAATATTTTTGTAATCTTTTGAGTATTCTACTAATTATTCCTCGAGTAATCGCCAATAATACTCTGTCGCAATTTACCATGAATAAGTTTATTATTGAAACAATTCAATTCTGACATCAATGTTTACGTTAGCGTGTGCCGGCGGCGTTAGCATTAGTACGCCAGCTGTGGTTTACAGTGGTTACACTGACTGAACCTTGTTGGCGTCTTGTTTAAGCGTGAAATGGTCAAACACTTTGGACATTGTCTGCCCTTTTACAGAAAACATTTCACCCTCCGTCATCGTGAAATCCGAGTGTGCGTCTGCTAAACCGGTCCGTGTGGAACAAAGATCCCTGCGCTGAACAGGCCGCGAGATAGGAATACTCGATAGTAATTTTTGTCATCGAGTTACTTGAGTAATTTACCATGAATAAGTTTATTATTTAAACGATTCAATTCTGACATCAATGTTTACGTTAGCTTGTGCCGGCGGCGTTAGCATTAGTACGCCTAGTAAGCTGTGGTTTACAGTGGTTACACTGCGCCTTGTTGACTTCTTGTTTAAACGTGGACGTTTTTCTGCCCTTTTACAGAAAACGTTTCACCCTCCGTCATGAAATCCAAAGTGTGCGTCTGCTAAACCGGTCCGTGTGGAACAACGATCCCTGCGCTGAACAGGCCGCAAGATAGGAAAATACATTTTTGTCATATTCTGGCTGTAACGAAATGTTTTTTAAGTCTCCGTCACTCCGTCAAGTGACAACGGAGACGGCAAGGGCTGCGATTGGTCCTCGGGACGTCCACAGAGGCGAAGCTGATCACCGCAGACAACGTCGCTGCCAAACTATAAATATCTTAACACACAAACCACGTGTTTAGACTCTAAATGGCAAATTTCTCGCCTCAAATTATCTTAAAACTACGTTCCGGGACAAAGAAAAGTGAGAAACGGCCACTGTTTCAATGTTATTCAGCTGCAACAACAACAACAACAACAACAACAACAACAACAACAACAACAACAACAACAACAACAACAACAACAACAACAACAACAACAACAACAACAACAGTCTTTCTCTCTCGGACGCCATTGCTCACTGTAGCCAAAAGCACAACAACCTTGCGTGTTGACCCCTACTGACCATGCTGGAAATTGCCTATGAAGGCTCGAGGGGTCTCCGTGGTTACGCAGTCGGAGAAGTATATATAATGTGGCCTTTAGCGGGACGATAGCGGAGAAAACCGGTGATTCCCAGCCCTGGTTTTCCGGTTTCCAGAGACAAAAAAAACCCCGTCTCTCTTTCTCTGTGTGTGTGTCCACAGATCAACAGCTTCTCAGAGCTGTCTGAGGTGTCCATGCGCAGAGTGTCGTCCATCAGCTCTCACAGAGGAGGCCTGTTCATCATCTTCATCGCCGGCCTGGTCCTCGGAAGCTTCGTCACCTGGAGACTGACCAGATGACTCTGACACACACACACACACACACACACACACACACACACACACACACACACACACACACACACACACACACACACACACACACACACACACACACACACACACACACAAACACACAGAATATAATTATTTCTACCGACTTTTCTACTTTTCTACTATAATCTATGCATAACTCTGAAGACGACAACAATCATATCCTCATCACCTACGTACTGTAGCCCTCCTGTTCACGCTGCCTGGGATTTCAACGTAGCTTTTTAGCCGTTTATTATCGTCTACTATTCGCATGTTTTTGGTGTTTTGTTTTTTTAATTTAATTTAATTTCCCCCTTTTCTTAAAAATATGTAGAAAGAAACGACTCAAGTTCAACCCCTTTTTATTCTGTTGGTATTTTTTACATTTTATCTGCGCAGAACAACCCGGTCGAGCACGAGAGCTGTTACGATTCTCACGGTTTGACAGAATTTAGACCTGTGTGTACAGATGTTTACAAATAATACAAATACTTTATTACAGAGCAACACAACAACCAGCAGTGGAGAGAAGGTCAACTTTCAAACCTTTTAACAGGAAGAAACCGCTCGACAGAAGCCGACTCGGAGGGTCGGCGTAGGAGAGAGGAAGCGAGGTTAGTGAAGTAGAGATGGGGAGGAAAGGATGGAGGAGAGGTGGAGACCAGGAAGTGTGTGACATCCCAACGCCGTCCTGGGATTGGCTCCTCTCGTGGCCCTCAGAGAAAGGACAAGCCGTAGATGAAGGATGGACGAGGATGAGTAGAAAGAGAGGATCAGTCACTTAATCAGGAAACGAGCTGAAGTTCATGATCTTTTGTTATTCAGGGTATCCGCGGGGTCTTAAATCCAATAATTTTAATTTAAGGCCTTAAAATGTCTTCACAAAAATACAGTTTTTAAAGGTCTTCTATTAACGTGACTTTTATTTAAAACAAGCATAAACTTCAGTCTCGCGTTGAAATGTTTCTATTTTTGAGGATGCGATAACAATAACTACAACAGGGAACTAAAGTAGGTCACCTGTGCTGCCCGGTGAGAATATATCGAGCACCACTAGCTAGCGTGCTGTGCGCGCGCAGGGGTGCGTTTCAGCCTAGCATAGCAGCGGAGAAAACTTAATGAAAGCCCACAGCTAAGCCGAATTGCAAGTTAAACGTTTTGTGGCTCCAATTTTCCATCATGTCTTTTGTACTTTTTTTGCCAGTATGGATTTGAAATGGGTCTTAAAGGTGCATTATGTAATAAATGTAAAGCAACTGGCCATAAAATCCTCCTAATATGTCACAGAGACTCAGGAATAATGTTCATATAACAAACTGAACTCACCAACAACAACAGTACAGACAAAATATTTGCATTAAAAAATATATTTTGCAGACTGCAAATCATGTTTATGTTTTGAAATCATGTTTTGGCATGTGGCGCCACCTACCGCCGTCTACCAATCATTGCAGTCAGTAGAGTCTCAGCTGCCGAGCAACCACGGGAAACCTAAAAGACCTCTGTATTTTGAATTTGAATGTAGTAACCGTTTTTGGCCACATTCTTACATATGGCACTTTTAAATTGTAATCATTATGGTCTTAAAAAAGTCTTAAAAAGTCTTAAATTTGACTTGTTGAATTCTGCAGAGACCCTGTTATTGTTTTTGACAGAGAGAGGAGATCCAAATCCAAAGGTAGGGTTTCCAAAGAGGCTTTTACATGTGAAAACTGCCAGTTTTTTTTTTTGCTTACTCTGATTCGTGTTAAAGATTGTTTTCGTTGCGTTTGTCTCGTAGAGAAATAGACGAGGACAAGAGCTGGTACCACTCACCTGCAGTGTGGCTGCTCTAATCCGCTCCCTGGGCCTCACAATTCATAAGTTATACTCATTATTATTATTATTATATCACTTTTATGGAATCATCATCATGTATTATGTATATCATTATACTCATTTGCATGTTCGACAAACACGGGGATTTCATTTTGCTTCTTTTCCAAAACGTCTGTTTGCACAAACGCACCATTTTGATTAAAATAAACAAATAAAAGAATGTACTGTTTACCACTTTGACGACTGTGTTTATGCCGCACTACGTGTTGCATTGAAATGACTTGTGACGTGAACATTGACGCTCTTTTATTGATTGTATTTATCTTCTGATGACTCTGCGTACAGTTTGCTGACCTCATATTTTAGCACAAAGTCTCATAGACTGATAATAATCCAGTGAATTAGATGTTTGATTGTGGATTAAAAAATGTTCCCATTTTACAAAAGTTGAGGAGATAATTATGACGAGGACACTTTCTAACACAAGGCTTGTAGCTCATCTGCACGGCCACCATCATAAAGTAAAGTCCATGTATTTTTAAATCATACACAGTATTTTATCATTTCATATTATGGAATATTCTGTTATTTCTGTTTGTCCTGACAACGTTTTGGCCTTAAGCTCATTTAGATGCTCGATGTGAAATCTGTGTGCACTCACTTCCTCCCTTTTAGCTCTGTGGCTTTTGAAAATTATATGGAAGTTGGGTTTCCATTATGTTGCCTCCTCTGCTGACTTATTCTGACCAGTTTCTAAATAAAAAAAAAAAAATCACAACATCCAACGACTGCTTATCTATCTGATGATGGACTTGACCTCATCCTCTTCTTCTGTTGCTGCTCATTATTCTGTTCCAGCAGCTTCTGATTTGACTCCAGAGACTGGTCCAAAAACTCTGCTCAGTGTCACAGTTCAGTGATGAATCGCTGCACTCTGCAAAACAAGAGCAAAGATATTCAGAGTAAAAACTTGTCTTTTTTTTTTTTTACAACAGCAACAGCAGCAGCAATGTGGGGGTGGAAACGATTCTACAGTGTACTACTTCGTTTTAGGCTCAAAAACATGGCACACACACGCTTGGACACGCAGAGCCACTGGAGAGAACCGCTGTTGTCACCATGTAGGCTAACGTTACAGGTGACTGACGCACACTCAAAGCAGCCTTTAAGCACCACGGACAGCGGCCAAAGCTCCATAGTTTTAGCCTGTTCCATTCACAAAAACGGGCCGTGACTCGTCCTCCGCAATGCGCGCACCATCATGTGAGCGCGCAGGGAGCCTGGACAGCAGGATCACCTTTTCCTGCACAGCTTCTTTAACCTCGTTGGTCGTTAACTTTACGTGTTTGTGACACTTCGACCTTTTTAAAATTTTATTTTTTTTGTCGCGGGGCGCACGTGTTGATTGTCGATCGTTTGTTGACAAAAAAGTCACATCCCTACTGTCAACCCAGTGATTTAGACTTGCCTAAATATCTATAATATAATATAATATAATATAATATACTTACCATTATAAACTAAGTTGATGTAGATGTTTATGTTGCCAATATTAGAATCACTGATGGAGGGAGCGACAACAGTGCTTCCCCACTGCGCGTTCATCCTTGGAGAGGGACCTGAGCACACAATTTAACATTTTCTTATTAAATATGTCACATTTTTCAGTCAGATCTCATCTTTTGGAACTAAACTAAACTTGCTGAGTGTTTATTCTTCATTTGACAGACTTACCTCGAGTGATCTCCTCGGTTTTAGCAGCTTTTTCGCTCTTCTGCTTTTCCATGTTTTCCTCCACACGCGCAGATCAAGCTCCTCTCTGTTGCAACACAGTCTCACTCCCAGAACATTATACTTCTCCGACTGCGTATGCGTTATCCGTCTGCGTCACCACGGAGACGCCTCGAGCATTTATACTTCTGCGTCGTGGTGACGGACACTCGCTGCAATTTCCCGCCCGATCAGTAGGGGTCGCTGCGCAAGGTTGTTGTGCTTCTGGCTACAGTGAGCAATGGCGTCCGAGAAAGAAAGAGAGAGAAAGACTGTTGTTGTTGAAAAAGTGGCCGTTTCTCACTTTTCTGTGTCACGGAACGCAGTTTTAAGATAATTTGAGGCGAGAAATTGGCCATTTAGAGTCTAAACATGTGCTGTGTGTGTTAAGATATGACGTATTTATAGTTCGGCAGCGGCGTTATCGGAGGGGATCAGCTCCGCCTCTGTCAGGACGCCCGGAGCGCACTGAGAGCCGGCACAGAGCAGCTTAGCTCGGCCTGTCCTGAGGACCAATCGCAGCTCTTGCCGTCTCCGTAGTCCCTTGACGGAGTGACGGACACTTAAAAAATATTCCGTGCACCCGGAGACGACGCAGAGGCTCTTCGACAGGTTCTGCGTCGACGCAGAGGACTCTGCGTAGCTACGCAGAGCACTTTACGCAGGAGTATAAATTGGGCTTAAGTCTGCTGACGGAGAGGGGGTTCAATTCACTACAATGCTATGCCGTCCTCGGCGATATTTGACGTTCAGAGCGGGTGCTCAATCAGCCCATTCATTCCTGTATTAACCCGACCACGTCTGTAGTGGACGATGTGAGCATCCGCCCTATTGGATAGTTATGAGGAAGCTTTTTATGGCCTTACCGTACTATTGTTTATGCTGTAATGTCATAATATTGTTGACAATAAAGTTAATTGGGAACTTCAAACTGTTCATGTTGTAAACTTACTGATGTGATATGACAGCTTATTTAATTTTTCCTTCAGTACCGCAGTGTAAAATGTTCGTATCTTTATAAATAAAGTTTTGTATTCAAAAGTGCGTTACTTGAAATTCAATATATCATAATTTACACTGTAAAATAGAATAAAATCAGTTCTTTTGAATATATTTTTTCTTTTTACCATTTTAACAGAGGGGTTTTTACAAGACCTCCAGCATTCATTGTCTGATGCCACAGGAGATGAGATGGAAGCACCATCCCCAAGAGCTCCTCTGGCTTCATCAAACTGGAGCACCAGAAAAAGTATATTTTCTGAAAGCTGGAGGGCAGCAAGACCACAGCTGGTTAACACCGCTGTGGCACTAGAAAATGTGGAAGACCACATCTGCCAACAGTGTTTGAGCAACTCCGCTGTTGTTCGTTGCCGTGATTGCCGTCCACGTCCCTTCTTCTGTGCCTCATGGGATGTCAGCATGCACACCAGACACCCCCTCCACAACAGAGATGGCAGTACTTTGGGATTTTTCCAGCCATTGCCCCCAACAACTTATGTGCTGAATGGGGCCCTTTCCCCCTGTGGTAAGTTCTGGTTTGTGAGTGTACAAAATATATGTACTTGCTTAATTTTAGCTTCTTCATGTTCACTTTAATACTTATCAGCAGTGTGCTTCACATTCTTCAATTCTTCTTTAATTTTCTACTGTGAAGTTCAGTCTTTTTAGTCAGTAAAACACAATTACATTACAATGTTGTCTATCCCAGTCGATATAAATGTTTCTTAATCCACATTTTCTTTTTTCAGTGCGTTATGTACCTGTGGAGATCCCCAAGAAAATATGTGGTTGTCCAACAGACACATTGATGATCAAACCAGGAAAGGCTGTGGCTGTGATCACAATGAATGGTAAGAACATTTGTCCTTTTTGAGAGAAAGCCTCATATGGATGTGCATAACATCGCATTTTTTTGTATTGAGAAATGCCTAATGTATAACTACATTGTTTGAAAATTTGCAGTACTGTTTTTTTTTTTTTTTTTCCAAGGACGACATGAGCTCAGTATGCCAGAGTTGGCTTGCAGTGCATGCAAAGCCACATGGACCGCTGGAGTTGATGACGTTTTAAAGAGTGATTACTGGCCAGCTACCCTTCACTTTGCCACAATTTATGCCACAGATATTTTCTTCTCGTATGAAGAAATCAAAATGGCTGCTCCTGGACTGTCCTGTCAGGCATTTTTAAAAATGCTGGATCAGCGAACTGTCCGCTTTGGCCGTGTGAGTATTGAAATTATTTGTCATTTTTGACCAGTTTGTATTCTTGGTAGTTTTTAAATGAAGATGTCCTTTTTGTGATAGACTGGAAAAATATCACGTGAACAAGTAGACTTCTATAGTTCTAATACTTTTTCTGTCAAACAGACTAATAAGACATTCAAAAAGTGTAGGCTATTAAACACAACTTTTTATAACCTACAGTTTGCTGTGATCATGGAAGTTTGCAAAAATAAATTAAATTACTCACAAACGTTACATTTTACAGAAGCTATTGCCGTCACAGTGGAAATGTTTTTTGGGGATCAGTATTACGTTATAATGTGATACTGTAATATATAAACGTGATCATTATATTTTATAAACGTGATCATTATATTTTATAAACGTTATAATTATTTTTTATGAACGTGATACTTTATTTTGTAAACGTGATTTTTATATCAGAAACGTGATACTTATGTGTATGTGTATAATCTGCATTTATATATTTTAGCAGTTTGGCTATATTATTTAATAGTTTACAAAGTGGCTTTAATTATTCATAAATTGCATACAAAGTACACTTATGTGTTCATAAATGTCAGCGAGTATTTTATTCGTCTCTATTATTGTCGCACACCGTGGTAAAAAGTCTCTCTCAATGAGTTTGCATGGGATACGAGTGTATAAATAAAGTTTCGACAAAAGCAAACGTCATCACGTCAAAGGAGAAGTGACTGAGTGTTGTAACCACGTGGTTAGCTAGCTACTATCGCTATTTTTTTTTAACATTAACAAATTGTGCCGGAGTGCACAAGGGGTGGAATTGGGATTCAGTAATGTTGTGGTCACACAACATTACGTTTGTGACACAGAAGGCCAGAAAAGGGAAGTTTTGAAATGCATTCAACAAGGGATGTTTCGCCCAGGGTGTAAATATAGCCAGGACCGCCCCTAACTGTGGTGCAATATAATACTGTAGCACCATGTTTATTTATTGTAACTGTACATGTGCACCTTAAATCCTTATGTTGTTTCTGTGCTGCATTTATAACAATTTCAGTTTCAAGCTTGAATATTTTTATTTCCTCGTGAATTCATTGGAGGGGTTTATGTTTTCTGTGGATTCAATAATATAATATATAAAAAGTGTGATATTTAGGATGTGTCGTCATTTGGCAGATTTAAACTGCGTCTTGTTTCGTCTGCGTATAAAATATGAACTAAATAGTGTGATTTCCAACTTTCCTCAGCAGGTATTTTGATGAAAGTCACACAAAAGCACTGAAACACAAGTGCACAGTGAATCGTGCATGATTTTTATTTACATTTTATTACGTTTATTTACATTACAATGAACTATGTATGTATTAACCAATAAGAACCAAACAGAAGTGTAATGTTAATTCATTAAGCAGAAACTGAACTTATGAACTCTTATTTTGTTACAACTGCATGGCTTTCATTTACTTATTTAAGTACACCTGACTCCTGGTTGCTCTTATGCGTACAGGTGCTGCCATCTAGTGGTTGGGGCCTCCGAACAAATGTTACCCCCAACTTGGGTGTAACATTTAAACATTTATCTTTATCATTATCAACCATCACATGGTTCTATTATTACAGAGACCACACAAATGAACTCTTCTTAAAAAAATAGCTTTAAAACAGCGCAAATAATATATGAGCGAGAAATTATTTGCTTCCAAAATCAAATATAGGATATAATTTAAGAGGTAAACTACATTTAAAAGGCACGTGTGTTTCATTCTTGGGGATTAAATGAATGGAACAGTCTCACAGATGAATACAAACATAAATCACCTTAAAAGAATAAAGGAAGAATAAATCAATAAATACATTTATTCTTTTCAGTGGACTTTTATTTCTAAATGCCACATTTATTATTTATTTCAGGACACATTTATTTCCAGGCTCTTTTTCATTTCCAATCATTGTATGCAAATGAGGGGGCGTGGTTAACGATCCCCAAAAATCATTCATTTCTGTTTTTTTTTCTCTATTTATTTATGTATTTATTTAATTTTGACTGAGATGGCTCCATAGACATTTGACTTGCTACTTTCTCCAAAAACACAACGGTTATTAAGTACATTATTTTGCGCTGTCGGCACAACATCATCCAATCAAAGTAGAGTCACGTTGTTTCGATCCATCCAATCAAATTGCAGGACAAGCAAACGAAGCGGAAGTGTCAAGCAAACAGAAACAAATGACGCCAAAGATAGTTTTCGTTCGCGTATAAAAACATCGACAAGAAGACACAAAAAAGGCTCAAGGATTACACACGGAGACGCGACTACTTCCGTCCAGCGTCGGACGACATTTGAAGTTGCACATGGAGCGGTAAGTAAGTTGATGAACGGAAGCTAACGTGTAGCGGCTAAAGTAGCTTAGCTTAGCTGTGTGTCGTTAAATTAACGAGGCTGAAAAGTCACTGACGTTAACGCATCCCGAACTATCCCGAACTATCCCGAACTGTCCCGAAATAATTTTTAAAACACCTGACCGCACGCACGCACGCACGCACGCACGCACACACACACACACACACACACACACACACACACACACACACACACACACACACACACACACACACACACATTGCATTTGTGTTCCCCCGCCTCCAAATGTGTTTATTCTGTAAAGGAGTAGTACTTTTAAATGAAGAATATTCTTTCAAAAATACCAGTTAAATGACTGTGTAGTATATAGTGTCAATGTCAGCAATGACTATAGTTCTTCTTAATAAATAGAGATTTTAAAAAGCAGTGTAAATATATTATTACTCTGTGGTAATAGGGACCTGGGACTTACGTGTTTTTTGTGTGATTTTGATAAAAAAAACTTCTGCAAAGGTAATTTTTAACCAGCAGTTTTGTTAAGGTGTTAGTCATTCCTATGCATAAACTAACTGGCTCTTGATGTAACTGGTTGTTGATGTTAGTACGCCCTCTGGTGACGACACTAGGGCAGTGCACTGTGCACATTGACTTCACTGAACAGGACATCAATGCATTGTCTAAGCAGCTGTCTTTGTTGTTGTTGTTGTTTTTTCCTCTGCATATGACTCTTTGTATTTTTACCTATTTGTATGTTAGTGAAAATAGTGTTTAAAATACCACTGAATCTTGTTTTTTCTAGGTGATTTGTTTGATTGGCCCAGAAAAGAGATTGTGATTTATTTTTCCTGTAATAACTATGGTCTACACAGTGCTCAACACAGTTATTTATTTATTTATTTACCTGTCATAAAAAACAGATAACCTGGATATATTAGAATAGAATTAGAATATATCCAAATGTTGTTATTATTATTATTATTATTATTGTTATTATTATTATTTATTTGGCAAATAAAAACTTCAATTCAACTTCTTCAATTTGACATCTTTATCAAGAAATGAACACATGCTTTTCAGATTTCCATTTGTAAAACAGTAAATTTGAAAATTCATGCATAACAACGATAATAATTATATTTTAGCATTTAAAAAAAAATACAATTCCCGTTAAAGAGCTTCCAAATACCGGTGTATTAACCATTACAAAACATAAAAATATGATTTTGATAATTACCAATGAGCAATTACCAGTTAAAGGGACAATGCTGTATTTCGTCCAGTCAATGTTAAACACCGTGTTAATGCACCACTGGTCGGAAAAAGTCACGTGTGACGTCATGTTTACGTGACTCCCCGATTGTTAAAATTAGTCTCTAAAGTAACGCTAAACTTTAAAAACAGAGGCACACATACGCAGTACACAGATACGCTGGTTATTTGTTAGCGCTGCTTTTTTCCTTTAATAAACAGACCGCTCCAGTTCCACCGTAGGCAGCGCTAACCGGCGCTAAAGGAGCTAACGCAGCTAATCGAGCCAACTGCTAAACGGTGCCTGGACTCCGGTGTCGCGGCACGTAAACGTGACGTCACGCGCGTCTTTTTCCGGTCAGTCGTCACGGAAACGGCGTCGTGCGTTAACGCGCGTTAATCTAGTGTCCACCTCTGCTAATTACTGAGATCAACTTTCACACACAGTTCGTTATTTTTTTATATATCGTCATCCCTCTGATTTTCACCGTTCGTTAGTTTTCCCCCTTTTTCAGCAAAAGACTTGAAATGCTCCCTGAACCGTAATGAACTCTTTCTCCTTGCCATCACTTTACCTACATTCCCCGCGTCTAAAAATAACCTCCGTCAAGGCCGTGTGGGATTTGCCGTAACACAATTACACCGCTTTGCTGCTTCTTCTTTATCTGTAGCTCTGTCTCTCTCTCTCTCTCTCTCTCTCTCTCTCTCTCTCTCTCTCCGTGCACTCCCCTGTGTCTCTCACAGGTCTATAAATGGGAGACAATTAGCAGAGAAAGGTTGTTTTATTAATTAGATGGTAGCAAGGGATGAGCAAAAAGAGGGCCTTGTTTGAAGGATGGAAGAAAGAGGGGAAGTGGCGAGCAGTGCCGGTGCTAACGTAGTGCGTTACAGTGGTAACAAAGTAAAATAACGGTCGGAATTTTGGAAATTAGACCTATTTTCCAACTCAGCCGGTGTGATGGAGACGTCTGGAGACGTTTTCAAGGAATTTCATTCAGTTCTTCTAGTTGCCGAGTTCGCTGGTGCTATGGCTAGCGCAAGTCAATGGTACCTGCTAGCATGGCATTAGAAACACTCATACTGACTCCACAGTGCACCCGAGGCAAATCGATTGTAACGGCAGACTATCGATGTACATATCTGTGTTGATAGAATATCAACAACTAACCTCTCATCGCATGAATTTTTGAGGGACTACTTCGCTACTTCAGTCCGCTGCTGCTGAGAAAGTACTCGAACTCGGCAACTAGAAGAACTGAATGAAATTTCTTGAAAACGTCTCCAGACGTCTCCATCACACCGGCTGAGTTGGAAAATAGGTCTTATGTCCAAAATTCCGAACTATCCCTTTAACCTTAAGTCATTATTATTTTCGCTTTAAACCTCCCATAGACCAGAAGTTCCAATTAAACACTGTTTTTTGGTGTGTATCTGCCATTACCTCGTTTACGAAGCTGAAATCCAAATGTTATTGTTATTGAGCTGACAACGCTTGGTTTTATTGTATTCTCGGGCTCTGCAAGCGATCTGAAAAAGCCTGGAATCGTGACGTAAAAAGATCCCTTCTCCTGAACATTGGATCGTCCTGCTCCGTGCACTAGTCCGGGACCATCAGGTTGCGTACATTGAACCGCAGAAGAAGAATAACGTCCGTTGTGGAGGTGTTTCACGAGCGACAGTGTCTTCTGACTCTGGGTCAAAGGTCGTAAAAGGGACTGCGGCGGGGAGTCGTGAAGAAGCTAATTTTTAAACACTGTTAAAACAATGTTTTGATAATGAGGAGCAGTGCATCCACCGTTCCAGAGGGGGGAGCTGCTGCGCTTCTGAGAGCTGACGTGCTAATTATGTCACTTCCAGGTATTGGCCAATCACAAGACTGTTCTGTCTTCTGGGTGTGAGATTTCAGTCTGAAACACCTCGGCTGATGAGAGCTTCAGTGAGGAGAGATTTCTATTGGCTCGTTTGCGGCAATTAGGAGGTTTTTGACCATAAAAACAAGTTAAAGGTGCATTATGTAATAAATCTAAATCAACTGGCCATAAAATCCTCCTAATATGTCACAGAGACTCAGGAATAATGTTCATATAACAAACTGAACTCACCAACAACAACAGTAAAATAAAATTGTTTTTTTTTTACAGACTGCTAATCATGTTTATGTTTTGAAATCATGTTTTGGCATGTGGCGCCACCTACCGCCGTCGACCAATCATTGCAGTCAGTAGAGTCTCAGCTGCCGAGCGACCACGGGTTGCCAGTTAGGTCAAAAAATTTAACCTAAAAGACCTCGGTATTTTGAATTTTAATGTAGTAACTGTTTTTGGCCACATTCTTACATATGGCACCTTTAATGTATGTAAGTAGACCTCCATAACTCACATATATGTGCGATAGCTTAACTAAAACTAAGCAGAAATTAAAAAAGCAAACTGAAAAATCAAAAAAAAAACAAAAAAACTAATGTAAATAATAACCTTTTTTGGCGTGTGGCAGCCACCGTAGTTCCCTGATCTGCTGGGAAAGAGACGGAGTCCTTCGTTTGCTGCAGTCTCACAATGTCACTGTCATTCTTACGCAGTGGGCCTTTAAAGCACCGTGTGACCTTGATGTTTATTTTTATTTTCTTTTATTTAAATATAAGCCATTTTTCCTGATATATTGTCATGATAACAACTTACTAAATGGAACCTTCTCTCGCTGTTGTGAGACGTTTGGAGACACAGCTCCTGTTATTGTCCCGAGTCTCTTATAGTGATTTTTGGAAAAATTCCTTTAAACTGCCACTGATTTTGGAGGAAAAATGTGTGTGAGTGTGTGTGTGTGTGTGTGTGTGTGTGTGTGTGTGTGAAGAGGAGGAGAATTAGAAAGAGGATGCAAAGAGAATGGGGAGGAAGGAGGAAGGAGGGGGGAGACAAAAGGAGGGAGGAGAAGGGAGGGGAGACTGCGGTGTTTCCTTGTCCTGCAATTCTCTCTTTTGGCCTTTAGATGTCCCTGTGCACCACACTGCAGCAAAACAACGTCCTCCAACAGACGCACAAACTGCACTGCAATGACAGTGTGTGTGTGTGTGTGTGTGTGTGTGAAGGAGGTGCAGAGGAGATCTCCAGGTGCAGACTCTCCCTCTCTCTCTCTCTCTCTCTCTCTCTCTTTCTGTAGCAACACTGCAGCTTTAGGCCTCTCCATCCATCACTGCTCTCTCTCTCTCTCTCTCTTTCTGTTGCATTGGTGAAGGAAGGATTGGTTTGACGCTTGATTCTGAGGAAACGCACACGGAGAGAGAGAGAAAATAGAACCCGACCGTTTCATTGTCACGTTTGTCTTTTAAGATCCAGACGACATGTTTTTTTAAAAATTACATTTACATCAGTAAATTGACGCCGTTAACACGTTGATGCTCCCAGCACTAACATTTGTTACAAACATAACATAACATTTGTTATTTGTTTATTTTCAAACGGTAAAATCGAATAATTTTTTTTGCCTGTTTTAAAAAATATTGACACAAATCTAATTCCATATTAGACCAGGGGTCTTAAACTCAGTGTCTATCATCTGGCCAGTAGGGGGAGTAGTCAAAAGTCCAACTTTTAAAGCGGACCTAGAGTGGTCCTGTTGCACATATATGTTAGTTATGGAGGTCTACTTACATATATTAACTTGTTTTTATGGTCAAAAACCTCCTAGTTGCTGTAAACGAGCCGATAGAAATCCTTTTTTCTGACGCTGTTTCCCAGCTGCGATATTTCAGACTCGACTCTCTCACCCAGAAGACAGAGTGTGTTGTGATTGGCCAATACTATCCAGCACACCCGCTCTCAGAAGCGCAGCTCCCCCCTCTGGAACGGTGGATCCACTGCTCCTCATTATCAAAACATTGTTTTAACAGTGTTTAAAAATAGCTTCTTCACGACTCCCCGCCGCAGTCCCTTCGACGACCTTTGACCCGGAGTCAGAAGACACTGTCGCTCGTGAAACACCTCCACAACGGACGTTATCCTTCTTCTGCGGTTCAATGTACGCAACCGGATGTGCCCGGACTAGTGCCCGGAGCGGGAGGATCTGCTGTTCAGGAGAACCGGTGTTTACGTAACCGGACCAGGTTTTTTCAGAGATCTCGCTGAGCCCCGAGATTACAATAAAACACAGTTTTGAACCTTCAGGGCTTCATAAACAAGGTAATGACGCAGATACACACTTAAAAAAAAACAGCGTTAATTGGAACTTCCGGTCTAGTTCCGCTTTAAGAGAAAAAGCAACTTCTGGCGATATCACAATGTTCTGTCCTGGCGTCACAATAATGATATAAACGCATTTGTGATGCAAAATGGATCGGTAAATAAAACCTCGTACAGAAATGGCGATGATAACTCGACGCACGGCGAGCGCAGACCTCCACAAAATAGCGATAAAAACAGCGATAGCGTCTACGCATCGCGCCTAACATTTAATCGCTTGTTTCGGGTCCAATTTCCTGAAAATTTCGGCCAAATCCGCCCGCGACTTTTGGAGTTATCTTGCTCGCAGACGGACAGAAACGCCGGCGAAAACATATACGTCCTGACGGAGGTCAACTACAGTGATGTTAAGTGGAGGACCGTGCGTCGTCCGCGCCGACGTACGGCGTCGCCGGGTCTTAGAGAAGAGAGGAACGTTATGTTGAACTACTCCTTTAACGTACCATGAAATGTCTGCAGGTGGAGCCCCAGAGCAAAAAGGGCTGGAAAACTTTTGCGATTTTTTAAATTATTTTTTTTAATTTTTGGTCCAAAATTTTACAAAAAAAAATTGACCCAAAATATTTGGTTCAAAATTTGACAAAGAAGTCACACTATACTATGTCATCCAAATTTTTTTTTTTTTTTTTTTGACAAAATGAGTATAGCATGTTTTAGCAACCTAAGGAAGTGATTTCAATCATAACAAAGTGAGGACAGGCCAAAATGTCCTCACTCTGTAAAAATGACCTCACTTTGTTGGTTAAAAACCCTCACTGGTCCTCAGTATGCCGCAAATACAAGAACACACACGCACGCACGCACGCACGCACGCACGCACGCACGCACGCACGCACGCACGCACGCACGCATACACACACACACACGCACACACACGCACTGTTTATTTTGCTAAGTCAGTACAGCAGCCAATTTATCTCTGCCTCTTTGTCTCCTTTATCTGCTTTCCCTCTCTCTCTCTCTCTCTCTCTCTTTCTCTCTTTTTCTGGCCCTTGTTTGACTTTAGCTTTTATTTCTCGACCGATGTTAAACACAGCGAGACCAAAGGTTTTTTTTTTTTTAAGTGTTAATATAATCATCAAGATAGTTTTTTTGTTTGCTTGTTGTTGTCTTTCAAAGTGGTTGCTGGATGGTGTGAAGCCCAATTTATACTCCTGCGTAAAGTGCTCTACGTAGGTTACGCAGACTCCTCTGCGTCGTCTCCGGCTGCACGAAATATTTTTTACGTGTCCGTCACTTTGTCAAGGGACGACGGAGACGGCAAGAGCTGCGATTGGTCCTCAGGACAGGCCGAGCTAACGCTGCTCTGTGCCGGCTCACAGCGCGCACCGAGCGTCCACAGAGGCGGAGCCGATCACCGCCGACAACGTCGCTGCCAAACTATAAATACGTCATATCTTAATACACGCAGCACATGTTTAGACTCTAAATGGCCAATTTCTCGCCTCAAATTATCTTAAAACTGCGCTCTCTCGGACGCCATTGCTCACTGTAGCCAAAAACACAACAACCTTGCGCAGCGACCCCTACTGATCAGGCGGGAAATTGCAGCACGTATCCGTCCACAATGCAGAAGTATGAAGGCTCGAGGGGTCTCCGTGGTTATGCAGTCGGAGAAGTATAATGTGGTTTTAAATGGCGAATTTCTCGCCTCAAATGATCTTAAAACTGCATTCTGGGACAGAAAAATATTATTATTCTGTTTTATTATTATTCTATATTATTATTTTCTGTGCAACAACAACAACAACAACAACAGTCTTTCTCTCTCGGACGTCATTGCTCACTGTAGCCAAAAGCACAACAACCAACGACGTTACCGACCATTGGCGTCATGGGACTGGGCGCAGTCTTGCGTAGCGACCCCTACTGATCGGGCGGGAAATTGCAGTGCGTATCCGTCACCGCGACGGAGAACTATGAAGGCTCGAGGGGTCTCCGTGGTTACGTGGTTTAGAAAACGCATTACGCAGTCGCAGAAGTATAACGTGGCCTTAAAAAGTAAGCTTTCTCGTTCTTTTATATGATTGGAAAGCATTTTAAACATGAGTGACAGAGTCTGTGCAGACCATAGAACTTGGCCTTTGACCCCAAACGTCTGCAGACGACGACTGGAGAAACATCTGCGTCCAGGAAGTGACCGTTCCTGAGGCCGTCGTTGACCAGGGAGGATAATTCTTCTCTTTATTACTCTCAGTGTTGTCAAATGTTGTTGTTCAAATGTTCGTCATGACCTCTGGGTTTCTCTCTGGACTTTTATTGTTACCGTTTTTCTGTCTTTTCATTCTTCCGTCTTCATTCTCCTGTAGTTTTCTTGCAAAATCTAACTTCCTGTCTTGTTTTCCCTCCTGATTGTTTTGTCCCTTTAGTTTCACCCGAGTTTGATTATTGCTGCCTCCTTAACGTTTTTAGTTTCTGTGTCTTTATCAGGCGTCATAGTTACAACTGCCATCAAACAGGGCTGTAAATAAAGATTATTTTCTTAATCGATGAGTCGTTTGGTCCATAAAATGTCATAAAATGTTTAAAAAAACCTTGATCCGTGTTCGTCAAACCTGGAAATGAAGATGTTCTCCAATGTCTTAAAATAATTCAGTTTTAATGAAGCAAAGAAAATGAGACAATATTCACATTTAAGAAGCTAAAACAATCAGAAATCTTGATTTAATCATGAAAAAAGCAAAATAGTTGATTATTAATAATCAATTAATTGATTAATTGTCTTTATCAGTTCTTTCTGTTCACTTCAGTCTATCCAGTTTGTTCCTGTTTGAGTTTAACTCCTCATGTTCCACTTGTTGTGTTATTCTGTGTTATCCAACGCCCTCCTGCTTTAGATTGTGTTTTTTATTTAATTAGAGACTCTTTTTTTTCACTTTGTGAATCTCTATATTTGGCTCCCAGTTTTACAAAGTGACACAGACTTGGAAAAAAGTTGTCTAAAGTGGGGGGGAACACATTATTCCTCATATAGCATAAACTCGAGACGAGGTGCACTTTTTGTTAAATGGCTTAAATATTTTTTATTTATTTATTTATTTTTTTCGGTCGCAGCCATATTTTTTTTGCTGAAGTGGCACTGCCGCCCCCCCAGGTGCTTCTCGGCACAGAGAGCACCATCAGCTGGATGTGTGCGAGCGCCTCGCATGACTCCACAAACCCAGACTGTCCCTTTAAGGCTGTTGATGCAACAGAATCCCGCAAATAAACGAAAGAATGCAGCATTAAAAAAGTGGAACATGATACACGCTGGGCCCCCGGGCCACCGATCCACACAGAACCTGCAGGTGTGGTTCATCACGTGTGGTTAAATAAGGTACTGCCTCTCTATTTATAATAGTATTACAATAATAGATGTAAGCAGCAATAACACACAATTATTTAAAGGTGTCATCAGTTTGGCGAACGTTCCGGACTAGAGCCGATGTGACGTCAACACACTGCAGGACACTGATCGGTCAGAGAGTGTCGTCACTGGAAGAAGAGTCGATCAAATCAAACCGGACAATGAAGAACTGTACATCAGAGGTAAAAAGACTCAAAGGACTCGTATTATCGCCTATTTCTCTTAAGCTAACCTAGTTCCCTGGTGTCATAAAGAACATGTCTGTGACATTAGGGCTTTGGTCCAAATACCTTAAAGGGACACTGCGTAGTATTTATGGGTTTATATGACCCAAAATCCACTCTTTTATACATATTATTTGCTCCTGCATTGTCTAGTCGCTGTATAATAGTTTTTGTTTCATTTTCGTAGTGTTTCAAAAAGTCATGTAAAATAACATGGTCGCGGGCCGCGGTTGCATAGCCACTGTTAGCAGCGAGACGCCATGTTTCTACAGGAGCCTGTAAGGACAAACGCGAGAGAACAAAACAAGCGTCTCTTTACTTGTAGCAGAAGTCCCGCCTCCTCTCTCTCCGCTTCGTCTGCTACGGCCGCGGTAGCTCCGCCCTCTCCCTCGCCTCACGAACCTCATCTGCTGACACGGAGAAAGACGACGAGGACGACATTTGACCAGCTGCGGATACCGAGGCGCTCAGGGAAGGGAGGGGGTGAGCAGAGCAGCGGGTCTTTGTTGTAAATTTCAGCCTCTCCTCTAGATGGCACTATAAACTACTTACTTCACCTTTAAGGATGAAGCACCACAGCAGTTCAAACACTCTGCCAAAACAGCCCTGTTCAGAACGCTCTGTTTTTAAGTGCCTGTCTCTTTAAATGCAAATGAGACACAGGAAACTGAGGCTAACGGCAGCTAGCTAACAGCAGTTAGCATTTGGAAAAGCCATCCTTTGCCGACTCTAGCCGGCACATTGCCGTCCTATTTAAAATGTAAATCCTCTGATGCTGGAAGTTTTTGTAGAACTCTGTGCTGCACTGTGCAGACAAGAATACAACACTTCGCCGACTTCCGCTCTTCCGGATACTATCGCCCTCGTCTGCACTCTCGCGTTTTTTAATGACAAAGTGGAGCGCCGTGAAACAGCGATTCCAGGAATGTCTCATTGTGATGTAGCAATGAGTGCGGAAGTCAACATCACATGTTTTATCTCCTGTACTAAGACTGAGGAGGATCACAAAAACACGAGTCATCTTTTTCCACACTTTACAGACTCATAGGGCCTTAATCTCCAACATTTAGCAAAAGGAAATGTCTAAAATCTCACGTTCAGCTGTATTTCAGTTCAGTGACTGTGCTCCAGGGTCATGTGGTGAAATACTGACCCATTCTGATGATTCTAATCATTCAAGTTACACCAAAAATCACTGTTTTGACAATCACCAGTTTGTGTTTGTGTATAAAACTAAGCAGATGTAGATTTTATTAGAGGGAAATACAAAAGTTTGGGGTCACCTATACAATTTTTGTTGTGTTTTCCACTAAAAGTCAGACTTTTATTCATCAAAAGAGTTGCAAAAGGAATTGAAAATATAGTCAAGACATTGACAAGATTAGAAATAATGACTTTTATTCCAAATAAAGAACCCGCAAAACTGTTTTCAGCTGTGCTAACATCATTGCACAATCGTTTTCAGGGGTTTTCTAATCATCCAATAGCCTTTTAACGCCATTAGCAAACACAATGTACCATTAGAACACTGGAATTTCTCTTTCTTAGTATCACTGTCTGTCTATATCGGCCTGTTTCCCCTCTTTTATAAAAGCCAGAGCTGCTGCTTTGTTTCTCCCCGCTGCTTTTGCACTGAGCTGCAAGTTGTCAAATTCACGGCCATACGCCACTCTCTCACTCAGCTCTCGGCCCACCTCTTGGCATTTTTCAGAATCAGGCATTGGGCAAAGTTAGCCTCAGAAAAGGAGGTCTCGGTCACCCTTTAACCTCATTTAACCTCATTTGTCCTCAAATAATATTTTTTCCCTTTCGTCAAAGAACCAGCAAAACTGTTTTCAGCTGTGCTAACATCATTGCACAAGGGTTTTCAAGGGTTTTCTAAACATCCAATAGTCTTCTAACGCCATTAGCAAACACAATGTACCATTAGAACACTAGAAATGGGCCTCTATACACCTATGCACATATTCCATTAAAAACCAGACGTTTGTAGCTAGAATAGTCGTTTACCACATTAACAATGTATAGAGTGTATTTATGATTCGTTTAATGTTATATTCATTGAAAAAAAAAAGTGCTTTTCCTTCAAAAATAAGGACATTTCTAAGTGAGTCCAAACTTAGTTTTTCCTGGTGTCCCCCATGTTGTCTCACAGAACAACAATGCCTCACAGAACCACACTTGGTTATTGACGCTTTACGTTTATTCTCTGCTTCGACTCGTCCTTGTTTTGGTGCAATGTCAAAAACAGAAGAGTGACACACTACACAGGTTGACCCAGTGTGTGTGTGTGTGTGTGTGTGTGCACGAGTGCCCTCGCCTTCCACTCCCATAGAAGAGCAAAGAGCTGTGTGCAGCAGCCTTAGTCAGCGCGTTGACTTAATTAACTGAGTGAATATATATACGGGGTGGGTGTGTTTGCATGTGCTGATGCATTGTCCAGCTCTGTGAGGGTTTGTGCGTGCGTCTGTGTTTGTAAAACGTGTGGCTGTGTGTGCACTTGTGTATACTGTGTGTGTGTGTGTGTGTGTGTGAAGGAGAGCCCGTGTTTCTCGACTGTTTACGAGAACAAACAACCGTGACCGAGTCATCAGTCATGAGGCTGCGCAGGAAACGGGGCCAGGATTAGAGGGCGGAGCAACTTATATAACACGTTATATTCAAAAAAGAGTCAAATTACATTTGACAAAAAAAGTCCAAATACGCTGCACGTGAGCACCACTAGTGGTTGGAGGTGAGCGTGCATGATTGTCAGACTCTGGAGGCCGAGTTATGCACTGCTCACCATGTGTTAGGAAGCATTATTTAATTCATAATAACAACAAGACAGTTCAGTTTGAGTTTATAACATTGGGTTTTTATTCACAACTCCTTTAAAAACAGGTTACACATTTTTTTTCAGTTTCCTGAGCTGGCAAAAGACCTGAGGCCTGTGGGGGTTGCCCTAATAAGGACTGTCCACAGGAAGTGGAAGAGGTCATGACAGAATCACAGGGTTTCAAAAGAAGTTGTGCTATTTTACTATCTTATGCTTTCTAAATGTTTATAAAGCTTCAGAATTCTGTGTGTGTATATTTACCCACTCACCTTCTTGTGTCGTGGATCCTCTACACTCTTAGAAATAAGGGTTCCAAAAGGGTCCTTCTACAAGGGCTGACGTTCTACCTGGAACCATTTGCCTCCGAAAAACCTTTTCCCGGAGAAAGGGTTTTTCAAGGGTTCTTGGTAACACTAATGGTTCCAGTAAGAACCATTTTGATCCAATGGGTCACCTAAGACCCATTTCCCGAATAAAGGTTTTAAATGGTTCTACCTGGAGCCAAAAAGGGTTCTCCAAGCCGGAGAACCTTATATGGTTCTACTTAGCACTTTTATTTCTAAAGAGTGTACTGTAGGATCCTGAGGGTTCTCTGCAGTAATATGTAGGACTACACTCTCACCTCAACTCCCTCCCTACATCGTCTCTCGCTCCTCTTGCTTTTCAGCCCTTTGTTGACGTCAAATTCAAGGACTTTCCATTTCCCAGGGGTCACGTGACGTCATTTTCTCTCATGCTTGCTAAAAAGGGACACTGTGTAGTATTTATGGGTTTATATGACCCAAAATCCACTTTTTTATACATATTATGTGCTCCTGCATTGTCTAGTCGCTGTATAATAGTTTTTGTTTCATTTTCGTAGTGTTTCAAAAAGTCATGTAAAATAACATGGTCGCGGGCCGCGGTTGCATAGCCACTGTTAGCAGCGAGACGCCATGTTTCTACCGGAGCCTGTAAGGACAAACGCGAGAGAACAAATCAAGCGTCGCTTTCCTTGTAGCGGAAGTCTCGCCTCCACTGACGGAGCTAATACGATATACAAAAGACACACTTATACATCTGAATAAATACTAGAACCTCATCTGCTGACACGGAGAAAGACGACGAGGACGACATTTGACCGGCTGATGATACCGTAGCGCTCAGGGAAGGGAGGGGGTGAGCAGAGGAGCAGTTCTTTGTTGTAAATTCCAGCCTCTTCTCTAGATGTCACTATAAACTACTTACTTAACCTTTAACGTTACTCGCTCGTTGTTCAGCACAACAACGCTAGTGATTACGACTCCGTGTTTGTCCTGCGTAGACCTCGACTATCAAGCAACGCAGAGCATGAATCAGTATGTGGTGTCGCAACAAACAAGGAAGACATTTAGCACTTTCAATGACCAGTGTTTATTTAGGGCCATTTTCAAAAACTTGTTGAACCTTGTTGGTATTTCTTGACCTTCTCATGTTCCTTTCCTCAAAACTATGTGCAGTTGATTAGTCCGTCTGGATCTGGAATTCTCAAACCACCTTTGTAGGCTTCTTCCATCTTGACCCTGGGACCTCCAGTGCATACTACTACTACTACTACTACTACCTTTATTATATAATATATATAATATAGCAGCTTTAAAAACAGCAGTTTACAAAGTGCTTTTACATACAATACATACACACACACACACATATATAAACAGTATAAATAAAACAAATATTAATTGCTTTATGGTGCTGCTTACAAAGAAAGAGCAATGAGATAAAAGGAGAAAAAGATGTCAACACCAAGTCGATGAAATGAAAGGAAGTCGGATGAAATTAAAAAAAACAAACAGTGAGCACCGTCCAGTGTGGTACAAAGTAAGATTTGCTAAAAATAAAATAAAATAAATATTCACGTCTAAAGGCCAAACGATGATTATTGTTGGAGCAGGGGTTTACACGGGAATCTGCGTCGCTGCCAAAAAATGAAGCAGACAAATATATTAGCACTCTTGCATTCCCACTAATGCTGATCGAAGCTACTGTAAATGCACATGCATTGCAGTTATTTGGTGCCGGGGAGTGATTGCTGATCAAACACATTCCCACTGCTTAGGGAAACCTGTTATTATATTATATTATATATATATATATATATATATATATATATATATATATATATATATATATATATATATATATATATATATATATATATATATATATGTTTATTAAACGGGTATTAAAAGAGATTTCAGGACAGATTTGAAGGACTGGTGACGGCGCTGACCCTGGTGCTGAAAGCAGAGAGGACTCCAAGTTCTTTTCCTGCTTTCCATCCGCTTTCAGCACCATGGACAGCGACAGCACATCGGCCTGTTACAAAGCAGGGATATTTATGTATGTGCTAAGCTATAAAGAAAATAAAGAAGAAACTTAAGTTAAAAATGCAATCAATGTCTTATTACGTTACTTCACAAAGAGTAGGGAGTTTAATTTGTCACAAAAACCCTTGATAAATACAACATAAAACAAGTATACATTCAGGCACAGTACTGACTTACTGTTGGTAATCTACAGGTGCATTTTTTATTGTTGCTGTTATTTACATAGCATTGGTAACATCTTTGTGTTTTCAGTCTGTTAGCTGTTAGCTTCCTTGCTCTTGGTGTGTGACATAATATGCCGTAAAGCACATAACGTGGTGGTTTCTTTTTGTGGCAACGAGTGCAGGCGATGCAGACCTCGACAGAAGTGACAGTAGTCTTGGAAAACCCAGCTTTTACGAGAGCATCTTCTGTCCTCGCACTTTCCAAGACTGCTTCTACTAAATGCTTAAATGTAAATGTTATTTTGAAGGCTGAAATCCCACTATTGTGTCGCTTTAATCATTAATTTGCTTGACAAACTTGGCAGGCGACTGCGGTGACGGCTTCTGACCATTCGAAACACATCCAAAATACACACAAAAACAACAACAGCAACAGTCAAACAACAGGTGAACGTTACCTTTTGGTCAAACACAGTCGGAATAATGTAGATTTCTACTTATTGCATGTTTTACTATAGCAGGAGATGCAGGCTGGGGCGGAAAGCCTCGCTAAACTAGACTTAGCTTTAGGGTATTCCACTGACTGAAGCCGTGGCACCTCACCTTCTCTGTGTGTGTGTGTGTGCGCGCGAGTGTGTGTGTGTGTGTGTGTGTGTGTGTGACGTAGAGGTGGACCCAATAATACAGCAGAGCACACTGCTGCAGACTGTTCTCAACGGACCAACACAGCACATTAGCTCTCTGCACTAAAGGGGGGGTTGGTGGTGGGGATGGGGATTGGGGGGGGGGGGGACAAGCAGTGGGAGAGGATGAGGAGAGGAGGATAAAGAAATGGAGAGAATACACTGTGAGAGAGGAGAGGGAGAGAGAGGGAGAGAGAGGGAGAGAGGAAATGGGAGACCACTAATGATCTGATGGTCTGCAGTCTTTTTCTCATTTTGTGGAGCTCAGCAATCCTCGTTTCTGCTCCTGACCTCCCTCTTTCTCTTTCTCTCTCTCCCTCCTCCTCCTCCCTCTCTTTCTCCTCACTCGCTTTTGGAGGAACCATATTGGAATGGGGGAGATAGAGAGAGAGAGAGAGGGAGAGAGGGAGAGAGGACGGTGGGCGTGAAACACTCTATCATATCCCTCCTTCTTCCTTCTAATTGAGCTGAGTGTTTTAGTAGATTGAAAGACAGTGTGGAGGAAGGGAGTAGTGATGCAGCGGGGTGGACACACACACACACACACACACACACACACACACACACACACACACACACACACACACACACACACACACACACACACACACACACACACATACACACACACACACACACACAGAGGACAGATCGGAAAGGAGACTCATTTTTATTCACAGCAACATCCCAACTCTTAAACACAGCGTTGAGACACACACACCGCTGCTCGTATCTCAGTTCCCCCCCCCCCCTTTCTTTTTTTAAACCCATCCAAACACAGAACACATGATTTAACTCTCACAAAGCAAAACTCTGACTGTTTTCATGAGCGTGTCATGATGTTACAGCTCACGATGATGTCGTTTGACATCCGTCACTGGTGTAGAGTATAGAGCGCTCGCTCAGTCTCAGGCCTCTGAAGTTTCTCTGAGGATCTATGATCACGTTCAGACGTTTGTTTTTGTGGACGCAGGACTTGTTAAACCTCTGCTCCCCCCCGACGATTCATTTTAAATGTGTTATTCTGAGACTTTGGTGATTCAGATCTGTTCTTTTTTAGATTTATCTGAGAGACAAAAGAGTACAGAACGAGGGCAACAGTTCAGGAGAGTGAGCGGTTTAGCGCCTTAGTTTCCAGTGAGTAAAGTCTGTCGTAGATAAACCAGCAAACTTAATTTGGCCTTTGTGTGGTTTTGTTGTGTGTTCTGTGATTGTCCTTACTAACTCTTTTCAGTATTCTGTGATTCTTTTTCTTTCTTTTTTTGTGTGTGTTTTTTTTGTCTTCTTTGTTTCCTGTAGTCCTGTGTATAGGACAATAGAGAGGAGGGTGGGATGGCCTTGGGATTTAAATTTGTTTCTGTATGTGATTTTGTACCAGAGGGATATAATTCTGAAAGTTTAAATGTGTCCTGTACTATTGCGGGATAGAAAAGTTTGAAAATCAATGAACAAACAGTAAAAATAACGGTCAACTTACACTGCCGTTCAAAAGTTTATCAATGAATATAACATTAAATGAATCATAAATACACTCTATACATTGTTAATGTGGTAAACGACTATTCTAGCTGCAAACGTCTGGTTTTTAATGGAATATGTACATAGGTGTATAGAGGCCCATTTCCTATGTTCTAATGGTACATTGTGTTTGCTAATGGCATTAGAAGACTATTGGATGATTAGAAAACCCTTGTGCAATGATGTTAGCACAGCTGAAAACAGATTTGCTGATTCTTTATTTGGAATAAAAATCATCATTTCTAATCTCGTCAATGTCTTGACTATATGTTCTATTCATTTTGCAACTCTTTTGATGAATAAAAGTCTGACTTTTAATGGAAAACACGACAAAAATCGTGTAGGTGAGCCCAAACTTTTGAACGCTAGTGTGTTATTTTGAAATTGCAAAATTAAGATGATGTGGTCTTTTTTTTTTTTTTTTTTTGCCTGATTCTGAAAAATGCCAAGCGGTGGGCTGAGAGCTGAGTGAGGGGGGGTGGAGAGAGTGGCGTATGGCCGTGAATTTACACTTTACACTTGCAGCTCGGTGTAAAAGCGGCGGGGAGGAACAAAGCAGCAGCTCTGGCTTTTATAAAAGAGGGGAAACAGGCAGATACAGACAGACAGTGATACTAAGAAAGAGAAATTCCAATTTGCATTGATGTAAAAATCATATATATCACCATGATACACACACACACACATACACACATGCTGTGGTTTATACACTTTTCCCTGTGCCCCTACTGGCAGTGGTGCGTGTTACACACACTGGTGCAGTGTGGTACACAGTATAGTCCTTTTGTGGGTTCAGTTCCCAGCTCCCCTATAGTCTGTCATGCTTTATATGATAGCACCAAACCAGGAAGTCAGGATCAGATCCACTGCTGAAGGAAAAACCTGCTGATAACCATAATAATCTCTTATTCAGAGACTTGTGTCCATGGAGAGCGAGCACTTGGTTGGTTCTCGGAGGTGTGTGTGTGTGTGTGTGTGTGTGTGTGCGCGATTAGTGACTAATTACACTTTGAATTTGGTGAAATGATGCAGTGATATGAATTCAGTCAGTCAGACAAACAGCCATTCAGCAGGCGAATGTATTGATTCATAAAATCCGCATCCCAACATATTCTCTCTCTCTCTCTCTCTCACACACACACACACACACACACACACACACACACACACACTGAGGCAGACTCCTCCTCCTCCCTCTCCTCCTCTCCTCCTCCTCCTCTCAGTCGCTCCTCTGACTCCAGGTCGGGACAGTATAACAGAACCTCCAGAGCAGGACAGGTGGTGGATGGAGGAGCGCAGTAGCAGCAGCAGCAGCAGTGGTTGCAGCAGCAGTCGCAGCAGCAGCAGCAGCAGCAGCAGTGGTTGCAGCAGTGGTTGCAGCAGCAGTTGCAGCAGCAGTCAGGCGCACCGACCGAAGCATGCTCCAGCGCAGCCATGACTTGCTCGGCGTCAGATAGCGAGAAGATCGTGATCAACTGCGGCGGGATCCGACACGAGACCTACCGGAGCACCCTGAAGACGCTGCCGGGCACGCGCCTCTCTTGGCTGACCGAGCCCGACGCCTACAGCAACTTCGACTACGACCCAAAGTGCGACGAGTTCTTCTTCGACCGCCACCCGGCCACCTTCGCCTTCATCCTCAACTACTACCGCACCGGGAAGCTCCACTGCCCCAACGATGTGTGCGGCCCGCTGTTCGAGGAGGAGCTCGCCTTCTGGGGCATCGACGAGACGGACGTGGAGGCGTGCTGCTGGATGAACTACCGGCAGCATCGCGACGCCGAGGAAGCGCTGGACAGCTTCGAGACCCCCGAGCCGGACGCGCCCGAGGATGACCCGGCGCTCACCGGCGGCGCGGACGGCGACCTGAAGCGGCTGTGCATGCAGGAGGACGGCCGCAGGGCGACGAAGTGGGAGGTGTGGCAGCCCTTCATGTGGGCGCTGTTCGAGGACCCCTACTCTTCCAAATACGCGCGGGTGAGTGGCCAGAGAGCGGTCCACTCCTTTCTTTTCTCTCCTTTCCTCTTCTCTTCTTACATTTGGCACCGTTTTTACGCGCGGTTGCGCGTAAAGTTCCCCGAGCTGCGCGCGGATGGAACGAAGGCGCTGAGGGCTGACTCGCTGTTCACTGCAGCGTGAGAAAGTCACATCTACGGTTTTGTGCGCATCGCTTTGCTCCTCTCCTCTTTTCTCCCTTTCATCTCTCCCCACTCGTGTCGTCTGTATGGAGACTCGCGCTCTCTTTCCCTCACAACAGCATCATCCATCTCCATGTGTGTGTGTCTTTTATCCACTTGTCTCCTTAATCAGCTCACATTCAGTGTAAATATCCCTTTTCTTCCTAATAATCCAAGTCATTTAAGGTGAAAATCCAAACACCTTCTCTCTATTTCATATAAAAAACCCATGCTGTGGGCTCATACGCTGCTTTTCCTCCAGTATCCATCAGGGTTAACTATGGTCTGTGCTTTATTATAAGTGTGCTGGTTTGATCCATTAACATCCATCGTCTGCACTGACTTTGCCAAAGGCGCAAAACCAAGCGCGCCCGCCGCTGTGGAGACCCAGCCTGGGACACGGAGGCTCAGGCTCGCTGAAAACAAGGGAAAATACAGCGGAACGTTCAATAAAATAGAATCAAATCAAATAGAAAGTGAGGTTTGTGAAGCGGTTATTCTCCTGCACCAAAGCCCATTGAGAAAATGAGTGTTTTTAGCTCAAGGTGACAAAGTTGCTGCTGCTGCTGCTGGTTTTCTTCTGCCGCATTTGTTAAGTTTCTATTGCTCAATTAAGTCTGAAAGGACCAACGACACCTGTGTTCAGTGATGTGAAAGCACTGGTTTTCTCAATGGACCTTGGTGCAGGAAGTGAGCAGCGAAGGGTGAGGATGCCGGAGTGGATCATGGCCCAGATACGTCACGGTTTGTGATATTGAAGTCTGGAAAATGCTCGTAGTTCCAGAAAAAAACGTCCTGATCAACATTCACGGACTTTCTTACATAAAACTGCTGAGGGAAAATATTGTAGGGACACAAGTTCAGCTCTGGTGATCCAGATGTTCCCCTCCAGAACAGAAGAGGACTCAGTGTAGAGGATTCAGTTGTAGGTTCAAGATGGAGGCAGAAGAAGAAGAAGCAGACGTGATGATGCAGAGGGGTTTCCAGGAGGTTCGCTGACACAGACTTTGTCCCATCAGCCACTCTCTCTCTCTCAGGATAATTGATCGCTCTCAGGTTCATTCAAAGTGGACGATCTGTCTCCAGTTAAACCCTCTCATGTCTTGAGGATCGTGGAGGTCCAACTTCTCACCATCTACTAATACTTTGGCGCCAACATTGAGGTCTTTTATTTTGAAAAATTCCAATTTCACGGCTCTCGTCACAGGTGAGGCCGAGTTCATTGGCTGTAGTAGAAGGTGACAGTGGATTGAAAAGTGGCAAAAATGAAGGGCATTTTCTATTCTTCAGCTATAGATATACATCATAATGTATTGTTACATGTGTGTTTTATATTATATATATTATTGGTTATTGCAGAATCGCGGGGTGATCGCTCATCGATCGCACCCTGCGATTTCCACCTCTATTGTGTCGTTCTTTGACTTTGTGCAGATGGTGATCGGATTTTTTGCTTGAAGAACTCATTCCATAATAAGAGGGAAGCACAATTTCTTTAATTTTCTTTAATATATGGCACTTTTCATGCAACTAGATGTTGTAGTAAATCATATCTCCAAAATCACAACCCTCACATCCCTCGGACGTGACCAGTTCAAACTAAAAGCGGCCTCTCCATGACTCAGAGAGGAAACAGAGTGATGTTAAACTGTCAGGACGCGCTGTCGTCAAAGCAGGTTGGATAAAAGTCACTAAAATTAGGGGGAAAAAATAAAAGCTGAAAAATGCAGAGGAAACTAAAAGACACTCTGTCTTCACTCGTCCTGATGCTGACCCTCTGTCTCCCACACGTGAACTCATGTTTTATTTCCTCAGTCGTCCACCTCTCTCCTGTGTTTCCTCAGGCCTTCCTCTGCTTAATTGTCTCCAAAAGAAAGAAAAAGAAAAGAAGAAAATCCATGGTGGTTTGTGGAGCCAGAGGCCGTTTTTGTCGCTTTGTGTCGAGGTTTTATTTTCTCTTGACTTAAGTCACTGTGGACGCTCACACTTTAGCGCAGAATGAGTGAAGTCAGGATTTGTTATTTCAGCTTCGAATTCAACTTCTCTGATCCATTGAGAAATGCGTCGTCGCGTGATTCGACGAGGAGGCAAATTCTGATCCAAATATCTGTATGTACATGTTTCATTGGATCAAATCAGCGTCATTCGAGAGGAAAAGACGCTGACTTTGTCGTCTAGTGCTCAACAGTCTGGAGAAACTATTATTGTCTACCTTTTCTGTGTGTTTCACAGCGCGTTTCAGGTTTTTAAGCAAATTGATCGATTCCATAATTACTTAATGAATCATTAACTATTTTGATTAATCGGTTTGAAGCTTTTTTCACGATTAAAACAAGATTTCTGATTGTTTTAGCTTCTTTTAGCTCCACATAAACAGAGAAATCATTCAAACTGAATCATATTTGGTTTGTGGAGAAAACATAGACATTCGAGAACATCGTCATTTCCAGGTTTGACAAACACTGATCAAACACACCAAACATAGATTCATCGACTACTGAAAGCAGCTCTAATTATTACCTTTTTCTGCACTGTCCTGAAATTTGTACCCATGCGCAAATATAGATGTGGTTTGCGTCCATTTCATAGTTTATTAAAGTCCCGATGGATCACACGCTGTCTGGTCGTAGCGTTGGAAACCTCTTGCACCAAAGTCCCATTTGAGAAAATCAGGATTTTTTTAAGCTCACGGTGACACAGAAGCTCCTCGTCTTTGTGTTCTTTCTGTTAATCCAAATAAACGAAGGATTTGAAGTCCACTTGTGCTCCAAGAACCAACATTTAGCCAAAGAACAGTTTGAAATAAGACAAATTAAAACTCTGAGACCCACTGCAGTCCGTAGACTGGTTGACAGAGAGTGATCACCTTTCTTTCTTCTTCTTCTTTGGAATTTAATCGGTGGGCGACACTGTGTTGCACTGATATGACGTCACACACACACTTTTTGTGTAGCCGACGCAGCGATCATCACATGGTGACCCACACACTGCTTGGTGGACACAAGGCTAATTTTGTTGGAACGCTGAACACAATCCCATAATTCTGACTGCAGCAAATGGAAAAACCAGTGTTTTTCAGTGTGGGTCAGTGGGGATGTTGGGCAGGTTTCACCTGTTCAAGCTCCTCACAGTGAGGTTCAAATGATGGAGACCATAAAACCTGGTTGTGACTGCAGGTGATGATGATGGTGGTGGTGTGTGAATCTGCAGTATCTCAGACACTCCTCTTTGCCGCAGCTGCATTTTAAACTCGTAAGGATGTGGACGTTCCATGAGGAAAAAAAAAAAAAAAAAAACCTTACTGCTTTATCATGCAGAAAACTGGACGAGTCAGAACATTAAATGGCAGCCAAATCAGCGATCGAAGAAGAACCGAAATGGGTGGTGGGGAGGGGGGGGAGACGAAAGAAGACAAATTGAGCATCTACTGTAGGTGGTGTAGTGTACGGCCAGTGATGGTGTGACAGTTTAGGTGACTTTGAAAATGTTGCAGTCAATAGTTTTGGTGCCAACACGGAGACAGAGATACTCTGGAAGCAGCAGCAGCAGCAGCAGCAGCAGCAGCAGCAGCAGCAGCAGCAGCAGCAGCAGCATTAGCATTAGCAGCATTAGCAGCAGCAGCAGCAGCAGCAGTCGTCAGCTGCACCAAAGTCCAGATCGCGGCGATGCCGCTGGGTCGTTGAAGATCAATCCGTGCGTTAAGTGTTGGAGTATTTACAGAGAGAGGATACCAAGCGTCCTCTCTTCCCTTCCTCGCTTCGTTCACTTGTCTCCTTCCCTTCCCTCCTCCCCCCCCCCCTTTTCCCGCAGATTCTCTTTTTTTTTTTTCTCCCCCCGTCGTCAGCGCTGACAGCTCGTGCTGCTTTATTACCACGATTTCAGAGCCCAGTGCTGGATTGCTTATTATCACTATTCAGTCCACCCCCCACCTCCTCCTCCTCCCTCCCTCCTCCACGTGTCCCCCCCTCCCTCCTTCCTCCTCCCTCCCCAACTCTCTGCTTGTGCTATAGCGTAACACTGCAGTCCCTGTAGTAGCTGACTGCGCTCTAGTCTGCTGCAGAGAAGGAGGGATGGAGAGAGAGAGGGAGAAAGAGGAGGGGGACGATCGGATGGGAGGTGCTATGATGTGTGTGTGTGTGGGGGGGGTTTAGTGTTGGGAATGTATTAAGAGTAAGAAGCAGTAGTAAAAGAAGAAGGTGAAGAACAGGATGGCGGCGGCAGCAGGGAATTAAGGGGGGAGGTTATTTTTTTGTCCCCCCCTTTTTTTTTTGTTGCTGCCCCTCTTTTCTTCTTCTTCCTCTTCTTCTTCCTCTTCCTCCTCTGCTGAGCTCAGCGGCGTTGGGATGCCCGTATCCGTTTATCGATCCGCTCGTACGTCTCAGCTCAGCCTCATTCAGGAGGACGTCTCAGCTTGAATGGTGTTCCTTTGTAAGCAAATCTGTCCCCCCCCCCCCCCCCCCCCAGCTCCTCCTCCTCCTCCCCCCCTCTCTTCACGCAGCATGGTGTAATGGTACTTCCCAATCTCATGCAGAGAAACACATTCCACCGCTGTACAAGCACACACTGAACGGGACTTTAATGTGCGACACTAGGAGACATTTGGGGGCCGCCCATGTTTTGTTACGGTCAGTAACGTTGCGATACAACGTAGCTAACGACGATTAGCACGTCCTGCTAGTATATTATAAGACAAATGTGATCCGGTCCTGATCAAAGGTGCCCGTGTGGATGTGAAGCCTCGAGATTCACAATTTTGGCCAGTGCCATGTTGAAGTTTAGCTATCAGAATCTGTCCAGGGACGAAAGATCAAAAATGCTAATGCTACTAATGTTTATTAATGAGCATTTCATTGTTAACTAAATCCATAAAATGAAACTGAAACGCGTGTGTTTTGAAAAACTGACCAAAAACTGTATCGACCTTGGTTGGAATCCATGTTGGCAGTCTCATAGACCTTTTGAAGTAGCACCCATTAGGATCCTGCAGAGGGAGCTTGTACAGTTTCCCACCATATATGGTGATATGATGGTGACTGTGCGCAAGAGGCACCTGAGTGACTTTGGCAGTGTACGTTAGCAAGCCGCTAGCTTTGGTGGCGACACGTCGGGAGCACAAAGAAATTCTCTGTAAGCCAGACTTGATCTGCGTCCGTTTGACAGACGTTTGTGTCTCTGCCAAATAATATCACAAATTGAAGTTGGGGCAGTTTGCGTTGATTATCACAGCTCTTGAAGTTAGAACCGGTTTAAAAGCTGTCGGAGCTTCCTCCTGTTGTCAGCGATTTTCAGCGTTTAATCCATCCTGCTCTACTGAGTGCTATATGAATGCTCCAATGCTAGCAACACTGTAAGTGACAATTTTGGGGATATTGGGGTGATTTTAAATTATTTCAGCCGGGTTCACCCGGCGTTAACAAATCCTGGTTCTACGCCAATACTTTTTTTTTCGTACGAAAAAGAGGCTAAAGCTAGCGTGTTCCTCCTTTCACAGTGTGTCACAGTGAAAGTGGTCACTGATATCATTTATGCAGTAGGTAGATTTTTTTTTTTTTTTTTTTTCCCTTTCCTTCCAACCTTGAGGACCGAGCCTGTGTGGTTAGACTGCAGCGTCACTGCAGGATCTCAACGACTCCTGCTGCTGCCACACACACACACACACTACATTAGGACAGCCGAAACCAAAACGTTATCCCTAACCTTGACCGTAATCGGTTAATGCTTAACCCCAACTTAACCCTAACTTAACCCTAACTTAACCTTAACTTAACCCTAACATTAACCTATAACGACATTTCGTATCTTAGCCCTAAACTTGACGAGTTTAGTTCCTGCCGCAGGATTTACTGGTTCTGCTCATCAGGACCAGGTTCTGGTCTCCATGAGGACTCACTGGTCCTGACAAGGTCAGTGTTGATGCCAGAGGAGGTTCCGACAGAGGCAGCAGATACGAGCGCGCGCACACACACACACACACACACACACACACACACGCACACGCACACATGCACACTTTGGCTGTTTTCAAAAATCCTCATCACCTCTCTCTCGTTCCCTCCCCCTCCCACTCTGGTGGTTTTGTTGCGCTATAGGCATTATATCCACCAGGGTGCCCCTTCCCCCTCTGTGGATAATGCTGCGACAGAGCTTTCGTTCTCTGTGTGTCACCCATTGCAGGAGAGAGAGAGAGAGAGAGAGAGAGAGAGGAGAGAGTACAAAGAGGGAAAGAGGGAGACCGTACTATATTTGATGACATGTCAAGAAATAAAGCGTTTAACCTCTGAGTGATCTACGCCGTCCTCTCTCGTCGTTGGGGGCCAGTAACAGTCATTGAGCGCACACACACACACACACACATGCACACACACACATGCGCACACACACACACACACACTTAGCTGCGCAAAAGCAGCTAATTCAGTGTCGAAAATATCATGTGCCGTAAGCCCCCCCCCCCCCCTCCCTTCCTCTCCCAGTCTTGATATATATACAGTAGCTGCCTCACACTCACACAGCAGATTACTGCAGAATGATCTGCTGCTGTGTGTGTGTGTGTGTGTGTGTGTGTGTGTGTGTGTGTGTGTGTGTGAGAGAAACGCAGCAGCTCGCTGTATTCACACACCTCAGCCTCCTCACTGTTTTCCAGTCTGCACTCTATGTCTTGTTAAATGGTCTATATTTATTCACATATGTCGCGATGATCACGCAGAGCTGCTTTACGTAGTCCGCGTCGTCCGCCGCGTCCGTTTCACTCACGCAAACTTTTCCCTCTACGAAGCGCCCCCTACAGTTTTACAGGAGTACAAACTCGGTCACAACTCTTCGTCTTCTCCTTCTTCCTCGCTTCCTCCGACAATTGTTGTTGTTGTTGTTGCTTCTTTTTCGTGATGAAAGTCTAAAAAGAACGCTATCACTGCCTTGGTCTTATAGGGGTGTGTGTTTGTGTGTGTGTGTTCTTGTACTTGCGGCCTACTGAGGACCAGAGAGGGTTTTTAACCAACAAAGTGAGGTCATATTTACGAAGTGAGGACATTTTGGCCGGTCCTCACTTTGTTTTCATTAAAATCACCGCCTTAGGTTGTAAACAGAGCTCCTCAATTTGGTACAAAAACACGTTTTCCAGTCCTGGTGTTTCACACACTTTTTGCTCTGGGGCGCCACCTGCTGACATGTGATGGTACTGCACCCAGTAGTTCTTTATAGATGTCATTCATGAAGTAGATATTTGTAATTGTGTTGATTTATAAAGTGGAAATGCTGGTCCTCACTTTGTCAGCAACCCGGTCCTCAGTATGCAGCAAGTACAAGAATGTGTGTGTGTGTGTGTGACCTCCTGATTCCGAGGACTCCAGGTCATTGCTGGTGTTCCCACTAACAGACAGTAGGGGGCAGTAGAGGCAGCCAATCAACAAAGGCTCTGAAGTTGTTAAATTAGCCGCGCGATGGCATCTCAGTGGTAGAGCGAGTCGTCTTGCAACTCGAAAGTTGTCGGTTTGATTCCCCGGCTCCGCTAGTCTACATGCTAATGTGTCCTTGCTACGTTGGTGCTGGGTGTGAAAGATGCATGATAGTATTGTATTCATTATTGCATTATTTTATAATTTTTTCTGTTATTTATAATATATATACATTCATATTTTATGTATATATATATATACATATATACATATATATATATATATGTATATATAATTATTATTATAAATTATACTGTCTTTATAAATAGTGGGGGATAAATGTCAGATAAGTGAAGATTGATTTTAGAAACCAGGTAATATCATGGTTTTAAATAATTGTATGGACATGTATGCATATAAACTTATGCCCATAATATATTGAACCATTGTCCAGGGACGCACGATATTGTCGGCACGATATCAGTATGGGTCGATATTGGACATTGGACAGCAAACACTAAATCGTGGGCTGCTAACTGCTTGATTTCTATGTTTATTTAGTTTTGTACAATAAAGAAAATGTACCAGATCTAAATCTGCTGCGATGTGAGTCTGAAAGTATAGTCTAAATGATTTGGGCAAAGGGTAAAATATTGGTTATTGGTTATCGGCCCAAACACTCCCGATATATCGGCATATCGAGCGTTGGCGGCAAAAAAAAAAAAAAGTCCAATCTCATGCATCACTGCCATTGTTATTGTATTGATGTTGAAGACAATAATATCACAACACATTTCTGCTGAGCCCACACACACACACACACACACACACACACACACACACACACACACACACACACACACACACACACACACACACACACACACACACACACACACACACATAGACCACACTAAAAATAGATCAAGTTCCGTCTCAAACTATTTTCGGGATTGTGCAGCATTTTTAATCAGTGGCACTTATTTATATTAACCTCAGTTATTTTGTTGACTGTAGTTTTAAACCTCAAACTGGAGAAAGTGTACATTTGCTTCAGGACTGTTTTGTGTTTGTGTCAGCAGGACGGTGTAATGGGGAGTGTGTGTGTGTGTGTGTGTGTGTGTGTGTGTGTGTGTGTGTTATGGTGATGGAGGAACATCACTCAGTCTAACAGTGTGGTTTACTGTTAATGTGTTTTTAATAGTTTTTGGACAACAGTGGAGCTGTAAGGCACCGGGGAATAACACGCAGCAGACTTTAAATACACTTCCACTCACTCTTGGTTGGTTTGTTGTTGATTTGTTGACAAAATAGGGAAAGTTGGTTTTATGAGTTTACCAGAAATAAATTGGCTCCAGCTCCCCCCTCACGACCCCTCAAAGGATAACCAGTATAAATAAATAATGGAGAGATGGATGGATGACTTAAGACCTCAGAGGAACCTCGTCACTCCTTTGTTTCTTTGATTCTTTGCGTTTTCCCCAAATTTAGATTTAGCCAAGTGATAGAAACTTCCCAAACTTCTGTGTCCATGCAAGTAGGTCTGCAACATGCAAGCTAAAAACAATCGATTCTCTCTGTGGACTTTGGTGCAGGAGAGTGATCCCTTAGAAATGGGACACCCCTTAAATGCAGATACGTCTTCAGACTGTAGGGGGCAGAATAACGCGAAAGCTGCGTCCAGTCTGTCGACTCCAAAAAAGAAGAAGAAGAACACATTTACGTCAGGATTATTTATTACGATCCGTTTGTCAGTCAAGTTATTAGGTTGTCAGTTAGTTATAAGATGATACTCATACAAATATTCAGCTGACAGTTACCACACACCACGACTTATTGAAAAGTAAACCATAGCAAACCATCGCTTGTCCGCACCGGCCGACTATTGACAAAAGATCGTAAAAATAAAAATAAATGTTACGCAACAATGACGTCAGTAATCCATAATATGGGCATAAACTAAGATAATACAATGGTTTTCATCATTTTTATATCTCTATTAACAAAGAAAATACTTCATTTGTGTCGCACTCGTTTCGCTGCTTTCGACGCCATCTTTCTTATGTGAAAACACGCAATGCATTCTGGGTAGCCCTTGCTCCCAAGGGTGGTCTCTGAAAATCTCAATATTGAGGGCGATACAGCCCTTAAACTTGGCCCTCAACTTAATTTTTCTGAGAATCAGGACAGCACTTGCACTAGAGGGAGCGTATTTTTGAGATTGAGGGTTAAGATAGGAATTGGAATTCACCCTGAGTGTCAGTCACTCATACATCCACAGTTGTCTGGTTTGTTGTTTTGAGGCATTTTTAGGAAATGATCCAAATGCTATTTTGATTTTTGATTTTTAAAAATGATCCACTTCCACTTCCTGGTGTTGAGGTGCTGCTCGACCTCCTCCAGGTGCTGGTGTCCAAGATAACAGAAGCTACTGTAGAGCTAAAAAAAATGAAGTGCTTTTCATGTACTGTTTTTTTTCCCCCCTGTGGTGATCTCCAATGCTGAAGTGGCTAATGTGGGTCACTGGCACTAAGAAGTGACACTGAAATGGAAGCAGAGCTGTAGGTGAAGAAGTGCTGAATCAAACATCGGGACGCAATTTTAATTTTTGGGGGAGCGAGAGTTGTTCTGCTGGCAAGTGTTTGTTGGCACTTTGTGATAGTGATGCCTTTAAGTGCTGGAGCAGTCTACAGTTTCCCCCCCCCGGAGGCTCCACATCCTTTTGGGAATTAAATCGCGCTTGTTAAAAGTTAGCCAGAATGAAACGTTTCAGCAGTGTCATCATCTCAAGTCTGACTGACTCACCTCGCATCAGTCTAATGAATCGCGGCTCGTCTTGTTTGAGGGTTAAAAAACCCTAAACCTCCAGGATCCTCCAGTGGCCCCCGGTTTCACCCTCAGGGTTAGCCTCAAGCTAGCTCAGCGATACACCGCTCAGCTGTTTTGGCCACATTTATCATCCTTGCTATTGTGCTTTTATTAGAAAATGGCCATTTCAGATAAAAACTTCGAATAATACAGTATATGAGGAAGTAGTAACAGGAAGTTGTAATTTGCTTAATTTCAAAGTATTTCCAACGACAAACAACAGCGGGGAAAAGTAAGAGCAAGAGTTTGTGGGTATAAGTGCATTATATCGTTTCTTCCTATCCAGACAAAAACTCAAATAAAAACATCTTTTTTTGACTCTAAACGTCCAGATTGTTATGAAATGGAAGAATGTGGATGCAGTTGTCGTCTAAAAACCTGTAAACTGCATTTTGAAAATGCTGCGGCTGCGTTTCTGTCTGTATCGGCACAAACGGAGACGTTTGGAAACAATTACTTTACCCACATTCTCTTCCTAATTGGTTATTGTACAACTGTGCTGTAAACAAAAAGCTCTGCTAGCGCTTACTCTACTTCCACTCTCACTTTACCTTTTTCCGTTCTCCGATCACAAATTCCTGCTCTCGGTTGTTCACCGTTGTTGTTTCTCGTTAGCGCGACTTCTTAAAGCAAAGCAAAGCAAACGCACATTCCTGATACCTCTTGGACGTCTTGAACGGCAACTCCATGCTCAAGACACAAGCTACGCTACGTATGTTTACCTTACCAGTAACCAATGTTAGCTTCCTTTAAGGCTCCGGTGCGTAAAATTCTCTCGCCTCCCTGAGAAATTCTGTGTATTTACCAAAACACTGAAGAGGCCTTAAAGTCCTTAAAGTGGACAAACATGGACTGAGCCACCATGGACCTGCTGGACTTTGTTGTTGGCCACCTAGTGGTTTTCTGTGAAACCTTTTGTTGTTAAGGCTTTATTTGCTTTATTGTTTGTATGTATTGAAACGTTCATTATTTCCCGCAGCATGTTAAAAATAGTAGCTATTTTGTTCGCTTGCTAGCATGCTAACTTAATTATGTTGTTAGCTTATCCGCATGTTAGCCACCATGTGCGCCATGTGTCAGTATGCTAGCCTTGGCGTTAACTTGCTATGTTAATGCACTTATGAGGTTTAGTTCATTTATTAAATATTTGCATTTAAACAATATTTTGCAGACTGCAAATCATGTTTATATTTTGAAATCATGTTTTTGCATGTTGCGCCACCTACCGCCGTCTACCAATCATTGCAGTCAGTAGAGTCTCAGCTGCCGAGCAACCACGGGTTGCAAGTTACATCAAAAAATGAAACCTTAGATACCTTAGTATTTTGAATTTGAATGTAGTAACTGTTTTTGGCCACATTCTTACATATGGCACCTTTAAGTTAGCAGTTTCACACTTGGCTATTTTATACTAACTGCCGAAACAACCGCGTGTTCCTTTGGAGAGCAATGGAGGGAGTGTTTAGCTTAACCGAATAGCTAAAGCAGCACAATAGGGGCAAACTCCTGGGGAGAAATGACCCTTGGGCATGTAGCATGTAGCTGTTCTGCAGAAGTGGAACACGTCATTAGGCTAGCTTTACACGACAACGATCTGAACACAAACCGCAAAAGTGGTCGTTGCGTTCCCACTTTTAATTTCGCGTTTAGACGAGCGTCTTTGGGTGGAAATCTGCGTGCACGCGGTGACGCAAAACTGTGTGAAATTTGATGTAGTATGCATGCCAGGTGGCTAGGTGGCGCTGTGAAGCACTGCCATACAACAACACCAGGAGCGCTGAAGCGTTGAAACTTCCTTCTACTTCTCTCTAGTAGCGCGAAGTAGCAGCTGAGGCAACTTGAATGTCCGACTGATGGATTATAATCCGACACGTTTGTTGTTGTTTGTCTGCACTGCACATGGATCTGACGTCAATGCGTACGGGAGGACAGGCAACGTGAGGACGCCACGGTGGAGCGTTTTTAAGATTTCCACTCTGGAGGGTGGGTTCATTTCTTTGCATTTTTAAGCCCCAAAAAAAGCTGTCGCCGTCTAAACAAAGGGCAGATCTGATCAAATATTAATATTATACAGGAGCGTTGTCGTGTAAAGCCAGCCTTAATGCCTATAGGTGATCTTGTACCACCCTCACCCCTCACCCCCCTCTGCTGCTCCCATCAAACTGCTGAACATCCAGGTTTCTTTTAGCGTGATAATCCATGTCTGAAACTTCTGCCTCGTACGGCATTTTCAGCCGTACTTCTTCAACATTTGTGACATAAAATAAACATAAAACACACACTCATTTGACAACGGCTTGAATGTAACATTCATTTACGTTGAAAAGTGACGCTCTCAGCTTTAAGCAACTCACTCAATGCTAATGCAAATGCAGTGGTCATAAAAACCAGTGGTCCTGAGCCAAAGACGGCCTGGAGAACACGAAACGGCGACGAGCCGCTTTGAGTAACAGAGCAGTGAGGTAAACCTCTGCTGTACAGAGGTTTATATATGTATATGTATATATATATATGTGTATATATGTATATATGTATGTATATGTATATATATATGTATATATGTATATGTATATATATCTATATATGTGTATATATGTATATGTATGTATATGTATATATGTATATGTATATATGTATATATATGTATATGTATATATACGTACATATATATATGTATATATGTATGTATATGTATGTATGTATATATGTATATGTATATATGTATATACATATACATATATACATATATATACATATATACATATGTATATGTATGTATATATACATATATACATATATATGTATATGTATGTATATATACATATATACATATACATATATATATATATACGTATATGTATGTATATATATGTATGTATATATACATATATACATATACATAAATATATATATGTATATGTATATCTACCATGCTCGTCATCATCGTCAGCCACCGCTGCTACGACGGCAGAAAAGACGTCCTTCTGAAATCTACACGACAGGCAAAAAAAAGCTACTGCATGTGTCAACACACACACACACACACACACACACACACACACACACACACACACACACACACACACACACACACACACACACACACACACACACACACACACACACACACACACACACACACACGTGTGACTGCGGTCAGTGTGACCTCATTTATTCGTGACAAACATGACATTTGAAGCTTTCTGAGAGAAGGTATTGACCCGAGGAAACCTTCACAGTCATTTGACCAAAGCGAGCGTTATTGCGTTGATGCTCGCTGCAGAGCCTGAGTGGACACGGCGAGAATTAAGAATTCAATTCAATTACATTACGTTATTGATCATTTTTTTTACTCTTTCAACTGTTTTGGTCACCTATACTATTTTTGTTTGTGTTTTCCATTAAAAGTCAGACTTTTATTCATCAAAAGAGTTGAGAAATGAATAGAAAAATATAGTTAAGACATTGAGAAGATTAGGAATAATGATTTTTAGACTTTCAGCTGTGCTAACATCATCGCACAAGGATTTTCAAGGGTTTTCTAATCATCCAATAGTCTTCTAACGCTATTAGCAAACACAATGTAGCATTAGAACAGTGGAAATGGGCCTCTATACACCTATGTACATATTCCATTAAAAACCAGACGTTTGCAGCGGGAATAGTCGTTTATCACATTAACAATGTATAGAGTGTATTTATGATTCATTTAATGTTATATTCATTGAAAAAAAAGTCCTTTTCCTACAAAAATAAGGACATTTCACTAAGGAAAGTGAGCCCAAACTTTTGAGCGGTAGCGTAATTATACAACCAGGCGGCTCCACATCTTCATCTTTCGCCATGTTTTCTGTCTATCGCTCTAACCTCGTTGTAGTTTTAAAACTTACCGCTGACCTCTCCCTTCACCTCCCTCGTCCTACATGCACATTAGTTCTGATGGAGCCTGATAACACACAGGCTGTAGAAGAACAGCCGACCACTGGGAACCAAACGCCCGTATTTTTCCAGTTTTCACCATTTGGAAAAAAGACTATGTCTATACTCGCGTGCGACCGCTCGCTCGCTCGGTTTCCTCTTTTCCTCTAGCGTTTTTTTTCATGCTTCTTTTTCACCAGCTCTGCCGTGACCATGATCATCTAAAACAAGGCTGTTCAACTTAAGGCCCGGGGGTCAGATCAGGCCCTTTCAGCAATTTGGACCGGCCCATTAACCCATAAATAATGAATGTATTATTAAAAAGCCAATAAAAATGTAGCTTCGCCTATTTCTGTCACTTTCTGGCACTTTGCGTCCCTTTTTGGCAAATACTAGTACAGCTGTAATTGTACGCAGCCTGTGTATGCACCATAATATTTTGCACTATGGGCCAACTGTAGCAATTGTACCTGCATATTATTGGTACTTTTACTTATATTTCTGCAAAAATAGCCTTTTGTGGCCATTGCACCTTAATGTTGTTTATATTGTTACCTCTTATTTTGTAAGAGCCAGTTGTGACTCTTATACCCAGATGTTGGTGATACTGTAACTGTGACCTTTTTGCACTATACGCAAATTATATTGTACCTGAATGTTGGTGGTTTTGTTACTTACCTTTTTAGCACAAAACTAGCAGCCATTTCATTAAATAAGTGCCTAAATATTTGAAAACATTCTATTTATATCCGTTTACTGTACATGCAACACAAAATAGTAGTGGCACTGGATGGACAGCCTTCCGAAAAGCTGGCTAGTTAAATGGCCTTGATATAAAATAACGCTATCGTTTCCCCACTAACAGACAGCAGGGGGAGTGGATCATAAGTCATATGTTCCCCTACAATAAGACATTTATCCATCACAGTGACTCTGGAGCTGTTAAATTAGGGCAGAAATCGCTTCAAAAATCAACTATCATTGCCGTAAATCTGTCATTTTTAGATCTTTGTCATTGTCTTGAGTTTTTGTCCCTGAATCTGATCCCAACGTGATGCAGCCACATCCTCCAAAGCTAAGCTAATGTTACCTCTGTGCTATTACCTGATATGTAATACACAGCTCAAGTATTGCATTCAGCTGTGAACGTGATTTTTTTTTTTTTTTTTTTTTAAAGGTCCGTCGGTTTTTCTTCACGTTGGTTTTAGCTCAGCATTTGAAACAACAAGACGAATAATGATGGACTGACACAGTTGGCACCGACTCCCTTGGTAAAGGAGAGCGAGAGCCTCGTTCTTGTTGTTTTTTTATATTCAGATACAAAAACGTGTGTCGTTTGCGAAGATTCTTATCGTGTTGCCAGGAGAAGCCGAGTAAGCTGAATTTGATTGGTGTGATCTCAGGATTGCCCAAAACAATTCCTCCTCTGGGGGAAGAAGAAGAAGAAGAAGAAGAAGAAGAAGAAGAAGAAGAAGTGCTACAGTTTGAGAGCAGTCATAAAAAATCAGGATTGTGCACTGTGGCTACATGAATATGGAGCCTTGCATGCACACACGCACACACACACACACGCGCGCGCACACACACACACACACACACACACACACACACACACACACACACACACACACACACACACACACACACACACACACACACACACACACACACACACACTCTCTGCAGCCAAGAAGCCATTAGAGGTTCCCTTTCTCACGCCCGTCAAACCTCCTCGGCTTCTTTTGTTCCCCTCTAAATATAGCTGTATTTTTCTATGTGACGTTTTAACGCACGCACGCACGCACGCACGCACGCACGCACGCACGCACGCACGCACGCACGCACGCACGCACGCACACACACACACACTCACACTCGTCCCTCCAGTGGAGTGGTGGTGTTACAGCGGCTCTGAAATGCCCTTATGGAAACGAGCCCTTGGTGCAGTCCCTCACACAGACACACACACACACACACACACACACACACACACACACACACACACACACACACACACACACACACACACACACACACACACACACACACACACACACACACACACACACACACAGACAAACACACAGAGTCTCACACACACACTCATCAGCTCTTCACCCTGCGGCAGTGTTCATGGTTGCGCTCAGTGGGGGGCGCTGTAGCAAAACAGCAGGCCCTCAGGAGCTGCCAGAGTTTTCAGCGACACTTTAAAGGGACCTGTGTCGTCTCACATTTATATATAATAATAATATATACATGCATATATATACGTATATATGTGTATATATATATATACACATATATTGTATATATATATATATATATATATGTGTATACAGAGTAATGGATTTCAATAACGCTTTTCAGTACAAACATGAATATAAAGCTGAGTTGCAGTCAGAAATGACAGGTTTATTCCACATGCACAGGTCAGGTGATCATGCATGATTTGACGTTGGTTTCCTCCGGTGATAAAAATCTTATCGACTTTGGGCTAATTTACGTCCCTGTGTGACCTTTGATGTTTTTACTGTGTCTTACGCAGAGGCCACAGTGGTGGTTGCTGCTCTGCTGCCTTTCTAACTATGGCTCTATATGTCATTTATTTCACCAACAAAGACAAAGCGCTGCAGAATTCAGAGCCTTTATTTTGAAAAAAAAAAAAGTTACTATTTGTCCAATAATATTGAATAGTTTAGATTAGAAGAAAATGATGTTTTGACCTGGTGTTTCTGCTGCAGAGTGTTTTAATCCAGTGTGTAATCTGAAAGTGTGTTTATTGGCAGTTTCCTAGTCTCAGAATTAAGCCGTTTATACGTTTGCTTTAGCCTGTAGGTCCTCGCTTTACGGAGGCCGCCATCTTGTTTCTGTAACAGCCCGACAGTGAAGAAGCAGAACCTCTGCAGTTTCACCGCGTGTTGTCACTAATTTGTATGAATTAGCTGTAAAACCTAAAAGCTAATTTCCCCCCAAAAATAATAACATTTCTAACATGCTTCTGTACATTTACTATATTCCTGCAAATATTTCACAATAAAAGCCTTGCATGGGTTTCAAAAGAAAACTTTTACGTTGGTATACACTTAATAGGTCATTTTCTAACCTGATAACATCCATATTCTGTGTGTGTGTGTGTGTGTGTGTGAATGAAAAAGCAAGATGTTCCATAACCCAGATTCTCTGCTGCTCACACATTCAGTTTTTTTGGCCCAGGGCTTTAAGTTCAGCTTCAACTCCAGGAGCTTTTTAAAAAAAAAAAAAAAAGGTTTAATGAGGCAGCTGCATATTTAAAGCTTTACTCAAAGTGCTGTGTTCTCACTTCAACAAAATCACCATACTGCAAATATACATATACATATACAATACACACATACATACGACTAGAGGCTTGTTTTTCCCCAGTAATTGAAGCTGCTCTCAGACTCTTTCATTTGTTGAAATTGTCCTCTATAGTCACATGTCCAGAAAATCCTGCTGCTGTTGACACATTTGACCGATACGACCTATAAAGCTGCATTATTCTGTGTTGTGTAAATGGGAAACTATGGAACTGTGGACACTATTTTTCCATATAATACCAAAAATAACCAGATAATCAGATAATTCTTCTGCAAACATAGATATTCTGTCTCTTAAGTGAAGTCTGAATGAGTAAAAGGCGCTTGTTGTTGATCAGCGTTAGGGATGTGACTCTTTGGGTGACTCGCGATTGGATTTGAAAATCAATTCTCGATTCAACCAATTCGATTCTTGCGATTCTCGATTCAAAATAGTGTGTTAAGGCAAATTGTGGCATCATAACAATACAGTTTGTATAAGATAATATGATAATGTGATCACACAAAGGCCAAACTTAAGACAAACGTTAACATTTATTCATTCAAAACAAATAAAAACTTAGTTACTGTACAAAGAAATAACTTGCATAAATAAAAGCTTAGGCTAGCTGCCCTTTTCTCCCAGAAGTTACAAAAATACACTGACTAACCCACAAACTAGTGTTTTGTGTGGTTTTTCAAAATAGAATCTTTAAAAACGTTCTATTTTTTTTTTTTTAAATCTATCTTTGAAGTTTTTGAATCGTGGATGATTAGAATTGCGATTCCTATGTGAATCGATTTTTCCCCCATCCCTAATTCCAATGGTACATTGTGTTTGCTAACGGCATTAGAAGATATTGGATCTTCTCAATGTCTTGACTATATTTTCTATTAATTTTGCAACTCTTTTTAAGAATAAAAGTCTGACTTTTAATGGAAAACACAACAAAAATTGTATAGGTGAGCCCAAACTAAATTAAACTAAACTGTAATGTTGAATTCTGCTTTGCAAGAAACAGTGTTTTCTCCCACATTATTATGCAGAATTAAGTAAGTGCAAGTGTATTTATGTAGCGTCGTTCATACAGAGGTAGAAAACACATGAAGGATTTGATGAAACAGTAAATTGAACCATTTAAGAACAATAAAAGCACCGCAGGCAAAAAATAGCTGCAGAATCTTTGGGAAACCTGCAGTAAACAACAACAGCAACAACGACAACAACTGCTTAGTTAGTTGTGACCCTGGGAACGCTGAGTAAACCTGTGTTCGCTGTGTTCATACATAAACCAGTAACTCTGGGATCTGCTGCTTTCACTGCCCTGTGGACCAATAACTGTCCAGTGAATAAAAAGGCATAAGACACCAAGAGGGAGAATCTCTGTTTGAGTCCTTTTTAACTGCAGAGTCTGCTGTTTTCTCTCATCCTGAACGCACACACACACACACACACACATGGATCATAAACCCCTCTGCATTGATAATGTGATGATATCCATGAAGCCTCGCTCTGTGTGTGTGTGTGTGTGTGTGTGTGTGTGTGTGTCATGTCCAGCATTGATTGATTTTTGTGTGTTTGTGTTTATCCTGCGAGACGATGAGGAGCGAGCGAACAAATGGAGAATCTCTGAGTGACATCAGCGTGATGATGATGATGGTGATGGTGATGGTGATGATGATGATGCGGCAGCGAGCGCTCTCGCTTTTTAGAGAAACAGAGCGACAGAGCAGAGGACGAGAGGGAGGTGAAGGGAAGGAAGGAAGGAAGGATTTATTTTACGGGATTAGCATCAGTCGGGAATTCTGCAGTGAGGGGGGAAGGGGGGGCGGGGGTTGGGGGGGGGGGGGGTTTGGGTAGATGAAGAGAATCCGTCCTCTTTTCACGACGTCTGTTTTCGCTGTTTTCCATTTACCCTCTCCATTCTCTCCTGATATCTGCTGCCGTTTGCCTCCACCTGCTCTCGTGTTTGCGCTCGAGTAATAATATGCTGACAAATCTCTGCATCTGCAGGTGTGTGTGTGTGCATGTGTGTGTGTGTGTTATTTGATGATGATGGAGAAGATGAAATGCAGTCGACCGCAGCTCGACAAACACGCGCACAATCAGACGTGTACGCCGTATGTTTGTGTTTGCCTGTGAGGACCAAAAACTGTACTTTTAAGGGCTTTTTTATGGGCGGTTAGGGCTTAATTTTAGGGTTAGGACTGAGAATTAGGTCGACCAAAGCAAGTTAAAAACACTACAAATACATTCGTTGACATATAGGTTGCCTATGGAAGCTCAAAAACACAACACAACACAACAATAATGTGTGTATAGGGGAGTGATGCTTTTCTGTTGCCCAATCAGAATCCTACTGTCGGTCCATCTTCAACGGTTGGGGTAAAATCAGTCGACGGATCATTTAGTAAGATAAGCTCACATAGAGTGGTCCTGTTGCACATGTATGTTAGTTATGGAGGTCTACTTACATACATTAACTTGTTTTAATGGTCAAAAACCTCCTATTTGCTGTAAACGAGCTGATAGAAATCTCTCCTTACTGACGCTCTCCTCAGCCGCAATGTTTCAGACATAAATCTCACCCCCAGAAGACAGAGTGTGTTGTGATTGGCCAGCCAGCGTAGAGCCTTCCCAACTGTCTCGTGATTGGCCAATACGAGGTAATGTGTCGCAGATACACACCAACAAAAACAACGTTAATGGGAACTTCTGGTCTCGGTCCGCTTTAAACGATGAGTCGATGAATGAAGTTTTTTTAGTGTGTATCTGCGTAATTACCTTGTTTACGAAGCCCTGAAGGTTCAAAACAAAAAGTTCAGCCACTGCTGAGAACGCTGTGTTTTATTGTAATCTCGGGGCTCAGCGAGATCTCTGAAAAAACCCGGTCCGGTTACGTAAAAAAACATCAGTTCTCCGGAACAGCAGATCCTCCTGCTCCGGGCACTAGTCCGGGCACATCAGGTTGCGTACATTGAACCGCAGAAGAAGAATAACGTCCGTTGTGGAGGTGTTTCACGAGCGACAGTGTCTTCTGACTCTGGGTCTGACTCCGGGGCAAAGGTCGTCAAAGGGACTGCGGCGGGGAGTCGTGAAGAAGCTATTTTTAAACACTGTTAAAACAATGTTTGGATAATGAGTAGCAGTGCATCCACCGTTCCAGAGGGGGGAGCTGCTGCGCTTCTGAGAGCGGGTGTGCTGATTATGTCACTTCCGGGTACTGGCCAATCACAAGACAGTTGGGAAGGCTCTGAGCTGGCTGGCCAATCACAACACACTCTGTCTTCTCGGGGTGAGATTTATGTCTGAAATATCGCTGCTCAGGACAGCGTCAGAAAAGACAGATTTCTATGGGTTTTTTACAGCAACTAGGAGGTTTTTGACCATAAAAACAAGTTAATGTATGTAAGTAGACCTCCATAACTTAGTTATGGAGGTCCACTCTATGTGAGCTTTAAAATCCCTCGAATATGCTAAAAAAATCACGTCCCGTCTTCTTCATCTTCCGGTCGGAATCGTTTCCTTGCAGGGTTAGAATCAGATCTCTGTTGAGTTCTCAGAGTTGGGACTGAAGGAATGATGTGTATGTAGAGGAGAGAGGAGAGGAAAGAGGAAAGGAAAGGAGAGAGGAGAGGACGCAGCAAAGGCGAGGAACATTTTATTCAAGGACAAATGTGAACAGAATGGTTGAGCACTGCAGGGATCAGGAAGAAAAGGAGAGTTAAGCAGAAAAAAACCCTCCACACGGCCATCTACCTCGACAACCTCCACTTCTCTTTCTTTCTTTCTTTCTTTCTTTCTTTCTTTCTTTCTTTCTTTCTTTCTTTCTTTCTTTCTTTCTTTCTTTCTTTCTTTCTTTCTTTCTTTCTTTCTTTCCTCTGCTTAACATCCTTCTATTATCCTCCTCTCGTTCTTGTCGTCCCTGAGGTCCTTTTGCTGTTCTTACATCACTCAAGGGACTCATTGCCGTGCATGAAGACACACACACACACAAACACACACACACACACACACACACACACACACACACACACACACACACACACACACACACACACACACACACACACCCACACACACACACTCACTTCTTACCCTATTTTTTTAAGAGAAGACGTTTTTTCAGAAACAAAGACAGAGAGAGGGGGGGGGGGGGGCGAGCACAGGAGGGAGAAAGGCTGCAGTGTGATCATGTAAAAAGACAGGAAGAAGCCAGCTGGTTAATGCACCTCCAGGCGTTTCTGTACATCAGCGTACACACACATGCACTCGTAAAGTACTGCGTCACAGAGAGGCTCAGTGTACCAGAAACATTGTGAACAGAGAAGTGCCGCACACTTCATTCCCCCTTTCCTTTCCTTTCCTTTCCTCTCTTCTCCTCTCACGGATGCAGATCACCTGTTCTCCTCTGGAGAAAACCTCTCGGCGAGTTTTCGCCTTTTGACCTCTGCCGTCCACTGTCCAACATTTATAGAAAGTCGTCCTCTCCGAATAGTGTCATATCCTGTATAAATGGATGCCGCTTTGACCCAAAGGACATTTGAAGGACTCATAGTTCCCTGGTGTCCTAATGAACAACCAAATACCTTAAAGTGATAGTTCGGAATTTTGGACATAAGACCTATTTTCCAACTCAGCCGGTGTGATGGAGACGTCTGGAGACGTTTTCAAGAAATTTCATTCAGTTCTTCTAGTTGCCGAGTTCGCTGATGCTATGGCTAGCGCAAGTCAATGGTACAAGTTAGCATGGCATTAAAAACACTCATACTGACTCCACAGTGCACCCGAGGCAAATCAATTGTAACAGCAGACTATCGATGTACATATCTGTGTTGATAGAATGTTTGAAATAAAACCAACCTTGCAATTTGAAGGATTTATGTCTCAGCAGCAGCAGCAGCAGCGCATCATACTTCCGGCAGCGGCGGACTGATTCTGCTGCCAGAAGTATAGTGCTGAGAAAGTAGTCCCTCAAAAATGCATGCGATGCAACGTTAGTTTTGTTTCAAATATTATTCTATCAACACAGATATGTACATCCATAGTCTGCCGTTACAATTGATTTGCCTCGGGTGCACTGTGGAGTCGGTATGAGTGTTTTTAATGCCATGCTAACTTGTATCATTGACTTGCGCTAGCCATAGCATCAGCGAACTCGGCAACTAGAAGAACTGAATGAAATTTCTTGAAAACGTCTCCAGACGTCTCCATCACACCGGCTGAGTTGGAAAAGGTCTTATGTCCAAAATTCCGAACTATCCCTTTAAGGATGAAGCGCCACAGCAGTTCAGTCACTCTGCCAAAACAGCCCTGTTCAGAACGCTCTGTTTTTGAGTGTCTGTCTCTTTAAATATGCAAATGAGACACAGGAAAACTACGTCAGCGTCACTGTGGCTAACGGCAGCTAACAGCAGTTAGCATTTGAAAAAGCCATCATTTGCAGACTCTAGCGTCATATATAAAATGTAAATCCTCTGAGGCTGGAAGTTTGTGTAGAACTCTGTGCTGCACTGTGCAGACAAGAATAGAACACTCTTCAGATACTATCACCCTCGCCTGCACTCTCGCGTTTTTTAGGGACAAATCGAAGCTCCGTGAGACGACGATTCCAGGAATTTGAACAATGTGACGTCACATTGCGTGTTTTATCTCCTTTACTTAGACTTTTTCCACACTTTGCCGACTCACATTGACCTCCAGAGTCCCAAATATAAGTATTAGAATGATTAAAAAGTTGGTTTTGCATAATATGTCTCCTTTAAAAGGAATTTAAGAGTCCCAAATAAATGCCCTACTCAATGAGCTAAACGTTGAATTGTCAAACATCTGTGACGAGGCATTAGAATGGACAGATCATAGGTATTTCCCTTTCAATCTGATGATCCAGTAATGCAAGACAACCCTGCTTTTTACTAACTTGCCAATCGCTTACCTGGTTGCCATTGGTTTTCCTCCACTGTGAAACACTACATGGGACAAAATTGGCTAATGTGTGTCCCCAGTGTTTGCTCTGCTGGTTCTTTTCAAGATATCTTGGGTAAAGTTTATGGTCATAGTTAAAGGTGCATTATGTAAGAAATCTAATAAATCTTTATTTGCTTCATTGTTTTTATGTATTGAAACGTTTATTATTTCTGCAGCATGTTAAAAATAGTAGCTATTTTGTTTTTCGCTTGCTAGCATACTAACTTAATTATGTTGTTAGCTTATCCACATGTTAGCCACCATGTGCGGCATGTGTCAGTATGCTAGCCTTGGTGTTAACTTGCTATGTTAATGCACTTATGAGGTTTAGTTCATTTATTAAAGGTGCATTATGTAATAAATCTAAAGCATAAAATCCTCCTAATATGTCACAGAGACTCAGGAATAATGTTCATATAACAAACTGAACTCACCAACAACAACAGTACAGACACAATATTTGCATTAAAACAATATATTTTGCAGACTGCAAATCATGTTTATGTTTTGAAATCATGTTTTGGCGTCATGTGGCGCCACCTACCGCCGTCTATCAATCATTGCAGTCAGTAGAGTCTCAGCTGCCGAGCAACCACGGGTTGCCAGTTACGTCAGAAAACGGAAACCTAAAAGACCTCGGGTGTTTTGACTTTGAATGTAGTAACTGTTCTTGGCCACATTCTTACATATGGCACCTTTAAAAGAGTCTTGGTTGTCCAGAGTCCACAGAGAACTAACAACAGTGTCTTTGTTGACCGAGTGTCTGCTCTCCTGCTATCACTTGTCCATTTATCCCAGAAACACAACAAACACCCGGGTCTCTGGGGCTCTGTGTGTGTGTGTGTGTGTGTGTGTGTGTGTGTGGGTCAGTGGGTTGGTGGTTGTGCTACATCTCCACTTCTTTTTCTTCCGCGTGGACACAACCACACGTCGACTGTGGTTAGAACAGTGTTTTTTTTACTCCTGGAGGATCGGTGGTTCATCAGTGTAAATATTGTGTCAGTGGCCACCATTGAATCAATGCCGGTGAAACATGAAGAGGTTTAAACACACTTTTCCACTCGGTTGGTTGGTGGACGTCAGCGGAGACTCTGAGACGGATTCACCGCTCCTTCACGTTTACGTGATTTAGGAAGAAACGTCGTCCCTGGAGGCCTTTGGAGCTCTGTGTTTGAAACTGGCCTTTATTAAGTCACTCTTTGTACCAAGAGTGCATCTCATGGACCTTTTCACCTCACCAGTGAACCCCTGGGTTACTCCAGGCACTTGTCTTTGTGTGGATGTCTACCAACGCTGTGTTTTGTTGACGTTTTCCACAACTTTGTTCATGGTTTCCTCTGGTGTTATGATGTCTTTGTCTTGCTAGTTTCTAATTTTTTTTCCTAGTCTAATTTAAAGGTGCCATATGTAAGAATGTGGCCCAAAAACGGTTACTACAGGTTTTGTTTTCTGACGTAACTGGCAACCCGTGGTTGCTCGGCAGCTGAGACTCTACTGACTGCAATGATTGGTAGACGGCGGTAGGTGGCGCCACATGCCAAAACATGATTTCAAAACATAAACATGATTTGCAGTGAATATTTGATTTTAATGCAAATATTTAGTCTGTACTGTTGTTGTTGGTGAGTTCAGTTTGTTATATGAACATTATTCCTGAGTCTCTGTGACATATTAGGAGGATTTTATGGCCAGTTGCTTAAGATTTATTACATAATGCACCTTTAAGGTTGAATAAACATCTAATTGCGATTATTTTGACAGGAATTGCAATCTCCGAGGGAATGGTGATTTTTAACTCGTCTACATCCGATTACTGATATTTGTGCCGATCTGTAAGAAACAAAGATGTTCTCCTCAGTCTGTAGAGTAAGACGTGTATAGATCAAGACAATAATGAATCTAAAATTATATTTTGACACACATTTTGGACTCCTTCGATGAATGGTTCAGCCCTAATCTACTTTGACCTCCTGCGATCGTCTACTCGACTACGTACTACTACTAATAATATGATCCAGCCTTAATCAGTAGCATTGATTAGCATTATGTGTTGCTATGCTAACCACAACTTCGTCTCTTGTACGTAAACAATAAACTGGTCCACATATTATTCTCAGGTCTTTTGAAGACAAGTGCAGTCCATGACAGTGATTTAAGGGATGATTATTAATCGATTTGCTAAATGAATCGTCAACTGTTTTGATAATGGATTAATGGCTGGAGTCTGGTTTCTTTGCTCCATATAACAAAGACATCATTAATCCTGACGAGACAAAACAAAATAAGACTTTACAGACCAAACGAATACTCGCTTCATTAAGAAAACAATCAATACATTAATGTGAATGGAACTGGGCCTAGATCGTGCTTACACTTCCTCATAGAAACGTTATTTTCTTGAAGAATTTGGCTGAAATTTCTGAAAAGAGAATTTTCAGAGTGAATTTTGACACGTATGTGGAAGATATACATATATATATAGACAATGAATGAATGAATACGTATATTTATAGAAATATAGGTCTTTCTATGATTTAAATATCCCTGCACATACAAGAAAACACACCAACGACGCAATCACAATTTGTTTGTGCAGAAACCTGCAGGGAGTTCCATCACTGACCTATCGGTAATTCGACTGCAAAAAAAGACTGCCCACACACTGATGCACCGACACACACACACACACACGTGTGGATATAGGAGATCAATACATGACCTGAGCAAAGTACCTTCCTCAGTTGATGACCTCATCTAACTGGCCATTCAAAACATCGATGCAGGCGGAGCCGGGCAGTCAATCACTGCAGTGGACTGCATACGTGTCGTCTCCTCTCGTGCAGCCACCAGTCACTGTGATTATGTTGATTCTCTTCTTAAGTGCGACAATATTCACTTAAAGAGTTGATTAAAACTGCGGCGCGGCCGGAACGAGCAAATGAAATAGTGGATTTTCAAGTCTTTACTCTGCGTCGTTGATGTTTTTGGGATGGAGGCGCGATCGCTGTTTAAAATTCCATATTGACGTGTTTGGTTGCACCTGTTTTATGACTCTATTTCTGTGTTTTTGGGGGTTGCTTTGCATTGTTGTGAGAATGACTCGACTGCTATCCGCCGTCAGAGAGTAATATATACATATATACATATATGTATATGCATGTACATATGTGTATACATATGTATACAGTAGTGCTGTGCAATAGGTTAACGCACGACACATTTCCATGACGACTGACCGGAAAAAGACGCGCGTGACGTTGTGTTTACGTGCCGCGACACTAGAGTCCAGGCACCGTTTATCAGTTAGCTTCCTTGGCTGCATTAACTCCTTTTAGCCCAGTTAGCTGCATTAACTCCTTTTAGCGCCGTCAGCTGCATTAGCTCTTTTTAGCGCCGTTAGCTGCATTAGCTCCTTTTAGCGCCGTTAGCTGCATTAGCTCCTTTTAGCGCCGTTAGCGCGCCTACAGTGGAACTGGAGCAGTCTGTTTATTAAAGGAAAAGAGCAGCAGCGCTGCAAATAACGTTAGCGTACCTGTGTAACTGCCTGTGTGTGCTTTAGCGTTACTTTAGAGACTCGTTTTAACAATCAGGGAGTCACGTAAAACATGACGTCACACGCGTCTTATTCCGGTCAGTCGTCATGGAAACGGGTCGTGCGTTAACGTTGACGCCGTTAACGTTTGACAGCACTAGTAAACAGTATAAATATGTGTACATTTGCTTCTTTTGTCATCTACCTTTTGCATAATCTAATCTAATCTCCTTCAGTGAGACACCGTGTGTGTGTTATTTTCAAGGTCGTCTATGACAAGACGAAGAGCAAGTGGCTATCGATGCTTAGCTAACTGCTAGGTTTGGATAAACACTGTATCGGCGATTATTACCGACGTTTGTGAGAGTGTTGCTCACAGAAGGTGAGAGTACGACACTCTCTTAATGTTCGTAATCACTGTGAACAGGAAAACCAGGTGATACCGGTGCTAGAATAGCCATCTTTCTCCAGGAGGAGCATGTTAGCTTTGCAGAACAGCTAATAAGAGGCTTCATCTGCCATGGTGGTGCAGCTTCACCCCTGGTGTTCTCCACGTTCCCCGGTGAAGATCTTGAGAACCATGTTACATCGTTCATCGTCCATCATCCATCTCCTTCCTCCCTCCACAGGTATGATGTAGCGCATTTAGCTGAGCCTGCGTCGTTAGCCTGAATCGGTAAACTCGCTGCTGTTTCCTCGCAGCAAGGCCCTGAGCCACAGGTGTCGCGTCCTCATCCTCATCCTCATCCTCATCCTCATCCTCATCCTCATCCTCATCCTCATCCCACTGAGAGACAGCAGCGAGTCGGCAGTATTGCAGCGCTTTGAGGTGACGACGCTCGGCTAAATGTGATGGTTTTTGCCTGCGGAGGAGCAGGAGGAGGAGATGGGAGCTGCCAGACGCCGTTGACAGTTCCGTCTGTCACTGGTTCACTTCTGCCAGTTCTCTTCACTTGTGGTTGTAGATGAGATCAGTGCAGCCTGTAATACGTAGCTTCCACAGAAGCAGATTGGTGTCCAGTTGTTTGTAGAGTTGCAGGCAGTCTGAGGCCACCTTTTTAAAGTGTACCAGAATTCAGATATTTGGACTACGTTCATACAAACCCAAACAAACGATCCTGAGGCCCACTTTACATTACGCTTTTCGCGACGGCTTCGAGCTCGAGACCGGAAGGTAGCCGGTTCAATCCCCGACCAGTCCGCAGCTGAAGTGCTGTTGAGCAAGGCACCTAACCCCCTCACTGCTCCCCGAGCGCCGCTCACTGGCATGGCAGCTCACTGCGCTGGGTTAGCATGTTCTCCACCTCACTGTGTGTGCTGTGTGTGTTCACTAACTCACTGCAGAATTGAATTTCCCCTTGCGGGATTTAAAGGGTTCTTAATCTAAGTTCTTAATCTTCTTAATCTAAAGAGAATTCCCGCTGTCTTCAAATTTCCTCCCGACAACTGTGAAGTGGTCGCCCCACAACTCGGCGGGAGTCCCCGACAACTTCAAAGTGCGTATAAAGAGAACGCGTCGGGCTTGCGACAGCGGGAGGTCAGGGTTTAGGCGTTCAGCATATAGCGTGCGCTAATTAGCATATACCGTGGGACTTTTGTTCCCAAAAAAAAATGGCGTGGGTGAAGGAGGTCGCTGTACGTGGAGCACCTCCGAAACCAAGCGCCTGATCAGTATCTGGTCGGAGGACGAGATCCAGAAGAAGCTGGAGTCATCCAGGAACAAGATGGCCTACGTAAAAAATGCAACATCGGATGCTGGAGGCCGGCTACGATCGTACAGTCCTGCCAGCTTTCCGGGCGGTGTGTCTAAAGACGTCCCGACAGTGGGAAATTTCGCCGCTGTCGCGAAAAGCTTAATGTAAAGTGGGCCTAAGGGTATTTAACTGCACCAAACGAGGCTGGGGTGAACACTCTCCTGTGGAGGGTGATATTTTCAAAGCAAAATGTTTGAATTTGAGTGCGTTATTCCTCAGATTTAAAGCCGTTGTGATTGTAGTGGCAACGTAATATTACTATTAGTTAAGTAATACGTCTGGATCTATATCCTAGGTGTTTGCACTAATGTATTATTCACTGCCTTTGGCCCTGGCTCTATCCTCCGTCCTCCTTTGGCAGCAGCCTCGTGCACTGAGCACTAAGCTCTCTGTGTTTCCCTCTTAGCTGTTTGGACTTATACGATACCTCTGCACCAGGTGAAGCACTGCAGCAGCCTGCAGCAGCAGCAGCAGCAGTGCAGCAGCAGCGCAGCAGCAGCAGCAGCAGCAGCAGCAGCAGCAGCAGCAGCAGCAGCAGCAGCAGCAGCAGCGCCGTAAAAGGAAGGAAACATCCATATATGGCTCTCATTTTTCACCTCTTGCGCTGCGTGATGCCTCGTGGTTTCTCTCTCTCTTTAGTTTCTGCTGTTTTCAGAACGTCCTACTTTGTCAACCTTACAAATGTGTACACCCCCCTCTGTTGGCTTGTCAACCTCACAGCGTGGACTCGGTGAAGACACACATTCGTACTCGGCAGATTTGTCTTGAGGCTGTTTCTGTGCTGGAGTCGGTAAACTGAAGGGCGACTCTGTCGATGGCAAGGCCTTCTTGCTTTGTGACAGCACACGTTTGTTCTACCTGGGCTTATCCGTTGGTCCGTGGCACTTATTGGGAGATTAAACGTCGTGTTTCCATCGCGGTTTTACGGAATAATGCAGCAGATTCATTCGATGCGGACGACCTCGCCCTGGCAACGCAGCAGCATGCACTTCCGAGAAGCCGAGTCGACCCGTGTGTCAGCATAGCAAAAGACCCACGTTTGCAGATTTCCATCTGAGAAACGGGAGGTTGACATAATCTGGGATGACGTGATGGCCAGAAAACAACCAGTATCTATGGGAGTAACTTTAGATCCAGATAGATTTTTCACCCCTTTTCGCCCATTTTTGAGAGGGATACTGAGGCTTTTTAGGTCTGGTATCTTTCAGTAGATCTGCAGATCCTTGTATTGAAGTACTACCAGCTATGTTCTTCACGTCATGTCCAGTCTATATCAATCAATCAATCAAACTTTACACAAATTAACAGTATAAAAATATAATCAGGTAAACGCAACCCCCCCATCCAACGAACCATCTCAGTCATATGGCTGGTTTTACGTATTAAAACAGTGACGGGGAAGTGAAGAAGCGAGGAAACGCTACACTCTTAGAAATAAGGGTTCCAAAAAGGTCCTTCTACGAGGGCTGAGGTTCTACCTGGAGCCATTTGCTTCTGAAAACCCTTTTCCCGAAGAAAGGGTTTTCAAGGGTTCTTGGTAACACTAATGGTTCCAGTAAGAACCATTTTGATCCAGAGAACCCTTGAAAACCCCTTTCCTGAATAAAGAGTTTTAAAAGGATTCTTGGTGGAACCAAAAAGGGTTTTCCCTATGAGGAGAACCCTTAGCACTTTTATTTCTAATAGTGTATCATGGAACTCATAAACAGCCATGATGGAAAACACCGGAGACTCAAATACTAATATACTAAAATACACTAAAAATGTAAATATTAATAGTACACAAGAGTAAATAGATAATTAGAAGCACTAGAATGTAATAAAATAATAGGTGCAGTAAAAGAGACATGAAAAATTCAGTTAAAGGAGACTAAACGGTCGAAAAAAATAAAGATAATATTCAGTAAGAAATGTTCAAATAAATAATAATAATAAAGGTCAGTTTAAAGCCAGGTTAAAAATGAAGGTCTGTTAGATCAGCGTCTCTCCCTCCGTGTCTCTATTTACTGCAGTGCGTAGCAGATTAAATGAACCAGCACATCTTAATCTCTGGTCTCCATCTGAAGGAAAGAAAAAAAACTAGGGCTATAGATTATTGTTTAGAATTGAGTAATCTATGGATTATTTTTTTTTCTCCGTAGGAAAATGTTGAAAAATGGTGATCAGTGTTTACCAAACCTGGAGATTAGAAAACGTTGGCATTCCGAGATTCGAAAATGTTCACATTATGAGATTAGAAAACGTTTACATTCAGAGATTAGAAATTTTTTACATTCAGAGATTAGAAAATATTCATATTTAGAAATTAGAAAATTATCAAATTCAGAGATAAGAAAATAATCAAATTCAGAGATTAGAAATCTATAAAATTCAGATTTGAGCAAATATTGACATTCTGAGATTAGAAATCAGTGGCATTCTGAGATTAGAAAAAGTTCATATTCTGAGATTACAAAATAGTCACATTCAGAGATACGAAAATATTTGCATTTAGAAATGAGAAAATTATCAAATTCAGAGATTCGAAAATATTCACATTCAGAGATTAGAAATCTATAAAATTCAGATTTTAGCAAATATTGACATTCTGAGATTAGAAAACGTTCATATTCTGAGATTAGAAAATTATCACATTCTGAGATTAGAAATCGTTTGCATTCCAAGATCAGAACATTTCCGCAAACTGCAAAGTCATTTTAATTCAGTGTAAGCCAGATTAAGTAAACCGTTACATGCTAATACTGAGGTTAGTAAACACTGAGTGAGAGGTCGAGCAGCTGAGCCTTAGTTAACTTCAGTCTGCTGCACTTCTAGACTGTAAATACTGTAATAATACGAAAGGATTTCCAAATTGTTGGATAAAATGTGACGGCCCTGTACCTCCCTTCTTCGTAAGTCTTACTGAATTACAGCTGTAGATAATAATCCTTTGTTTGTGAGGATTTCAGTCGCTTTTCATCATCACGTAGCGTTGTGTCAGTTTGGCAGGTGAACACTGGATTCTGTGACTGACAGATTTGACTGTTTTCTCACTTTAGGAGCTCACGAGTCTGAAAGAACATGTCGCGAACAGACGATCACAGCCATTTTTTTTTTTGCTGTTGAATCAGCACAAGGTTGTGCTAAGAAAATAAAGACAGCTTTTTTTTTTTTTTACGTGATCTACAAACATCAAAAACAGGCCAAAATGGGCCAGGACGCCTCAGGGAGGAAATCGGGCGGACAAAACACTGTCAGCACTATGTTGCTATTTTGTGCTGAAGCTGATCTTTGTCACCTCCTGCATGTCACCATCTGTGAACAACAGGGAGAGAGGAAAGAACTGGCAAAACCAGACAATGCAGAGGAGGAGGAGGAGGAGGAGGGAGGTGCAGAGACAGCAGTGAGGATGAAGGGGGAAGAAGAAGAAGAAGGAGAAGCTGCGTATGCAGGTGGTAAAGATGAAGAGGGACAGATAAAGAAAGAGTGGTTGTGTACACTCTGTCAGAAACAACACACACACACACACACACACACACACACACACACACACACACACACACACACACACACACACACACACACACACACACACACACACACACACACACACACACACACACACACACATGCCCTGACCAAGCAGCTTCTCGCTGACTCAGCAGAACTCACACAGTGTAATGAAGTCACCTTTACAAGGGTGTGTGTGTGTGTGTGTGTGTGTGTGTGTGTGTGTGTGTGTGTGTGTGTGTGTGTGTGTGAGGAGGACATCCCAGCTGCTGCGTCACTGCAATAGAGGAGAAAACATGATGTCATTTTTGTGAAGCTGCCTCTGCTGCGCTCACGGCTTTAGCTTTAGCACCTTTTTTTATGATGCACATTTTGCACCTTTTTGCAGTTTGAAAACGTGTGAAAATTGTGCAAAAAAACTAAACACGCGAGGCTTTAAGAGAGAGCTTTAATTGCACCCGGACTGTAAATGTTATGCCCTTTGCATCACTTTCAAAAGTCTTTGCATAGCCGTCATGCACCCAGTGTGTCTCCTAATGCAGTGATTCCTCCTAGTGAGCAATGACGGTACTGCAGGTGAGCAGTGAAAGGTCATTAAATATATAATAAATATGTTTTTAAAATTGTGAAATTGTGCTGTAAAATATGATATATTTTACGAAATCCTTATAAGGAATAAAAACAAAGCCATAACGTTTAAATTATGTGTTATTTTTTCCTAGTTTATGGTAATATCCTGACATTTCATCATACAGACCTAACATTTCATGTATGAAAGTTCAGAAATAAAGTTCACGGATTATTAATCTGCACTAATACTGTATGTATTCCCATGTTGACATAAAAACAATAATGTATATTAAAGTCTCAAACTCAAATGACCTTGAGACCTCTGAGTGTCACGTCTGGCCACTAGGGGGCCAAAAAAAGCAGCTTTTGTCGGGACGGCCAATGTTATCTTTAAATTCTATCACGTTATCGAATTAAATGCGTAAATAAGAGCGTTTTTACGATTGAAAATGTATTTATTATTCAAAAAAACTGAATAAATGTCCAATTGCGATTGTTTTGGCTTAAATTGTGTTTGCGACACAATCTGCGATATTAGCGGGAACGGCCATTTTGACCTCATTGAATAACATTTAAAACGCTGACTTCAGTCTGTCGTCTGTGACGTGTACAGGACGATATTTGATCTTAAAATGTTAATTTGATATACATTTAAAAATAGCAACGGGCCATGTTACGATTTTAGATTAGAGTTAAAACATCCATTAAATGTTCAGCCCTAGTGGCGGCAGGGCCACATTACACTGCTTCTTGAAAGGTTTTCGTGATAGGCGGCAAGATATTATTATTATTATTATTATCATCATTAACTGTATATAAAACAGACGAAGGGCAGCACATTAATATAAGTATGTACTGTTAATGGCCTCAGTGTTGTTTTTCTATTACAGTTTATCTATTTCAACCTTTTTCTTTTAACTTTACATTTAAACGTCAGTTATTAGAAGCTTCAGCGTTATCGTCAAAATGATTCAAATGATGATCAAATGTCTGTTTTAGAGCTAGTTGAAGAGGTCAAATCCTCCTATTTGGTTTTGGGGGGAAAATGATTATTCCAACACACTAAATATCCTTTGTTACAGATTAACGTGCCATAGATTATTTTGTGTAGTGTAGGATGTGTTAAACAGGTTTGTGCACTGACCTCAGTTTTACTTAATCCCTGTTGTCCGTTTTATTGCTTTAATTTTAAATCATAAAGCAAACTTTCCCATGTCTTAAATCCTCTCATCTCATCTCTACACCTCCCTTTATTATTGACATGATTAGCAAAGTACTCTGGTGATGAGTGTCTCCTGTCGTCATGTGACGCCTCCTGTTTTTGTGCTTCGAGCCTTTCCTTTCTAATGTGCCGACATAAGCAGATCTAAAGCAGACCACTTACTACACGTTTTTAATGCTCTTTCTTTTCTGGATAAGTCGTTGATTTGTAGACTACTTTAGCTAAAAGCTGAGTGGCTGCAGGTCAGCAAAAAAAAAAGAAAGAAAGACGCAACTCAAGTTATTCCACCTGCAAACGTTTGCATGTTTGCTCGCCATCGTTTCCCCACCGTACCCTCACCATCCATGAGGCTCGCACACACACATCCACCGGAAACCTATGAAAGTTTGGGCCAATTCCAATTCCTATCTTAACCTTCAATCTTAACCCTCAAACTCAACCCTTAATCTTAACTGGCCTCAAAACCAAGTGTTGAGGGTTATTTTGTCACTTAGAAATGGGACACCCCTTAAATGCAGATACGTCTTCAGACTGTAGGGGGCAGAATAACACGAAAGCTGCGTCCAGTCTGTCAACTCCAAAAAAGAAGAAGAAGAAGAACACATTTACGTCAGGATTATTTATTACGATCCGTTTGTCAGTCAAGTTATTAGGTTGTCAGTTAGTTATAAGATGATACTCATACAAATATTCAGCTGACAGTTACCACACACCACGACTTATTGAAAAGTAAACCATAGCAAACCATCGCTTGTCCGCACCGGCCGACTATTGACAAAAGATTGTAAAATAAAAAATAAATGTTACGCAACAATGACGTCTGTAATCCATAATATGGACCTAAACTAAGATAATACAATGGTTTTCATCATTTTTATATCTCTATTAACAAAGAAAATACTTCATTTGTAGGGTACTCGTTTTTTGCTGTTTTCGGCACCATCTTTGTTATGTCAAAACACGCAATGCATTCTGGGTAGCCCTTGCTCTCAAGGGTGGTGTCGTAAAATCTCAATATTGAGGGCGATACAGCCCTTAAACTTGGCCCTCAACTTAATTTTTCTGAGGATCGGGACAGCACTTGGACTAGAGGGAGAGCATTTTTGAGATTGAGGGTTAAGCAAGGAATTGGAATTCACCCTTGGACTCACTTGTTTACCTGGACAAATGTCAAGATGGCCTCAAAAGACATTTATTTGGCCTATTGTACAATAAATTCAACATATATAGTCCATGATATATGTGTCCACTGGACGTGGTCAGATGAGGTGAAAACCCCTTGGAGGTAATTTCTTGTAAACAGCCTTTGAAGACTCGTTCTAGCACATATAACAACATTAGCATGTGTCTGTTCTCCTGATGATTAGAAATCCAAAACTGTCTCCACATTTAAATCACTTCCATTAAAGTTGTGGGGGGATCATTTACAGAAGGAATTAAAGGTGCCATATGTAAGAATGTGGCCAAAAACAGTTACTACGTTCAAATTCAAAATACAGAGGTCTTTTAGGTTTCGTTTACTGACGTAACTGGCAACACGTGGTTGCTCGGCAGCTGAGACTCTTCCAACCGCAATGATTGGTAGACGGCGGTAGGTGGCGCCACATGCCAAAACATGATTTCAAAACATAAACATGATTTGCAGTCTGCAAAATATATTTTTTTAATGCAAATATTTTGTCTGTACTGTTGTTGTTGGTGAGTTCAGTTTGTTATATGAACATTATTCCTGAGTCTCTGTGACATTTTATGGCCAGTTGCTTTAGATTTATTACATGATGCACCTTTAAAGGTCACATAGAGTGGTCCTGTTGCACATATATGTTAGTTATGGAGGTCTACTTACATATATTAACTTGTTTTTATGGTCAAAAACCTCCTAGTTGCTGTAAACGAGCCGATAGAAATCCTCTTTTCTGACGCTGTTTTTCTGCTGCGAGATTTCAGAGTGAACTTTCACCCCCAAAAGAAAAGAGTCTTGTGATTGGCCAGTACTATCCAGCACATCCGTTCTCAGAAGCGCAGCGCCCCCCTCTGGAACGGCGGATGCACTGCTACTCATTATCAAAACATTGTTTTAACAGTGTTTAAAAATAGCTTCTTCACGACTCCCCGCCGCAGTCCCTTTGACGACCTTTGACCCAGAGTCAGAAGACACTGTCGCTCGTGAAACACCTCCACAACGTACGTTATTCTTCTTCTGCGGTTCAATGTACGCAACCAGATGTGCCCGGACTAGTGCCCGGAGCAGGACGATCGGTTGTTCAGGAGAACCTCTGTTTACGTAACTATTACGGGATTTTCAGAGATCTCGTTGAGCCCCGAGATTACAATAAAACACAGCGTTCTCAACAGTGGCTGAACTGTTTGTTTCGAATCGTCAGGGCTTCTTAAACAAGGTAATGACGCAGATACACACTAAAAAAACAGCGTTAATAGGAACTTCCGGTCTAGTTCGGCTTTAAGGAAATAGACTGTGACTGACAGACGTGAAGAGGGTGAATCTTCTCTCTCTCTTCACTAAATCTGTGTCGACCTCAGTTCAGACACCTGCAGGGACAGTTTGTTGTCACTGTCGATCCTTGATTGACTTTTATAGCTGCGAGTATTGAGCTTAGCTGTTCTTCATTAAATGCACCAATTAAAAGGGTGATGTAAAAAAATAAAAATAAAATGCCTTTACAAACAACATTTACCCACGGGCTCCAACTTTTCCTGTCCTTAAAGTAACATTTAATAATTTAAAAAAAAGAAGTCTGTTTCTTGCCTCCAGCTCTGTTTCTTGCTGTGTTTCCTGTCAAATGTGGAGCAGTGGAATAATGTGTGAGGTGTCGGGAAGAGACTGAGAGTGACAGCATCAGTTAGCCTCCGTTCACGCTAATCCCTCAGATTAAAGCCCAATTTATACTTCTGAGTAAAGTGCTCTGCGTAGGCTACGTAGAGACTCTGCGTCGACGCAGAGACTGTCGAAGAGCCTCTGCGTCGTCTCCGGGTGCACAAAATATTTTTTAAGTGTCCGTCACTCCGTCAAGGGACTACGGAGACGGCAAGAGATGCGATTGGTCCTCAGGACAGGCTGAGCTAAGCTGCTCTGTGCCGGCTCTCAGTGCGCTCCGGGCGTCCTGACAGAGGCGGAGCTGATCCCCGCCGATAACGCCGCTGCCGAACTATAAATACGTCATATCTTAACACACACAGCACATGTTTAGACTCTAAATGGCCAATTTCTCGCCTCAAATTATCTTAAAACTGCGTTCCGTGACACAGAAAAGTGAGAAACGGCCACTTTTTCAACAACAACAACAGTCTTTCTCTCTCTTTCTTTCTCGGACGCCATTGCTCACTGTAGCCAGAAGCACAACAACCTTGCGCAGCGACCCCTACTGATCGGGCGGGAAATTGCAGCGAGTGTCCGTCACCACGACGCAGAAGTATAAATGCTCGAGGCGTCTCCGTGGTGACGCAGACGGATAACGCATACGCAGTCGGAGAAGTATAATGTGGCCTTAAGATTGAGTCTTGCCTCTGAAGACACTTTGGGTGTAATGACCAAAATAGAGATTTTGGCCGTGGGTGGCGCCAAAAAAGTTGAGAAGCTTGGAGTAGAAGAGCGACGGTGGCTCAGTGGGTACAGTTTCTCAAATTAGAAGGTTGAGGTGATGTCTCCTTGGGCAGGACACTTACACTACGGTTCAAAAGTTTGGGCTCACTTAGAAATGTCCTTATTTTTGAGGGAAAAGCACTCTTTTTTCCAATGAATATAACATTAAATGAATCATAAACACACTATACTTTATTAATGTGGTAAACGACTATTCTAGCTACAAACGTCTAGTTTTTAATGGAATATGTACATAGGTGTATAGAGGCCCATTTACAGTGTTCTAATGGTAGATTATTGTGTTTGCTAATGGTGTTAGAAGACTATTGGATGATTAGAAAACCCTTGTGCGATGATGTTAGCACAGCTGAAAGTCTAAAAATCATTATTTCTAATCTTCTCAATGTCTTGACTATATTTTTCTATTCATTTTTACAACTCTTGTGATGAATAAAAGTCTGACTTTTAATGGAAAATACACAAAAAATTGTATAGGTGCCGTTCAAATAAACTTTTGAACATTAGCGTAACCCCTAAGTGACGGAGCTGCATGGAGATGTGGGAAATGTGTACTTTGAATCGTCTTTGCGCGGTCGTCAAGAGAAGGAAATAAATAAATAAATAAATAGAGAGCTTGTGTGAATAAGTTGAGACCAGGACAACTTACTCTGGAGGTTCTTCCACGCTCATACCATTGGGAGGAGACCCCGAGGGGTATAGACCCAGAACCCACTGTAGGGATTCTTGATGTTGCCTGGGGGTTTGTTAATGGTTCCCCTGAGGAAGAGTTGGAAAGCGGGAGATTCCTGTGACCTTTATGAAGAGGGTATTCATCCTATATTCATCCTATATTCATCCTATATTCAGCCTATATGAAGGGGAAGCACCAGCCTTATCCTGATGGTCCCTAAACCTCACGACCAGGAAATTATTCCACTTTTCCGGTGTTTTATGTGCAGTTGGTCGCTAAAATCCTGACTGACGACCGTCTCCTCGTCTCTTCTTTTGTCTTCTTATTGCTTCATTTCCTTCCCTGAAGTCCTTTGTACCAAAAAAACATCATCATTTTCAGGACACAAGGTTTTTTTTGCCTTTTTTTCAGAAGAACTTCTACACTGTCATAAAAATGTGTAGAATCAGTTTCATGAAGAGGTTTTTTAAGGAGAAGCGTCATGGATTTGTTTCTCCATCCAACACCTCTAGAATATTCAAGAGCGTGTGTGTGTGTGTGTGTGTGTGTGTGTGTGTGTGTGTGTGTGTGTGTGTGTGTGTGTGTGTGTGTGTGTGTGTGTGTGTGTGTGTGTGTGTGTGTGTGTGTGTGTGTGTGTGTGTGTGTGTGTGTGTGTGTGTGTGTGTGTGTGTGTGTGTGTGTGTGTGTGTATCCAGGGCAGCTCCAGATAGCAGTGTTAAATTAGACCATGATAATAAGCTGTGGGATTTTATGTACTCCCTGAGGATTAGAGGAAGGCTTCATCTGTCTGTCTTCATCACTGAGCTGATGGACGCACGCACGCACGCACGCACGCACGCACGCACGCACACGCACACACACACACACACACACACACACACAGTAGTCTTACATCTCAGAGGTTCGACTTCTCAGGCCCACATTTTTAAATCACGTGCCGTAATCTCGATTATTTGATGAGTTGTTATTTGATCGGTCAAATGTCAAAATTTTTAGGGGAACAATTTGGATTTTTGTTTCCCAAACCTCGAAATCATGACGTTCCCAAATCAATTAATTGTGGATCCATTATCACGATTGCAAATATCTATGTAAATATATGTATTTATTCATTTATTGTCCACATCGTTGTGTCTTCAGTAATTTAACAGAGTTTTGATGTTGGAAATCTGAATTTATTGGACATTTTTGTGTGTGTTCTAATTTTGACAAAGAATACTAATCGATGAATTGATTATTATTCAATTATCTTCAACTATTTTGATGATCAATTAATCAGGTTTGAAGATTTTTTTTTTCATGAATAAAACTAGATTTCTGATTGTTTCACCTTCTCAACCAAAAACAAAAACAAGACATTTGAGAATGTCATCATTTCCAGGTTTGACAAACACATTTCTTAATGTTTTATGACATTTTATGGACCAAAACGATTACTTGATTAATCGACAAAAAAATAATCGACCGATTAATGTTTAGAATGTTTTTAAAGAATTTAGTAAATGGTGTGGATTTTTTTTAGGCCAATTTGGAGCCAATCTGCAATACCTCAAGGGGCCACTAGTTGGCCACAGCTCACGCTTACGTCTCAACAACATGTCAAACTTTAACAACAACATTTTTAACCCGCACCCTAAAATCAAGGCCTCATTCTTAAAAAAGCTCTGTGAAGATTTGAGAACCTGCTAAAAAATGTCCTCACAATGTCAAAATGTCCTCAAAACAGTGGTTTGAAAGCATCATTTTGTCCTCACAGCCTAACATGTACACACACACACACACGCACACACTTGTTATTTTCCTGGTTTGATAGGCGTTATATTGTCACATGAACCAGGTGTTTTCTTGTTGAACATGGTCCCACTGGGCCAGTGCACAACATTTGGTGTCATTAGTCCATATGGAGCCATGTGTTCCCTCGTCGTGTTTATCCTTAACAAGCTAACAAGCCCAAAAGTGTCAGATGTTCAGACAAATTGGATGAACAGCCGTGACGATATTTGGGGGAACAAAGAAAGAGAAAACTGGGCCGAAACGGGAACGATGGTTATTAGTCTGTGACGTTCAGCTCTGGTTCTGTGAAAGAACGAGCGTCGCCATCGATCGCCGACAGGAAAAACCTAGCGTCAGCTTTCACCTGAGCGTGTTCATCGCGTTTGTTTCCGACCTAACGACATGATCGTGGCTAACGCTCACACAGCTGCAGGCAAACAACACTCCTCTGTTATGTTTACGTTTGCCGTGGATTAATGAGTGCTGTTGGCTGCTACTCGTGGCGGTTTTATAGCACGTTGCCATGTAATCATGATAGTTGAGTTTAGTAATTGGCTTCACTTTGATGTCATTCTCTGCTTTTGCTGTCTTCTTGCCTTTGAGTGTAGAATCGAGGAGAACCTGGAATATAAATGACCATTTAACCCTTTAAAGGTGCATTATGTAATAAATCTACAGCAACTGGCCATAAAATCCTCCTAATATGTCACAGAGACTCAGGAATAATGTTCATATAACAAACTGAACTCACCAACAACAACAGTACAGACAAAATATTTGCATTAAAACAAATATATTTTGCAGACTGCAAATCATGTTTATGTTTTGAAATCATGTTTTGGCATGTGGCGCCACCTACCGCCGTCTACCAATCATTGCAGTCGGTAGAGTCTCAGCTGCCGAGCAACCACGGGTCGCCAGTTACGTCAGAAAACGAAACCTAAAAGACCTCGGTATTTTTGAATTTGAATGTAGTAACCATTTTTGGCCACAGTCTTACATATGGCACCTTTAAGACTCACGATGCTTATTTTAACCACAAAAGGGCCATAAAATAATACCTGTGAGTGAGTTTTTTTCTAGAATATCTTTCAATATCTGGCAGGTATTTACAATTCAGTGCATGCATTAACATTTTAAAATGAAGAAAAACAAAGTCTGATTGAGGAAAAACACTGTCGTTGTACACGGACACCAGATTTTTGCACGTTAAATATGAAATGTGTGACATTTGTTTGGGTTTTTTGTGTTAATGTTACAGCCGTTTTTTCACTTCTTTCCTCTCTGGTGACAAAAATGCTGATTCTATAGCTTCCTGTAACAGCACGAGTGAAATTACCGTAACAAACACACGTTGGTTTTGACTCGCTTCTTCTTCAAATCTTCTTCTTCTGCTGAACACAGCAGGCTCCGTGTCTATGTCGTCACTGCATTGAACAACATTAGCAAAACCTGCCAGAATGAAGCCAGATCCTGCAATCGTAACCTCCGGAGGGCGCTCCCTCCAGGCACACTCGCTATAACGAGCTTTAAAACTCGAGAAACGTTCCAACTTTCCAAGTCAATCAAGTCCCGTTATGCAAATGTACGTCAGGCGATCGCATCACTGCGACGTCATTCCCCGAGTTCAGAGAAACCGAACGTATACGTTAGTGTACGACTGAATGTTAAATATGAATGTGTTTGTGTGGAGGCAGTGGCTTTGTTACAGACCGCAGTCTCATCATTACAGTAGATGTCGCTCATTGTTACACATTGGAACTTGAATGACGACATGTTTGCTGGTAAAGGAGGATGTGAAGTATGCAAATGTTACACAGGTGAACAGATGAGCGCTAATCTGAGGACGGTAGAGGGGTTTTCTGTCGGGTGAAGCTGATGTAGATGTGCTGTTTACTGTATGATGCTGATGATGAACAGTTTGAGAAGAAATTATATACAAAATTATCTCAGTAAAAACATTTATTGATGTTCTGTCTCTCTCTAATCTGGATTTTTGTGCACTGCAGTGCACCAATATATTTTAAATATGAAAATAATGTATACACTAAATATTATACTGCTATAAATAATTATATATAATAAAAAATATAATAATTTTAGTACATGTACAATCGTGTTTCTGAGAACAGAGAGTTGAATTGATAATTAATAATTGGCCGATTAGATTTAATAATCCCTAACCCTTGTTGCTGATAGGTCTACGTCCACATATGTGTTTAGAGAACACTGCAGAACAAATGACATCATATATTATACACGTGTGCAGGATTATAGTACAGTATGTCACTGATAATACACCTCAATTCATATTTATTTGAGTTCTTTTCATAATGTTGCTTACAGTAATTCATGCATCTCCATATTCCTCTTTTGTTTATGTGGCCTCATATTCATATATATATATATTCATCATTTTAACATACTCTACACACACCTGTGTGTCTTATCTCTTTCACACCCTCCCTCTCTCTCTTTCTCTGAAGGTGTCGTTTTCACTGTGATTGCAGCAGCTCCGTCCTCCTCAGCGTGTCGTCAGCACCCCCTATCTGCAGGCTGTTGCTATAACCACTGCTCTCCATGTACTGCAATGCTCCAATTCCGCCCCCCCCCCCCCCTCCTCCTCCTTCCAGCATCACTTCCATGAACACACACAAAAAAAAACTAATGACAAACAAAGGCTTGAATCAGCCGGAGAAACCGTGTTGCACCACCAGGTTTTAACAGTTACCTGTTGTAACCACAGAGTACAGGTTTCATCTTTCTTTCTCTCTCTCTCTCTGCAGTATGTGGCGTTGGCCTCGCTCTTCTTCATCCTCCTCTCCATCTCCACCTTCTGCCTGGAGACCCACGAAGTCTTCAACACCATCTACAACAAAACAGAGAACGTCACCATTGGCAACGTGACGCATCAGGAGGTACGATTAAGAACCCTTTAAGTCCCGCAAGGGGAAATTCAATTCTGCAGTGAGTTAGTGAACACACACAGCGAGGTGGAGAACATGCTAACCCAGCGCAGTGAGCTGCCATGCCAGTGAGCGGCGCTCGGGGAGCAGTGAGGGGGTTAAGTGCCTTGCTCAACAGCACTTCAACTGCGGACTGGTCGGGAATTGAACCGGCTACCCTCCGGTCTCGAGCTCGAAGCCCTAACCACTAGGCCACAGCTGCCCCCACTAGGCCACAGCTGTACGAGGAACTTTCTGTGACCTGTCTGAGACACGCTAATGCTAATGCTAATGCTAATGCTAATGCTAATGCTATTGTTAATGCAGCCATCGAGTGTTTGCTTCTGCTCTCTGATGATGAAGTTGGGGCATTTTGAACTAGACGAGACTTAGAGAACCAGATTGTTCTTATTATTAGAGTTTCTATACACCCACTGTTCACATACCATCATATTAACAACATGTTTACCACTTTATTTCACCTTTGAAAGGACATTTCCAACTGGAAACTGAAGTGTGTGAAACCACTCACTCTCCCCGCACCAAAGTCCATAGAGAAAATCAGTGTTTTTTAAATCACAGCACACAGGAGCTGTTGATCCCACTGCTGCCTCTGTCAAGACGTTCAGATGTCTTATTTTGTTCGAGTTAGGTGATTAAAATTTTGGGTTTTACAGAAAGCAACTCAAGTGACTCATGAGCTAAAAACATTAGATTAGTACATTAGATGGACGATGGGTGGTTTTATAACCTGACATAATCTGCAGTTTCCAGTCAGAAAAGGACGTCTGACTGTGAGCTAAAGCAGCAAATACATTACATACATTATTGTATGTGTCAGTACCTCATACAAGTACCTATTATTACAAAAAAACCCAAAAACATTAATATTGTGATTTTTAAACTTATTTTTCTCATATCTGAGCAGCTGGAAAGCAAAAATAAAATCAGTTTCAAATGTTGGGGTTTGCTTGCTACATAGCTTGGGGTCACCAATACAAGTTTTGTTGTGTTTCCCATTAAAAGTCTTTTATTCATTAAAAGAGTTGCAAAATGAATAGAAAATACATTACAAGATTAGTAATAATGATTTTTATTCAAAATAATCATTTTGCCCTTTCGTCAAAGAACCAGCAAAACTGTTTTCAGCTGTGCTAACATCATCGCACAAGGGTTTTCGAATCATCCAATAGTCTTCTAACACCATTAGCAAACACAATGTACCATTAGAACAGTGGAAATGGGCCTCTATACACCTATGTGTTCCATTGAAAACCAGAAGTTTGCAGCTAGAATAGTCGTTTACCTTGTCCCAAATGAATAATAATAATTATACCTCGACTGTTTTCTTGCAGGTCGTCTATGAAATCGTCACGGATTCATGGCTCACGTACGTGGAGGGCATCTGCGTCATCTGGTTCACCATCGAGGTGATGATGCGCGTCATCTTCTGCCCCGACAAGGCAGAGTTCTTCCGCAGTGCCCTGAACATCATTGACTTTGTGGCCATCGTGCCCTTTTACCTGGAGGTGGCGCTGGCGGGCCTCTCCTCCAAAACAGCCAAAGACGTGCTGAGCTTCCTGCGTGTCGTGCGCTTCGTCCGCATCCTGCGTATCTTCAAGCTGACGCGCCACTTTGTGGGCCTGCGGGTCCTGGGCCACACTCTGCGGGCGAGCACCAACGAGTTCCTGCTGCTCATCATCTTCCTGGCGCTGGGCGTCCTCATCTTTGCCACCATGATCTACTACGCCGAGCGCATCGGCGCCGACCCGGCCGACCCGACGGCCGCGGCCCACACCAACTTCAAGAACATCCCCATCGGTTTCTGGTGGGCTGTGGTGACAATGACCACGCTGGGATACGGGGACATGTACCCTGAGACATGGTCAGGGATGTTGGTCGGCGCCCTGTGCGCCTTGGCTGGCGTGCTAACGATCGCCATGCCCGTGCCTGTCATTGTCAACAACTTCGGCATGTACTACTCCTTGGCCATGGCCAAGCAGAAGCTCCCCAAGAAGAGGAACAAGCACATCCCTCGAGCGCCGCAGCCGGGCAGCCCCAACTACTGCAAGCCGGACGCCTTGGCCATGGCGACCGCCTCGCCCCACAGGCTCATGGGAAATGTGCTCGGGCCTGGCATGGTTGGATCTGGCAGCATGATGGGAACGGGAGACTGTCCACTGGCACAGGAGGAGATCATTGAGATCAACAGGGCAGGTGAGTGATTCAACCTGAGTGTATGGAAGAGCTCCAGTGAAAAGACATGTGTGTAAACCCCCCCCTCTAAATATAGTTGTGTATAGTGTGTTGATAGATAGATAGATGAATCATTTCCTGAATTTCAAAAATTTATTAAAATTATTCCTTAAGAGATATATATGAAATATATATATATATATTCCTTAAGAGATATATATGAAATATATATATATATATATATATCTATATATATAAATATATATATAGATATATATATATCTATATAATATATAGATGAAATATTTTCATCAGATCCTTGTTCAGGGCGATATTGACTATTATGATGGAAAATTTCAAATCATTCCGAGAAACTTTTTGTTTTTGAGAAGAAAGTCAGCTCACTGTCAAAGTGCATCAGGGCAAATGGATCATTTCCTGAATTTCAAAAATTCATTAAAATTATTCCTTATGATTTTTCCAAATATTTTCAACACATCCTTGTTCAGGGCGAAGCCGACTATTATGATGATAAATTTCAAGTCATTCCGAGATACTTTTTGTTTTTTTGAAGAAAGTCAGCTCACTGTCAAAGTGCATCAGGACAAATGGATCATTTCCTGATGTTCAAAAATTCATTAAAATTATTCCTTAAGATTTTTGCAAATATTTTCAATGCATCCTTGTTCAGGGCGATGCCGACTATTATGATGATAAATTTCAAGTCATTCCGAGATACTTTTTGTTTTTTTGAAAAAAGTCAACTCACTGTCAAAGTGCATCAGGACAAATGGATCATTTCCTGATGTTCAAAAATTCATTAAAATTATTCCTTAAGATTTTTGCAAATATTTTCAACGCATCCTTGTTCAGGGCGATGCCGACTATTATGATGGTAAATTTCAAGTCATTCCGAGATACTTTTTGTTTTTGAGAAGAAAGTCAGCTCACTGTCAAAGTGCATCAGGGCAAATGGATCATTTCCTGAATTTCAAAAATTCATTAAAATTATTGCTTAAGATTTTTGCAAATATTTTCAACGCATCCCTCAATGCCAATTTTACTTTGTAATTAATCTCATTCCACAAATGAACGTGTATGACTTTCACTGTGAATGCACCATTATCCTTATTTTTAAAAATAGCACCAGGTGAGAGGTGCAGGTCTGCACTGCACTGGAGGGAAGAGGAATGAAGATTAGCAGGAACACGGAGTAGATGTCGAGAAAAAGTGCATGAGTTTAAATCCCTGAGGTTCACCATTCAAAGTGAAAGGGGAAGGTCGTACTAAATGGTAATGAAAAACAGGAGGCGGAGCTGAAAGATGCTGAGATTGTCATCACAGTTTAGGTGTAAATAAAGTAAAGAGAGTTAAGTTTGAGATGGTTTGGTCACGAGAAGGTTCATGGATGCTGTGATGGAGGACGTGAGGACAGAGTGAAGAAGAAAACGTGTCATTTCATGCTAACATTATCGTCTCGGTCGTTTCAGTTGATGGTTTTTAAAAGGATTAGATTTTTTGGACTCGAGCTTTTACACATGGACAAAAATTTAAAGTGGAGAGTGGACCTGAAAAGATGGTTATATGTAAAAAAGTGTCAGTCTGTCATCAAGCAGACAGGGTTGGGTTTGAAGCTGTGACTTCTGTAACTATGATAAGCCCATGTCCTCGTTCTTCCTGGAGTAGAGTACACTGGAAATAGATTTTAATTTATGACGGTTAGGTTTTGGGGGGGGGGGGGGGAGTGAGAAAAGCTTAAAATGAAGCCTATTACTTTTTTCATATTAAATCCGTCGCCTTCTTCTTTCTCCTCGCAGCCTGACGCTGTGTGACCAACGCTGACATGTTCTGATAATCCGGGATTGTGGCTTTACAGTCGTTTTCTGGATTGTGTGTGTGTGTGTGTGTGTGTGTGTGTGTGTGTGTGTGTGTGTGTGTGTGTGTGTGTGTGTTCTTGTACTTGTGGCATACTGAGGACCAGTGAGGGTTTTTAACCAACAAAGTGAGGTCATTTTTATGGAGTGAGGACATTTTGGCCGGTCCTCACTTTGTATTCATTGTAATCACTTCCTTAGGTTGTTATAACATGCTATACTCAATTTGTCAAAAAAAAAAAATACATTTTGGATGACATAGTATAGTATGACTCTTTCTCAAATTTTGGACAAAAATTTTTTTTTCAAAAAAGTTTTTCACATTTTTTTCCCCAAAAATTTGTCACTTTTTATTTAAAAACATTTTTGTCACATTTTTTTTTTCAAATTTTTTTTGTCAAAAAAGATATTCTAAAAAATGTTGAATTTTTTTTTTCAAATGTTCTTTCCAAATTTTTGACAACAAAATTTGGGTCAAATTTTGTACAAAAAATTTTGGGTCAAATTTTGTACAAAAAATTTTGGGTCAGATTTTTTTTTCAAATTTTGGTCGGCATAATGCATTATTATTATTATATAGTACAGTATGACGTTTATGTCAAATTTTGGACCCCAAAATTTTTTTTTTCCAGCCCTTCTTGCTCTGGGGCGCTACCTACAGACATTTTATGGTACTGCAACCAGTAGTTCTTTGTCATTCATGAAGTAAATATTTGTAATTGTGTTGATTTATGAAGTGGAAAATGCTGGTCCTCACTTTGTCAGCAACCCGGTCCTCAGTATGCAGCAAGTACAAGAATGTGTGTGTGTGTGTTACCTCTTCGGGACCTTTCCTGGTATAAACACAGACTTTTTAAAAAACTATCATAATTGGGGGTTAAAGTGATAGTTCGCAATTTTGGACATAAGACCTATTTTCCAACTCAGCCGGTGTGATGGAGACGTCTGGAGACATTTTCAAGAAATTTCATTCAGTTCTTCTAGTAGCCGAGTTCGCTATGCTAGCGCAAGTCAATGGTACAAGTTAGCATGACATTAGAAACACTCATACCGACTCCACAGTGCACCCGAGGCAAATCGATTGTAACGGCAGACTATCGATGTACATATCTGTGTTGATAGAATGTTTGAAATAAAAGCAACCTTGCAATTTGAAGGATTTATGTCTCAGCAGCAGCAGCAGCAGCGGCGCGTCATACTTCCTGTTTGGCTACGGCACCGGCGGACTGATTCCGCTGCTGCTGAGAAAGTAGTCCCTCAAAAATGGATGATTCATGCGATGCGATTGTTTCAAATATTATTCTAGGGTTAGGGGTCAGGCAAGTTTATTTGTACAGCACCTCTCAACGACAAGGTCGTTCAGAGTGTTTTTCGTAAAACATTAAAAAGCACAGAAAAGAGACGTCATCGTAAAATAACACTCAGATATAAAATCAAAAAACTTAAAGCAAACGGGTAAAATATGTATGAAGGATAAATGTGAAAAATGGACTGATTACAGAAGACGAGAAGAAGACACTGAACAATAAGGACACTGATATAAGAAAGAGTGCTCAACTATGATGTGCCCTGACACTGTAATTGTTGATAAAAAGATTAAAATGACCAAAGAAATAGAAGTAATAAAAGCTGTCTAAAGGACACTATCGTGTACTGTATCGCTCGTGTTGATTGGACCTATCATAAATTCACATTATAAATGTGAACTGTAAAGCATCCTGGGATAAGGATGCATCTTTTCATTGAGGAAAACAGTCTCCAAGGGAACATTTTAGAGAAGAATACGTTTGCTGCTTTATTTTCTGACAGGAAGTGAAGTTTGAGTCACTTCCTGTCTCTCACGCTCTCCCACTTCGAAACTCCACAGAGGAAAAATCAGTGTTTTATTATACAAAATAACACATTTGAAGTTAAAGACGGAGGCAGCAGTTTGTGTTTTGATGCAGAATTTTTTCTCCCAATTTCTCTGTGGACTTTAAAGTTCTTTACAAAGCGATGCACAACTGGAGTTTCCTGTTGGAAAAGACTTAGTCTTACAGAGATAACGCTGACGATAGTGTACATTCATACACTGTGTGTGTGTGTGTGTGTGTGTCTGCCTCTGTCCTGTGGTGTTCACACTGGATTATGACGTCACTTTCTTATCTATCTCAGGAGATATCATGTGATTGTGTTCATCACAGACAGTGAGCGAGAGTTATAACGATCTATGTTTCTCACGTGTTCAGCGAGAGCTGTCAGTTGTTATGTAATCGTGCCGATTTATATGTCGGCATCACCGTCATCAACAGATCTCCGGTGTGTTATTGTTTTTGTGAGCCACACTCACAAAACGTGGGAAATGGGAGACGGTGAGACGCTAAAACGAAAACTGGAAAGGAATTTGTGCTTGATCAACGGTTTTGATGTTCGATAATCGATCGGTTTGAAGCCTTTTTTCATGATTAAAAACGAGATTTCTGATCGTTTTAGCTTCTTAAAGGTGAATATTTTCTTTGTTTCTTTTCTCCACATAACAAAGAAATCATTAAAACAGAATCATTTTGGTTTGTGGACAAAACAACATATTAGAGAACATCGGCATTTCCAGATTTGATCGAGGTTAATTGAAAAAATAATCATCAGATTAATCGATTACGAATATAATTGTTAGTTGCAGCTCTAATCTGCGTCCAGTATAATAATAATACAATCCTGTGTTTCCCCTGGACAGTAATACTGACTCAGCGCTGTCCGTGGTGCTGAACTGGATTATGGCTGAGACAAGTGAAAAATAATAATTTCTGTGTGTATTTGAGGGACGTTAGTGCCAGTTACTTCAATGCAGAGTCGTTTTCTTGTGATATACTTTATATTTACAACTAACAACCAAACAGATTGTTGGATTTGGCGCATTACGTTTCATATAAATGAGTACATTTTAAGATGAAGGCAGGTCTTACACACTTTCACACTCCTCTCTCTCTCTCTCTCTCTCTCTCTCTCTCTCTCTCTCTCTCTCTCTCTCTCTCTCTCTCTCTCTCTCTCTCTCTCTCTCTCTCTCTCTCTCTCTCTCTCTCTCTTTCTCTTCATTTGTAACACATCTTTACCTGTGAACGACTGAGTGTGTCTTCACTGGAGAAGAAGAAGGTCAAACGAGTGCGTCTCACAAACCAGTCCTGACACTTCATAAAGTCCAAAAGCCGTAAAAAAAAAGAAAAAAAAGAAGCTCTGCCACTGTAATCCATCCCAGCTGCACACACACACACACACACACACACACACACACACACACACACACACACACACACACACACACACACACACACACACACACACACACACACACACACACTGCAACTGCACTTCTTCCATATTTAATCGATAGTGCGTCTTCACACTAACATTACTGCTACTCATGTACCCTTTCAGTGTGTGTGTGTGTGTGTGTGTGTGTCCATCTCTGATAAACAGTAAATCTGTCAGATTATATTTGACAGCCCCTGATTTTAACCACAAACTTCACCAAATTAAACCTTAAATTCTTCTTAAATTGAGTCTGCATCCCTGCACCAGAGTCCGGAGAGAAAATCTGCTGTTTTACATCATCATTTCATCATATTATTATTTTGTGTAATCTCAGTGTTTGAAATCCCTCGTTCAGATTTACCTCAGTGACACAAACTGACCACACGAGGCAGTGGTGGACTCGGCCGTACTCGAGTCACTGCGAGCTACATTTGATGCTTTTCTCTGTGGACTTTGGTGCAGGAGAGTAAGCGATGACACTTCACTTTGAGATATGACTTTTCAGTCTAGTTTTGCTTTTCCTTTAATGGGTTTTTACTTCACTTTAACGGTTTAAATGGCACAGACAGATGCTGTGGACGTGAAACATGCAGAAGATAAAGGTATTGAGGTTTAGAGAGAGACAGATCAGAGGTTTTAGAGATCGTTATTGATAGAATTGTTACAAAAAAAGCTGTAACACAGAGCGACTTCAAGAAAATCAGTCACTTAATCAGTTTGGAGATCCTGGAAAAACAGTTTAAAAACAGCTTTGGTAACCTACGGATACTTGAAAAACAACAAATCCTCTCCAATGATCACATAAAGACATACAGTGAACCTCCATAGTTCAGTAGAAACCATGACGCCACCATGGCATCACTTTGCAGATCTTCCCGGGCGTTCAGTCGTCGACGTCGTTCGATCTCAGCACCGACGTTCGCTCATGGTCTTGAATCAGCCTCAGACTTTTCCTTGGCAGTTGTGTTGTCTCTCGTTTGCGTCAAACACTTGTTGTTGTCACATTTTCTACCGTAACGTTGCTGCAACCGTCTCGCGTCTCGTTGTCGTTCAGTACGGTCGGACGCAGTGTGTTTTACAGACCTGTCCTTCTTACAAGTGACTGATATGTTTTGAATTTTAGTGACGATGCGTTCGTTCATTCATCTGTTACGATCGTGACGAGGATTTCAAGCAACTCATGTAAAACAAACGAACAAAAAAAATGGTCCAGAAAATAATCTCATCTTTCGTAATCTGAGATACTGTGCGTTAAAAAAATCTCTTTTTGTCCATAACCTAGTCTGAGGTCATCACCTTGTATACAACCATACTCACAAAATAAAATAGCTGTGTGTTCTCGTACTTGCAGCATACTGAGGACCAGTGAGTGGTTTTTAACCAACAAAGTGAGGTCATTTTTACAAAGTGAGGACATTTTAGCCGGTCCTCACTTTGTTTTCATTCAAATCACTTCCTTAGGTTGTAAACATGCTATACTCTGTTTTTAACAGAGCTCCTCAATTTGGTACAAAAACACGTTTTCCAGCCCTGGTGTTTTACACAATTTCTTTTGCTCTGGGGCTCCACCTGCAGACATCTTAATGGTACTGCACCCAGTAGTTCTTTATAGATGTCATTCATGAAGTAGATATTTGTAATTGTGTTGATTTATAAAGTGGAAATGCTGGTCCTCACTTTGTCGTTGACTGTGTGTTTGTGTGTGTGTGTGTGTGTGTGTGTGTGTGTGTGTGTGTGTGTGTGTGTGTGTGTGTGTGTGTGTGTGTGTGTGTGTGTGTGTGTGTGTGTGTGTGTGTGTGTGTGGCCCACTCTGCTGCAGTGTGACGGTCATGTGATCAGGATAACTATCGCAATGCACTAATGTTCCTTTCCACACCTCCTCCTCCTCCTCCTCCTCCTCCTTGTCCTTCTCCTTCCCACATCCGTCATTCCTGCATCCTTTTTCATTTTCTTTTCCCTCCTCCTCTTGTGTTTCATCTCCTCATCTCCTTTCCTTGTCCTCGCCACCTCTGCTCTTATCTCCTTTTTTTTTCTTTCCATTTTTATTGCTTTTGTGCTCTCAACATTACCCTCCCCTCCTCTCTCCTCCCCCAACCATTAATCTTCTCTTGCACCTCACCCCCCCCCGGGTTCCTCTTCCAACTTCCAACTATGTCCTCCACCTTTCATTTGCACCTCACTTAAACGTTCCCCACCCTCCGTTTCTCCATCCCTTCTCCCAGATTCGAAGCAGAACGGGGAAACAGCAGCCAACGCGGCCGCCCTGGCCAACGAGGACTGTCCCACCATCGACCAGGTGCTCGGGGACGAGCGCAGCCCGGCCACCGGGGGCCTCGGCTCCACCACCAGCCGCGAGCGCTACCCACACGACCGCGCCTGCTTCCTGCTGAGCGCCGGCGAGTTCCAGCGCACGACGGACGGGAACGTTCGGAAAGGTAGGAGAGCGGAGGGGTGAGGGTGGAGGAGGTGGGGGGGGGGGGGGGGGGAGGGGGGGTGAATGAGGGAAGAGGAGGAGGAGGAGGAGGAGGAGCAAGAGGAGGAGGAGGAGGAGGAGGGGTGGCGGGAGGGCGGAGCCTGAGTGGCGGCAGCGGGCCGTCGCTGGATGCATGGTCTTGATTGGTCGAGATTCCCAGTGTGTGCAGAGTCATCAACACACACACACACGCAAACACACGGGATGAACAAAATAAACTGCAGCACAAAATGTAATTCATAAATAAATAATTTTACAGGTGTCCTTTATGTCTCACACACAGATAAGAATAAAAAACACGCACGCACGCACACACACACACACACATACGCACACACACATGCACGCGCACACACATGCACGCGCACACACACAAACGCACAGGATGAACAAAATAAACTGCAGCACAAAATGTAATTCATAAATAAATAATTTTACAGGCGTCCTTTATGTCTCACACACAGATAAGAATAAAAAACACACGCACGCATGCACGCATGCACACACACACACACATTTATAGATTATATAAAGCGGTTGCGTTCACACACAGATACAGATTACGGTTCATATGTTTAAAACACATAAACAGTGGGAGAAATCGCGCGTGTGAGTCGTTTATATTTATTAATATGGAAATGTACTTTTAATCTCGTAAATCCTTAAAACTTTATTTTCTCGTATATTTGCCACGTAAATCTGCTGAGCTCCGAGCCCGTGACGACTTTCCCCACCCTCTTCCTAAGGCCCGCCCACAAACAAAAAAACCCACAGAGCAAAGAACAAATGTATTTTCAAACAATAAAATCATATATTTTTGAACGATTAGAGTCGACTCGTGCGAGAACTGTCTTACGGAAAAGTGCTAAAGTGACTTATTCGTCCGGGAAGAGAAGAGTTTTTCTTTCAAAATAAAACGTCAGCTGGACTCTTACAAGTCATATTTGTCTCCTGACATCTCGGGACAGCTGAAAGTTGCATATTGCAGCTTTAAATAAACGTTCAAACCGATGAATTTATGATAAAAATTAGTTTACAAATAATCGGCAAAGTCTGTTACTAATGGATAAATCGGTCGCCGTGAACCTTTTGTGATTTTTGATCACACAATTGGCACCAGTGACTCTCATGTGGAGGATAAAGCGTTAGACGATCGGTTCATTTCTTTAAATGTTTTGCATAATGGAAACGTTTTGTCCCAAAAGTCTGAGTTGATTAACACACACTGTTGGGAAACACACACTGCTTGACTTTTGGCAGTGATGCCCCCTGCTGGCACAAAAATGAAACGCACATTAATCCTCCGGCCATTACCATAGCTGTTAGCCACGGACGTTTTTAGCCAAGCTAGCTTAGTTTTTCCAACTTTGGACTGCACTCAAAATATATATGTTTATATGACATCGTAAAGACTGCAGCTCCATTGCTGTTTTCTTTTTGTCCATTTGTCCAATTCACTGGTTGATGGTCCAATCCTGGGACAGGCCCCCAGGGCTGGGTTGCCCTGGAGCAAGGCACCCAAACCAAAATATAGCTGCTAATTTAAGTGCGAACGAGGCCTTGAGTCGAACAGAGAGCAAACGACGTAAAAAATAAAGTCCCCAAATTTCCCTGTGAGTGGAGCCGCACGTGTTGCCATGGTAACATAATAATTACGTTGCCTCGTTCCCATTTATAGCGTTTCCAAGCCCTTGTTGCTCCTCACACACTCAAATCCACGAGGGTTCAGGGGTTTGAGGGCTTTTAAAAGGGAGGGGGGGGGGGCATTGAAATTCATCCCAAGACTCTGACACACACAAACAGCAGCTGTAGTACAGCACAGTACAGTACAGGTCTGCATCTGTACTGCAGAGGTACTGCAGGGGCTGCTGCAGCACCTCCATCTGCACTCATGTGTCAGTGGCTGCTGTTTGAACTGTGGTCAGAGAGTGAGATTATTGGACTGAGCTGAGACACTTGTTTACGTTTGAACGTCTCATAAACAGACTTTACGCGATCACATGTGCGACAGACATGAGGACAAACTTAGAGCCGAACCCACGTCCATGAACGCCCAGTCATCCGCTCGATTGGACGCACAAACAAATACAATACTGTCGTTGAATGAATGCAAAAACTAAATAAATGGAATAAAACGCACACATAAACAACACTATACAAGGAGAAGGATAGCAAATAAAACAATGATATAAAAACACACACAAACAAACACGTGCCTGAATCAAATATCTGATTATATATTGTGTATTTTTGTAATTTAAGGAATATCATTACATGATAAAAAAAATATGTTATAGTTTCATAGATGGAGCGCAGCCTCGTGTACATGCTACAGGGTTATTTTTATTTGGTTCATATCCATCGACTCCAACGGAACAAAAAAAACCGCAGATGTGGACAAATTTTTTTTAAAATTTACCAAAAAAAAAACATTTCAACAAAGTTGGAAAACCAAGAGTAAACAGAATATTGAGAAATACATGCAGTATTTTACATTATATCACAGGACATATATCAGGACACACACACACACACACACACACACACACACACACACACACACACACACACACACACACACACACACACACACACACACACACACACACACACACACACACACACGTGTTTACAGTAACATTCATGCACTCTTTAACTGTTTCAACTCTCTGTGTGTGTGTGTGTGTGTTGTCATCCTTATTTATGTATTTATTTATTTATTAGCAGCATCACTGATGAGGCTCATTAGCTTACTCACGACAGCTAACGCTAATGCTAACGCTAACTCATTACGTCTCTAACTCTTGCTTATATTTCACAGAGCGCACACAGTACAATCACACACACACACACACACACGCGTGTTTTAGGATGAACTATAATCACAGTCACGATGGACAAAAATATTTTTTGCAAGCATATCATTTTTTTTTAATGCCTTTTAGACGTCATTTTATTATCTTTCAAATTGTTGCGATTAGCGAAAGTAAAAACATATTCACGCAAATGTATGAAACAGTTCAACTGTGTTGACGAGTGTGACGTCTTATCTGTCCTCCACTATAACCCCTGGGTCCTTGAAATCCTTGAAAGTTTGTGAATTTAAAAAAGTGCTTAAATTTTGTTAAGTCGACATTTAGGTAACAAGGTTTCTCTAGTTTGTTACGACAAAGTCATAATTACTAGCGGTGTTGTGGTCGCCGTCCCTCTCTCTCCGCCGTTGACGTAAGATTCCGTGCAGAACGATGAGCGAGTAAAGTTAAGCAAGAGAGCAAATCATGATGAAAATTCCAAGACTGCCTCTTGTCCAGATGCAGAGCGTGGACGCCGTGGGGGCGGAGCATCTTTTACGGAAGTTTGTCCTCCCATCGTTAGCCGTGTCAGCACATTTTGGTCCTTGAATTTGAGAGAATTTGTCCTGGAAAGTGCTTGAATTTTATGTCTGACAACAAATGTTGTTGTAGTTTTTCTATACACTCTTAGAAATAAGGTTTTCCAAAATCAGGGCCGGCCCAAGGCATAAGTGAACTAAGCCGCTGCTTGGGGCCTTGTAACCACTAGAGGGCCCCCAAGAGCAATTAACTCAAAAAAATAAGAATAAAAGTTTGGATTGCTGTAGTTTTAGAGTTTTTCTCCCCATTTTTACCAAAGCTTTTTCACAGTTTTTTTTCACAGAGTGGATTTTGAATCCCCCCCCAAAGATTGTGCACATTTTTAAGATTTTCAGACCTTAATATCTTAAAATTTTATTTATAAACCGTTTGGTTTTATGTATTGATTCTCTGTGTCGCCAGTAGGGGGAGTTTGCCAAATATGAATTGAAAGATTTTTCTGTAAGTTTGGTGTCTGCTTCCATGCAACAAAAAGTTCTCACATTTAGTTTTACAAGTGTATTCATGTTCGTGACAGAGTACAATAAGTAGAATAGCTTTAGTATAGTAGGTGTGTGAATGATCAATAATCATTATTATTGGCAGTAACAGAGGGGCCCCAAAAATCTAATTTTGCTTAGGGCCCCATGGAGGCTTGGGCCGGCCCTGTCCAAAAGGGTTCTTCTACAAGGGCTGAGGTTCTACCTGGAACCTCTATCTCCCCGAAGAAAGGGTTTTTCAAGAGTTCTTGGTAACACTAATGGTTCCAGTAAGAAGTCTTTTAAACCCCTTTCCTGGATAAAGGGGTTTAAAAGGGTTCTTGGTGGAACCCTCCAAAAGGGTTCTCCTATGAGGACAAGCCGAAGAACCTTATACGGTTCTACTTAGCACTTTTATTTCTAAGAGTGTAGGAGCGACGGCTATCCTCCTTGCCGCGCAGACGTGAAATCAAAAACAAACAAACGTGGATTTACGTGTTAGCAGCATCTCTATATTAATGTTGATCATTTAAAGAGTTTCTTTCCTATAATATCCTTAATAGTCTTATTTCAACTTATTTGACTGTACACATGCGTATAGTCAGACTCCGGCTTAAAAACATAACTTGACATGATCCATATTAGGAAATAAAATAACGTATGTGCTTGCAGAAAATATACAATCATATACAACACGAACCCACACACTGCACCGTGTGAGCGTGAGTGCGTTTGTGTGACGGAAACGCATGCCACTGTTGTTGTGAGTCTTGGACTTCTTCCCTCCTGCACATGTACTGTTAAACAAAAAAGAAAAAGGCCGTCGTCACCTGCTGGGAGAACAGAGCCGGCTCCAGAGGTCAAAGGTCACAGTGTGGTCTCCGTGTCTGATGATGGGTGCTGATGCTGATGCTGTTGCTGTTGTTGTTATTTTTGTGGTTGTTGTTGTTGTTGTTTGCTGTTTGTGTCACTGTCTCCTCCTTCCCCAGGTGTTTTGTGTCAGCTCATGCATTTTGTACATTTGGCTCTTTTGTCGGTCTGTGTTACACACTTTCCATCTGTCTGTCTGTTTTTTCTCCATTCTTTTCCTTTCTTTGTTTATTTCTGTCCGTGTGTCCGTCGTTTCTCCTCTGTGTGCGTGTGTGTGTGTGCGTGCGCGTGCGTGCGTGTGTGTGTATTTTGTGTGTAGCTGTTTTCCCCTCCTCCTGCTCCTCCTCTTCCTCCTCCTTCTCCTCCTCTCACCCAGTCTCCTCTCACTCTGGCACCCATAGATCGGGGTTGGGGGTTGCAGGTGAGGAGGCCGGGCGGTGGAGGCTTCCTGAGTTCACGCCACAGCATTATCGACCTTGAACGCAACTTCATGGCGATGGCGGCTGGTGTTTGTTAGTTATTATTAACCATTTGATGCTTTATTATTATTATTATTGGCTTTTCTAAAACCGAGGGAAAATGAATTCAAAATTCACCAAACGGGGATCAGCGTCAACATGTTTGTTTTGGGTCGGGTGCCAGAGTGAAAGCGACTGCAGTACACACTGGTCCGGCTTGTTGCCCGACCAGGAGAGTGAGAGCTGGTTGCTGATTGGTTGTTTGTTCAGTTTTTTTTTTTTTTTTTTTTTCTTCCTTTGTCTTCTCCTCTGGAGCTGAGCTCAGGTCAGTTTTTACAGCACAGCCAATAGAGAGCACTTGTTCTAGCAACTGTTCTGCACCGTGAACTGTTCGCACCGATTGGACACAGTTTTTGCTTTAACTCGTGCCACAAAGTTAGCTCCTTTTTAGCGTTAGCCGAGGCCATCTGTGACTCTCTGTCGGGCTGAGCTGGAACACTGACGCTTCGGAAAGCAGCTACGTTAGCAAATCGAGGCGGCTAATGCTTAAAATATTATTTAAATAAAATATCCAGCAGGTTCAAAAGGACAAAAGAATGACGGACAAAACTCTAAAAGGTCAAATCATAGTTTCCGCGTTTGAGTCCGCTGAGGACGTAGCCTACGTGTCCTCGTCCACGATGATCTTCACGTTTAGCCCCAAAATTTGTGCTTGAACTACAATTGACTCTAATTTGAACGGAACTGACTTTTACGCAACTCTCTACAAAATGCGGAAAGTATGTGAGGCTTTAATACGACAAAAAAACAACAACAACACAAACACAGGTGAGTATACGCTAACTTCGACGAGCTAGTAGCAGCGCTGTTGGCTTCCTCGCATTCTCTTTCTCTGCTCTCCAAAACGAAACATTGGCAGAACAATCTGTGCTTCGTTTATCTTTACACATTCGCAGTTGACGGTTGAGTATTTTTGGGGCGAGATAAATCAAGCACACGTTGAAAATGCACGGTCATGTATGTATATATATATGTATGTGTTTTAAAAGGATTGCTATAGGCTTTTGCTTGAAAACGTACCACCCTGAACTGACCTCTCAGTTCTTCTGTGGTACTTCCTCTTTCCTTCCTCTCTGCCCGTCTCTGGCTGACTTTAATAGAGATTGTTGCTTTGTTATGTCGCTGCTGTCGCTATAATCTGAACACAACTGTCGGCCATGGCTGCAAAAGGGCGGGAAGAAGGGAAGACTTGAGCATTTCTTTTGGAGGCAGTGTGAAAGAACAAGAACCCACTGGGACACTTTGCTTTTCCCCTCTTTCTCTTCCCCAATGTTCCTCTATATGAACGAGCTAGCTAGCTAGCTAGCTAACAGGACAGGGGTCTGAAGTTATAACCATTTCAGGTTCAAGGAGACTGAAATAAGACGACAGAGATGTCATAAATAAACCTCTGCTAATGCACAACGTTTCATAGCACGGTACCATGGTTTTATTTTTATTAAAGGGCAACGCTCGGACCCTTTTTGGACGATTCTTGTCACGTTCAAGAGCGATGGCACGTGCAGTGAGGTCATGGAAACTCAGATCTCAGTGCTACACCACTGCGCTAACGTACAAATAAACCCTAACCCTAACCCATTTGACTGTACACATGCGTATAGTCGGACTCCAGCTTAAAAATATAACTTGTCGTATAGTTAATATGATCCATATTAGAAACTATACACTGCGCTAACGTACAAATACCTCCACAGATAAACGGGCACATTAGCGTAGCACAATCACGCCAAACTTGGCCGAGCACGACGACAACAACAACAACAACAAACACCCGCGGCTCAAGTGAGAAACAGTCACCATGTTAGCACTTTTGCTGCACTCAGGACTAAGCACATGCTAGCTCAGCTAAATGAGCTAGCTTACCCGCGGTGGAGGAAGAGTTTGAGCCTCAAGGACTCGGTGGAAGGTTGTTCTGGTCCCAAACTCAAATGAATCATGATATCACACATATACTTAATAATACTATTTATTATGCAAAATTAATGTATTAATATCAAAAACAGACATTTATTTTAAATTACACCAATAATAGTGTGGACATGTATAACTAAAATTTGTGCCAGGAGCCGTTTTGGTCACTGCCATTCGTGGCTCGGGCCCTAACAAGTGTATTTATACTGTATCGGTAATTGAATGTTGTATATGATACATTTAATATGAGATCATTATGACCAAATGTCTTATTATTACTGTTATAAAAACCTTAACATTGCTAGCAAACGTGTGTTTAAAAGAGGGTGAGGTCATGGGCCATTTTTCATTATAACATGATATTAAGTGGGGGGCCGCATGTAATCGATTGGGGGGCCGCATGTGGCCCCCGGGGCCGCCAGTTTGAGACCCCTGCTCTAATCCTTCTCTAGTCTGTATTCACCACCATTTATTACAAAATGAATATACCAATATAGACATACGTGGAGATGCAGAATCTGACAAACAGAAGCACCCGTGGTTTCCCCTCTTTCATTTGAACAATCACCCAGCGTTAAACAATCCCTGTGGGGTTAGGGTTAGACTATAGACGGCACAAGGTGATTAGAAAATGGACGTTTTTTGGCCGGGAGAACCCAAAATATTGGCCCACACACCCAGAGTCCGGACATCATACAGCCAATGGTTTCCTCGACATTAACTTGTGGCTTCCAGGCAGATAAAAATAAGACGCTTGCATAACTCTTTAATATTTGATGAACTTTTATACCATATATAACATCTTTGACCTGCAGCAGCATCTCACATGGACTCGAGTGAACACTGTTGAAACGCTGTCACGTGATCTATCTATCTATCTATCTATCTATCTATCTATCTATCTATCTATCTATCTATCTATCTATCTATCTATCTATCTATCTATCTATCTATCTATCTATCTATCTATCTATCTATCATCTCACTCCCCCTTCCATTGATCAATCCTCTCTCTCTCTCTCTCTCTCTCTCTCTCTCTCTCTCTCTCTCTCTCTCTCTCTCTCTCTCTCTCTCTCTCTCTCTCTCTCTCTCTCTCTCTCGCTCCCCCTCTCCATTTCTCCCTCTCCCTTCGTTCTTCATCTCCTCACTTTCTCTTTATCTCTGCTGTTGCTATGGAAACAGTGGACGGGGGGGGATTTTCTGGGGACTTGGTGCAGCAAAGCACTTTGGGTCAAGGCTCGGCGTTTGACTGCGTTATTGATCCGTATCGATACAGCGGCCCGCGTTTACAATCCAATCACATTCTGGATTCAGATTTTTTTTAAGCAAACGCCCCCCAGTGAAGCAAACGGTGAGGCCATGTCAAGATTTTTTTTAATTTTTTTTATTGTGAGGTAAACGATGCCACTGTGGAAATGACGTTGGCATAATAATCAATATCAAAAAATGACGCTTAATGGGGATGAGGAGAACGATGTGATCGCTAATACGTTGAAGAAACAATAGAGAAGTATTTGTACGTACAAAAGCAAATACTCATATTCATTTGTTCATTTGTTCATTCATAGGTTCATACAGTAGCTCTGTTTGCCTGTTCAACTGTACATATTTAAAGGACCAGTGTGTAGGATTTAGCGGCATCTAGTGGTGGAGCTTTTTATATTGAATCTGAACACGACGCAGTTCCATGACGACTGACGCGTGACGTCATGTTTACGTGACTCCCGAGTCTCTAAAGTAACGCAGTTTTTCCAGGCACCGTTTACCGGTTAGCTCCGTTAGCAGCGTTAGCTCCTTTAGCGCTAACGTTATCGCGCCTGCAGTCGAACTGGAGCCGTCTGTTTAATAAACGGAAAAATAACGTTACACGACGTCACGCGTCAGTCGTCATGGAAACGCATCACGCGTTAGCGTTTGACGCCGTTAAAGCACGTGCCCGGCGCTAATTAAAACCAACCAACTGAAAAAACCCTTCCTACATCTTCAAGCGTGTAAAGGGAAGACGTACGATGACCTTCAGGTAAGATACAAAGCACGGACTGGATCTAAAAATGGATCTGTCACTGTGAGTGAAGCCACTGCACAGACCTGGTCTCTCGAATAAAGACACAAAAGGTCGACGACCTTAGTTTTGTTTCAGCTGCAAAGAACAATGCAGGGTTTTCGCACCGTACGCAAAATGATCCCGGAGCGTTTAAATGTGTTCAAAGGTGCTTTCTCTCTCCAAACCTCTGGACTAAAGCTGTGTCCTGATCCACTTCAGGAAGTCAAAACGCGGAAGTCATTTATTTTATTCTTTACATCTCTTCTGCAAATACTTTTTCTGCATTTTGTAAGCAGCAAGAATAATGCAAAACAACAGCTGTGTTTGCAAACTTTAACTTCTTCAATCATATAGTAAATTAGTAAATGATGATGATGAAAGGGCATCAATTTGATAAATACATTAAAGCATCAAATTGTTGTTGTCTATTAAAGTGTTTTTTTAATATAAGACTTTAATATGATGAGATTTTTCATAAATGGCTGTGTTTTTACATTTCTGCATCATCTCAATTTTTCATGAGACCAAAATAACAGTTACAGATTGACTGATTGCAGATTTATCAGAGCAGTAATAGTCCAGGTCATAGTCAGTCGTTCGCTTGTAGGCGACTGAACTTACTTCAGTTCAGCTGAAGACATTTCACCTCTTATTTTTAACTTCTGACTAACTGGTGGAAGAAGAAATGCAGATATTAAACGTCTCTCAGATCAATATCTGTCTAAAGAGTCGTTATATATTAAGCAATGCAGGTCGTTCACCTCCCTGACCCTGGTTCAGGTTGTTAGTTGGGTCGTTGAGGTCACCTGAGACATGGGGGAGGAGTGGGGGGGGGGGGGGGGGGGTCGTACACAAGAAAACGGCTCTTTATCTACAAAGAACCGGCGTTTTGGGAGCAATCACATGCTAATTTTTATGGAAAACAATCTCCCACAATCTCAAAATTGTGTTTTCATGTGTACGACCAATAGACTACTGATGATGTCATAGTCCCCGCCTCTCTGCTTGGCTGTCGCTTCGTCGTCTTCTTGTTTTTGTGTTTCCTGTCCTTCGTCGCCCCCTGGCTTTTCTCCGCATCGTCTGCACTGACCCCTCAAATTTCACGTAGAATTCAAGTTCTCTTGATGTCCCACTAAATTCTACACACTGGACCTTTAACAACTCTATATACTATTGTTATTATTATTGCATTATATGCATTGTTTGAGTGTTTTAGCAGAGGTGCTAATTCGCAGCACTTGTCCATAGGCGGCTTTTAAGAAGATAAAGGAATTAAAATATCAAGAAAGAAAAAGGAAAAGACATGAAACGATAGGAAAAACAACAACAAATCAAAGGAAAAAGAAAATAAAGACATTACATACAATACAATACATTTTTCTTTTACAATAATTAGCTGATTACGGAACAACAATGAAATTACCGCCTTTGCTATTTGCTAAGTGCTTTGTTTGCGGTTTTGATTCGAAAAAAACTATTGGAAATGTATTGTTTAGCTCGTAATTACGATTATTGACATTATTTAGTGGCGTCTCTTCTTTTCTGGCCAAAGTGAAGGAGTGAGTGTCGTGTGAATGACTCTCTGCTCTGCAGTGGAGAGTCAGGTCGCTGCAGTCGTACACAGAGAGAGAGAGAGAGAGAGAGAGAGAGAGAGAGAGAGAGAGAGAGAGAGAGAGAGAGAGAGAGAGAGAGAGAGAGAGAGAGAGATGAGAGAGAGAGAGAGAAGAGAGAGAGATGAGAGAGAGAGAGAGAGAGAGAGAGAGAGAGGCTCCCATTTAAAATGTACATATAGTTTTTTAAATAATGTAATGGCATTTACTGAGGGAGGACACGGGTCACGTCATGTGCGCGATGGAGTAAACAAAGCCACTTGTTACCATGGTGACTGTACACAATAGTGATGGATCCTCAGGAAAAAAAAGGAAAACCACAATAAAATGTCTTTAAAAAACTTAAATACATTGATATTTTTTAATGATATAACTCACATGACCTTATTTAAATGTCCTTCCTGCTCCCTCCCTCCCTTCCTTTCTCCTCCTCCTCCTCCTCCTCCCCACACTAACAAAGACAAAAGTAAACTGCAGAAAAGGGAAAGGTAGCTCTTGGTGCAGTGCCGCTCCTGCCCCCGGTGGCCGACACGCCGCGCTACAGCCGTGCAATGCAGACGCTGCCGTGCATTGTGATACTGTACACGTCTGTGGGCCTTTTCACCGGCAGAGCTCATCAGCAAGTGGGCGGAGGTCGAATTAGGGAATGAAACGTTGCATTAATCACCGGCCGCACCGTTGCTTTGTGTTTCCTGCCGTCTCTCTGACTGCCGTCCTGTCTACCCTTGTTGTTTCCTCCCGTAATTCACTTTCTCTCTCTGTCCTCCGTCGAAAAAAAAAGAAGCATCGATTCTCTTACAGTGACAGACTGAACTCTCTCTCTATCGTAATTCCACGTTAAATAATTCACTCTTTTGCCACATGTCACTCTCTCTCTCTCTCTCGCTGTATTCCGTCCGCATTTCCTTACCTTAACCCCCCTCCTCGTCTTGACTGTGATCAATGGCCTTTAGGCTTTTGCGTGTAATCATTATTGGTGGTCAGAATCCCCCCCCCCCCGGGGGCCTATTGGATTGCTCTCACGTTATTTTATTTCCCCGAGAGCCTCAACAACACTTGAGCCGCAGTGGTTTCAGGAGAGGGGGGGGGGGGAGTCGTGTTTAAGCGCGCAGGGGGAAATGAAAACTTTAAAAACCACACTGTACTAAGTACTGTAAGTGAAAACAAATCAACCCAGGCCATATATCCCCCCACAAACCACAGATATATGTACTGTAGGGTCATGTTACGTAGTCACCTGTCTGCAGACATGTTGGTGTTTGAGCTGCTCGTGGCAGATATGAGGCCATAACTACAGTATTTCTTTGATTTTTAAATAAATGTAGTTAAGGTTTTTTTACGCTCGCCAGTGTTAGCCCAGCCGACTCAGTCTCAGATTACATAGAGATGCGGTTTTATAGCAACAAAATCCTTTCCTTAATATGTCACAAAGCATCCAAATGTTTGATCTTGAGCTGTTTAAATTATAATTTACAGTCTCTTAAAGGTGCATTATGTAATAAATCTAAAGCAACTGGCCATAAAAATATGTCACAGAGACTCAGGAATAATGTTCATATAACAAACTGAACTCACCAACAAAAACAGTAAAGACAAAATATTTGCATTAAAACATTTTTTTTTTGCAGACTGCAAATCATGTTTATGTTTTGAAATCATGTTTTGGCATGTGGCGCCACCCATACCGCCGTCTACCAATCATTGCAGTCAGTAGAGTCTCAGCTGCCGAGCAACCACGGGTTGCCAGTTACGTCAGAAAAACGAAACCTAAAAATACCTCTGTATTTTGAATTTGAATGTAGTAACCGTTTTGGCCACATTCTTACATATGGCGCCTTTAATGTTTTTACGCTAGCATGTGTTAGCCCAGCTAACTCAATCTCAGATTACACAGAGATGCAGAGATGTTTTACAGCATCAGCATCCTCTCCATAATATATCACAAAGCATCCAAATGTTTGATCTTGGACTGTTTCAAGTTTCTTAACAGATTCAATTGCCAGTTTCTTATCAGATTAAATAGTAAATAATATTTTCCAGCTTCGTAACAGATTAAATTGCATACTAGAAGTGTCCGTACACCTCTGAGAGGGACGAATTAGTCTTACTTATAACGTCAATTTGAATAAGAAGCAAAAAAAGACCAAACCTGTTCACTTCCAGTGGATAATTTCACCCTTAAAGGTGCCATATGTAAGAATGTGGCCAAAAACGGTTTACTACATTCAAATTCAAAAACACAGAGGTCTTTTAGGTTTCGTTTTCTGACGTAACTGGCAACCCGTGGTTGCTCAGCAGCTGAGACTTTACCGACTGCAATGATTGGTAGACGGCGGTAGGTGGCGCCACATGCCAAAACATGATTTCAAAACATAAACATGATTTGCAGTCTGCAAAATATATATTTTTTTAATGCAAATATTTTGTCTGTACTGTTGTTGTTGGTGAGTTCAGTTTGTTATATGAACATTATTCCTGAGTCTCTGTGACATATTAGGAGGGATTTTATGGCCAGTTGATTTAGATTTATTACATAATGCACCTTTAATACCTGACAACCGCGTCACTTTAGAATATAAATATGAAACATATATGAATCTATCGTCCAAAAATGGAACATTCAAAGATAGTTTTCTTCTAAACTAATGTTTCCCATGTTTGCAGAAAATTAAATGTTCAATATTAACTGTGCTATATATATATATATATATATATATATATATACACACACAATATATGTAGAGTATATGTGCAGAAAATACACCATCGACTGCAGACCAGACACGCTGTAAACAAGGAAAACAAGGAAATACAAGCAAGGAAATACTGCAGGCCGTAAAAATTACATTGCATGTTTCCTGGGGAACACTTAACACTGATGAACAGGCTCTGGTGGTCAATAACAGCAGCGCGGTCACGAGTGATGCTGTAGAATGTTTTAACGGTGTTTTTCCTTTTTTTTATGCGAGAAAAGGGGAAAGTGCACTAACCCTTTTGGAATAAGCTGCGTGTGTTTATTTATGTATAAACACCTATACCAACAATGAAAAAGAGCAAAAAGAGCCAATATCTATACAAGAAGAATTTTGTCATGAATAAACTCCATGTATGTACACATTTCCCCTTTAAAGATGATGTAGAAGATCAATTTTCTTTCGTCAGGACATTTTTGAGAGGGGTATTGAGGCTTTTTTCTCCACAGTAAAACATTGTTTTTCTTCTTTTAAGGCTTTTTTAGGTCAGGATTTCTGACGCTTACGAGCTACAGCTGCTCTCTGCCGCTACAGTAGCCGATAATGTTCATTTCAGCTTTCATTTTATTATCTATATTATCTTCCACGTGCTTGGCGTGTGCCCCGTTGGCTGAAATCTGTAAGCTCACCACTAGATGGCACTTTAAAAATGGTCATATCGAACAAACGGTGTATTTTATCCAAGGGCAAATAGATTTTATATTTCATATTTGTTCTTCCCCTTTTCTTCTCAGGCAAACTCTCCATCTCTCAACACTTTTCAAAATTTCACAATTCAGTCAAATATTAGTGTGTGTAAAAAAACAAACATCATTCCATCGTCTCAGCACGGACAGCACATCAGTGTTCTGCACGTGCACGTTTTAACCGTGTTGTTTTCATCTGTGATTTCATTCTCGTCACATTTACCGTGTTTGTTTTTACATGTGACATATGTGTGTTTGAGCAATAATAATCTTTTGTTCTGCTCCCACATTCGTTCATGTTTAATAAGTGTTTGTGATCATAATCTGCTGCTTAAATGTAGCTTATGTCATATTATTAACATGTTGCCTGCTAATGTGTACGTCCCATTTTGCAAATGTTTTACCCTGGGCAATGACAAATCCACATGTGGTTTCAACAAATGAAATGAAAACAGTGTGTGTGTGTGTGTGTGTGTGTGTGTGTGTGTGTGTGTGTGTGTGTGTGTGTGTGTGTGTGTGTGTGTGTGTGTGTGTGTGTGTGTGTGTGTGTGTGTGTGTGTGTGTGTGTGTGTGTGTGTGTGTGTGTGTGTGAGAGAGAGTTTTGTTGAAACCAGAAACACATGTCGATAAACTCTTTGCATGCATGTTGTTGTTATTTTCCTTGGTTGTGCCCTTGTGTGTGTCCTCATCCCTTTTTCCTCTCTCCTTCCCCTCCTTCCTTGGCCTGCTCCTCTGCCCTCTCATTCACTGTAGTCTTTTGTCATTATTTTAAAATATCTCTTTCTCACAGTTGCATATTTGCCAACTTTTCCTCTCAGACACAGTTGTACATTTTTTTGGATTTAGCTGGAGGATAATTTGCGGCTCAGGTTTTGTGGAGCAAAGATTATCAGACGTGTCCAGTGACGTGGTTTAAATGACGCTTAAAGGCGCCATATGTAAGATTGTGGCCAAAAACAGTTACTACATTCATATTCAAAATACCGAGGTCTTTTAGGTTTCGTTTTCTGATGTAACTGGCAACCCATGGTTGCAGCTGAGACTCTACCGACTGCAATGATTGGTAGACGCCGGTAGGTGGCGCCACATGCAAAAACATGATTTCAAAATATAAACATGATTTGCAGTCTGCAAAATTTTGTCTGTACTGTTGTTGTTGGTGAGTTCAGTTTGTTATATGAACATTATTCCTGAGTCTCTGTGACATTAGGAGGATTTTATGGCCAGTTGATTTAGATTTATTACATAATGCACCTTTAAGACAGCAAAACTTTTGTCCCTGATGTCTTCGGTTCCTTTGTCGAACACAAGGCCGAACTCAAAAGTATAAAGTACAACTTTGGGAATCGCTGCTCTGAGGAAAGAGTTTTCTTCATTCTGGAATTCATTCAGTTCCATCGTCAAAATCTAAAATTACATGAATAATAACGCTTACGAAGCAAATATATCTAGTATTATATTCTGCCGATACTGTATATGAGGACCATCATAACATGGTGGTGGGCCGCCAGACACCAAGTTTGGCACCTCTGATTTAAAGCGTTTACAGAAAGGCCTAATGCCAATTTTGCTCTATTTTTAGTGTCATACAGCAATATATACACTATAGTTATACAACATGTAGTGTGAACATACAGTTAAGTTACTCCATCTCTCCCCTCAGCCCTTGTTCCTCTACGGTTTCCCTTCCCACCTCCTTTCACCCTCGAGTCTCCTCATCCCTCTCTAACACTGGTGTATCCATCCCATCCTCAGGCTTTCCTCCTCAGTATCTCCCCCTGCGTTGTGTTACTAAAGTCTAACTGACTTTGTGGAGGTACGTACAAGTCGCCCTCGAAGCCTCGCTGACCGACGCGCTGCTACGCGCGGCTCGATAAGCTTCTTGCTTTAGCTTTAAAAACTTTAAAAAAAGACTTAGACAAAATTAGAATTTTGAAACATAACTCACTGTTTGAATGACACAAATATAACGGAAAGACAACTGCTATTATTTTTCTTACTTCTCCGTTGCCCTAGAATCCATGAGCTATGGAGTTAGCCTAGCTTTGTAGCTTCAGCTTCAGCGAGGCCCTGCTTGAACTTTGAACATAAACAGCTAACTGAGTAAAGCTATAGCGGGCTAATGTGGCTTCATCACACTGAGCGAGCAAATCCCAGGTAATCTCTGCTATGGAGTTAGCCTAGCTTTGTAGCTTCAGCTTGTGGGCCCTGCTTGAACTTTGAACATAAACAGCTAACTGAGTAAAGCTATAGCCGGCTAATGTGGCTTCATCACACTGAGCGAGCAAATCCCAGGTAATCTCTGCTATGGAGTTAGCCTAGCTTTGTAGCTTCAGCTTGTGGCCCCTGCTTGAACTATACACCTAACTAGGTAAAGCTATAGTGGGCTAATGTGGCTTCATCACACTGAGTGAGCAAATCCCAGGTAATCTCTGCTATGGAGTTAGCCTAGCTTTGTAGCTTCAGCTTGTGGCCCCTGCTTGAACTATACAGCTAACTAGCTAAAGCTATAGTAGGCTAATGTGGCTTCATCACACTGAGCGAGCAAATCCCAGGTAATCTCTGTTATGGAGTTAGCCTAGCTTTGTAGCTTCAGTTTGTGGGCCCTGCTTGAACTATACAGCTAACTAGGTAAAGCTATAGTGGGCTAATGTGGCTTCATCACACTGAGCGAGCAAATCCCAGGTAATCTCTGCTATGGAGTTAGCCTAGCTTTGTAGCTTCAGCTTGTGGCCCCTGCTTGAACTATACACCTAACTAGGTAAAGCTATAGTGGGCTAATGTGGCTTCATCACACTGAGCGAGCAAATCCCAGGTAATCTCTGCTATGGAGTTAGCCTAGCTTTGTAGCTTCAGCTTCAGCGAGGCCCTGCTTGAACTTTGAACATATACAGCTAACTGAGTAAAGCTATAGCGGGCTAATGTGGCTTCAAATCCCAGGTCATCTCTGCATGTTGGTTCACTAGCAGTTGTTAGCACCTTTGACCTGTGGCAGAAGCTTGATGGCGTGCAATGCTAACTCATGAAAGTGTGTGTACCCGTAAGCATACATTCACTAGTTTTAAACATATTTTTTTCGGCGTAAGTACATATTTAAAGCATGTGCACTTTACTTTCTTTAATGTTTATCCACTGCTATTCAACCTAGTGACTGTATTTTTATAGCTATGACAAATCCAGCAAACTGGAAGTAAGCTAGTTGTCATCGCTGTGCTGATATCTCCCCACAATAGTTGTACATTTAATTGCTAGCTCCTCAAAGAATATATAAAAAAGTATGGTAACACTTTATATTAAGAAACACATCACCATTAGCAAGGTGCTTACTAACACATGTAAGTAGCATGCTAGCCCTTTATTAGTAAATATTAAGCACGTATTTACACCTTAATCGACATGAATTAAGATTTTTCCTCAATAAGGTGTTAATACGTGCTTCATATTTACTAATAAAAGGCTAGTATGCTACTTATATGCATGCTAGTACGCACTAAAACAAGTTGCTAAGTGTTTAAAATGTAGGTTTCAAATCACATCTAATTGTGATGCTGCTGTGCAAACTCATACTGGTCTGTGCGCGTCGCTTTTTGTGTGTTTACAGAATATAAAATATAAAATGCACCGGTATTAAAGTCCACTTAGAGTCCACTTCTTTAAGAAACATGTAGAGAAGCAACATTTCCACCATTTAAATCACAGTGTTCCATCACACTATAATAACAAACACAGCTACAGGGAAAACTCTGCATTAGCTTTAATATTTGTTTCTAGTTATCTTGTGACCTTAACACTTTAAGGTTCTACTCAACCATTTGGTCGAGCACACTTTAAGTCACTATATCTCAGATGCATCATCAAGCTGAACTCACTAAAACTTAAAGGTGCCATATGTAAGAATGTGGCCAAAAACTGTTACTACATTCAAATTCAGGTTAGGTTTCGTTTTCTGACGTAACTGGCAACCCGTGGTTGCTCGGTAGCTGAGACTCTACCGACTGCAATGATCGGTAGACGGCGGTAGGTGGCGCCACATCATGCCAAAACATGATTTCAAAACATAAACATGATTTGCAGTCTGCAAAATATTTTTTTCCTGAGTCTCTGTGACACATTAGGAGGATTTTATGGCCAGTTGCTTTAGATTTATTACATAATGCACCTTTAATGTGACTTGTTCTGAATGTTGTACTTTATGAATTATGCAAACCAGGTTTATTATGAACTGACGTCTCTACCGTTTGGTAGAGGCCTGTATCTGAAATACTGTAGGTGATGTAATTTCACGTTATTGTCATCATAAGTAAATAAAATAAAACAGTATTTTTTCTTGGTGCGTACCTTAAAGGGTTAAAAGTCATTTCTTCATTATCAGCAGAACGTTAAACAGGCTTCAAAACACACGTGAATACGACACCAAGCGTTAGTGGAGTTAAGCCTCGCTGCTGCAGCGGCTGCAGAGCAGACTGCAGAGAGGCTCATTATGGATGCTGTGCACCTCTCAGCCGGGCCCAGTCCTGTCCGGTGAAAACTGCCGCAGACGCAGCCTCTGCCTTTAAGAGCCGAGCTGTAAAACGCTGTCGGTGATTAAAGTTTATAACGTCCGACACGGGAGGGGGCGGGGGGGGGGGGGCTCATAATCACAAAATCTCTGCACATTGAACTTCCTGTAGTGCTAGGGATTACAGGTAACTATAAAGTGTTTTTGCTTTATGTTACACACTGTAAGTTATTGATCTAAAGTGTGTGTGTGTCTGAATTTAATGTGTGTGTAAATTACGGCTACGTATGTGCTCTGCGTGTCCATGTTCCCCGTGTATCTGCGCGTGTTTGCTGTGTAGCAGCGGCTCATTCTGCTCTGTTTAAATAGCTGTGTTTGCAACGTCAGGTCCTGTAAGCAGAGGAATAAATCAGCAGCACTGCAGCTCTTAGCTGATTGGGACAAAGACACACACACACACACACACACACAGAGAGGCACACACCAGTCCTTATCTTTATGTACTAGTAAGGACCTGCCATTGACATAATGAATATGCGAGTCCTTTACGATGCAGCAACCTCAAGGTTCTCCGCTGAAATGAAAAAACGTGCTCGCCCCACACCCAAATCTTAACCAGCATCCCCGCGAGTCTCGTAAAACAAGGACACACACACACGCACACACACACACACACAGTTAAATAGCCAGGTCCTTAGAACATCGTGACCCAGATCTGTCACTGTGGCATCCAATACCCACAATGCCTCCTGGGGGTTAAGCAGCATCCCATTGGCCGATGCCTTACATGGCGTATTTATAGCTAAATCGAGCATCTAAACCTAAAAATTGCATACATGTATATGCGTCCGTGTAAAGGCTTTCCCATTCACTCACATGGGCTCGTGCTGAAAATATCCCTAAATGTCAAAAATGATTAATAACATTCTCTTGGATATTTTTAGTATATATATATACTTTCTTTTCCCTGTTTTACATCCCTGGTGTGTGCACTGGAGCAGGGGGTTCTGGGAACCAGTGACATGACTGGAAAACCGGCTGAACAAGTGTAAAAATGACGATATAACAGTGGGGTCGTGCGGTTAATGCAGACGTGGAGGGAAATGCGTCCCATCTGGACCCCGTGGCCACGCACATGTGGAAATGATGAACATGCAAACGAGTGAGGTTCGGCACAGACGCGGCATCCCCGATCACAATCGGAGCGTCTCGCTGTGTTTGTACTGTATCACCAACACTGAGAGTGGAATCATCTGATTAACTCACTTATTTTTTGAGGTCAGAGTCCCGTGATTGTCTCTGTTTTCATTACCTGACGTAATCTTAGTCAAGAGTTTTCACAGATGAAGAACAAGTCCCATTTTAATTTGTTTACTCACATGTGTTAAGCCTATTGTTTTTTTTTATTCATTCATTTAGAACTTCTTTCACATCTGTGCAATTCAATTCAAATCAAATCAAATCAAATTTGATAGGAAAAATAAAATGCTGCAGATAACAAACGACAGACTGCAAATGTGTGAAGATAAGACACTTGAAAGAGTGACTCGTTAAGATACTTTCCAATCCCAGTGAAGTGGGCCTTAATAATTGGACGACTGTGTTGACCTCCTCTACACTAGGTGGCGATATGCCCTCTTTCGGCTCGTCAGCATTAGGTTTTTTCCCCCTTCCTTCTTCCCCTAACAGTATCTGTTGTACGATCCATGTTTTTCTCACTGTGTATAGACTTCTTCCATTATTATAAGTCTACGGTGGCCCAGAGGTGTCAGGCCAAATACAAACGATTCTCGATTCAAAGGATTCTCGACACAATAGTGTGTTAACCCTTTAAGGTACGCACCAAGAAAAAAGCAAAGGAAAATGATGTCTTTATATATATATATATATATATATATATAAATGAAAAATGCATCTATATATATATATATATATATAATATATATATTATTATTTGATATATATATATATATATATATATATATATATATATATAGATGCATTTTTCAATGACATATAGTGACTTAAATCGGGTCGACCAAATGGTTGAGTAGTACCTTAAAGGGTTAAGGCAAATTATGGCATCAAAACAATAGAGTTTGTATAAGATAATGTGATCACACAAAGGCAAACTTAAGACAAACGTTGACATTTATTCATTCAAAACAAATAAAAACTTACTTACTGTAAAAAAATAAAAATAACTTGCATAAATAAAAGCTTAGGCTAGCTGCCTTTTTCTCCCAGAAGTTACAAAAATAAACTGTACACAAATAACACAAACTGGTGTTTTGTGTGTTTTTTCTATGGAACATGAGCGTATATATTTATTTAGAATTCAGGGTTACATCGATTATTTGATTCGTAATCGAGGACTACATTTATTGTCAAATATTTTGGTAATTGATTTCTTCTAAATGAGAATATTTAAGTTTCTTTGCTCCATAACAAAGAAATCATTAAAACTGAATTATTTTTGGTTTGTGGACAAAACACAAGACATTTCCAGGATTTTGTTAAACACGGATCAACATTTTTCAACATTTTCTGACCAAATAATTACTGAATTAATCCTCTATTAATAAAGAATTAATAGCTCTACCACTGCTGCTGTTCTCCATGAGATCACTGCCATCCTGTCGGCCTTTAAACAGCTCTGTGAGGTTTGAAAGAAAAGGAATCGTATCATTTCAAGGAAGTCATTAGTAAAAAGGTGTAAAAGCAGACTGACCTTCTTAATTAATCTCGCTCCCAAAAGATCTTCCTCAGTAGGACACAGTCGTGTCGACGGTAAGGACTGGTCTCAGATCGCTGCAGCTTCACCTCGTCTTTATTTCATTAAACAGAAGAGCGTACGTTGCTGCAGAGGAGAAACAGATGCCGCGCTAAGACAGAACCAATCCTCCCTGAGGGAACGAGGAGGAAGGAATCAAACACTCTGGAGTTTATTGTTTACGTTTGTGCACGAATCGATCTGTGGTCGCGGTCATTTCCTTCACGTGGCAAAGATGCTAACTCGGCTACGACACGTGCAGCCGTTTCTTTCGCAGAAATGTAAAATATCAGCATAAAATGAAATGTAGTATTTTGTTGTTTGACACAACAACAAATGACTCGGGCGGACAATTAGCTTTATGCTGTTTTACATTAGCTGTGGATTTATTACATCATCATCATCACATCATGCAGTATTTAAGATATTTATAAGGCTACAGTCTAGATAGAGGCAGCGTTTCCGTGACCTATTTCCTCTGAAGAGTCTACTTTTACTTTTAAAATTACCTCACTCCATCTCAGCAGCGCGGCTTTAAATAAAACAAAATCAGGGCACGCACGTTTCTACTTCCTTCTTTATGAGGAGTTCTACTCAGAATGTGACTCCGGGCTAAATTATACATTTTTTCCTGTTAGAAAGCTAGCGTTTTCAAAGTGGGGCTTTTTCGGAAACGGAGCGTTTTTATCCAACATGGATGTATTTTTTGGGGAATATGACTCACAAAAGTTGGTCTGTGCTGCTTTAAAATCATCTATTAAGAACTAAACCATGGAGCGTCTTCAGATGGAGTGACTTAAAGGGACACTGTGTAGTCTTTATGGGTTTATATGACCCAAAATCCACTTTTTTATACATATTATGTGCTCCTGCATTGTCTAGTCGCTGTATAATAGTTTTTGTTTCATTTTCGTAGTGTTTCAAAAAGTCATGTAAAATAACATGGTCGCGGGCCGCGGTTGCGTAGCCACTGTTAGCAGCGAGACGCCATGTTTCTATGGGAGCCTGTAAGGACAAACGCGAGAGAACAAATCAAGCGTCTCTTTACTTGTAGCAGGAAGTCCCGCCTCCTCTCTCTCCGCTTCGTCTACTACGGCCGCGGTAGCTCCGCCCTCTCCCTCGCCTCACGAAGCTCATCTGCTGACAAGGAGAAAGACGACGAGGACGACATTTGACCGGCTGAGGACACCGTAGCGCTCAGGGAAGGGAGGGGGTGAGCAGAGGAGCAGTTCTTTGTTGTAAATTTCAGCCTCTCCTCTAGATGGCACTATAAACTACTTACTTCACCTTTAAGTGCAGCATTGAAATGGAGACGCCCTTTTAAAGGAACTTTGGCAAACTAAGTCTTAAGAGAACGTTAGCTAATATTTAATGGTGGGTTTTTTTGACTCTCAAATCTCTAAATATCATAGTTCACCAAACATCCATCGGGCTATTATAATAATAACAACTCACATTCTATCAAAAGCCTCACAGCAAGAAGATGTTGAACTTGAATGGCCACCAGGGGGCAACATATTGATCTGTAACGGCCAGGTTGTATTTACTGCTAGAACTGCTTTCCTTTCCCATGTGGTTCTGTTTGTACTAAAATGCTCAGGCTTAGTGTGACATTGTCCTCATTTGCATCTACTTATGTCCTTTAAATACTGAGTTGTTCATGTTTGTTTATCAGTCTCTAATGTGAGTACGACCCGGCCCTAAATCAAGGAGTTAATCCCATGGGTCTCGATCCGTCATGTTTTTAGGTCGTCTAAATGTACACTTTGATTTCCCTTTAAAAGAATAATAATAATTGCGCCATGTAGAGTCATCATGATTTGCAGTCTGCAAAATATTTTTAACGCAAATATTTTGTCTGTACTGTTGTTGTTGGTGAGTTCAGTTTGTTATATGAACATTATTCCTGAGTCTCTGTGACATATTAGGAGGATTTTATGGCCAGTTGCTTTAGATTTATTACATAATGCACCTTTAATTCTGCATTCCATGATAATGTCTGAGCTCCCGGGGCGTTCCCTACAGCACAGGAACAACCCCCGAACTCGGATTACCGTCTCAGAAACTCGGCGCAAACTCACCTGTTAAGTTATAAGTCAAAATACCACGTAGAGCGTTGTTAGCCACTGGTATTGCTAACAATGACAAACAGGGGCTAGCGCGAGACACGTTTGCTTTTTTCCGACTTCTCAGCTGGAATGCGACATCGTTTCAATTCCGACTTCTGATGTAAATGGTAAAGTAAAACTGTGGCGTCACAGAGCGGCTAACGCTGCTGCAGAAGTTTGAGTCTAAAATGAGGAAAGAGTTTTGTCTTCAGTCTGTCTGTTTACCCTGGAAACTGCCTGTTTCCATGGTAACACAAAAACATCCTGCTGCTGCCATTGGTTGACCGGCAAAAATAGTTTGAGTTAATTGAGTTAATGTAGCTGCTAGCTGACCTCGCCTTAGCGAGGGCTAGCTCGTCAACAGCTAGCTTGTTTTAACATCAGTGAGACTTCCGAGTAAATCGAAGTTAAAGCAAAAATCCAAACATTGACACTGAGGCGACGTTTTATACGAACATAAACCTGAAGGATTGTGGGTATTTTTCCGGCTGTGCTCAGCTCCAGACGACTTACACGCTCGAGTCGCTCTGAGTTTCCCCCAAAAACGACGATGAAAACATGCTTTTTTTGGGGGGAATCCCAGAGCAGGTGGTGCAGTGGATGTACATGAACATGTTATTATTATTATGGTCTGTTATCTTTTTTTTTTTTTTTTTTTTCTTCCTTACATCCACTGAACCAGGGCTCCTTCCCCCTCACCTACTCAGTTCATGTTGGTGCTCCAGAGCGCCACCTCTTGGCGCCTCTGGGATATTGTGGCAAGTGATAGCTGATTTTTTTATCCGTAACCCATATTCCTGTTTTGTCCTGTCCCTGTCTGTCTGTCTGTCTGTCTGTCTGTCTGTCTGTACCTGTCTGTCCATCTGTTCGTCCCTCTGTCCATCTATCTGTCCGTGTCTTTTTCCAACTTCCTCCTTTTGGTCTGAAATACTTTTTTACTTGGTTTTGGGCTGGTTGATTTACCCCTTTTTGTCCAACTTTGTTTCACTTACAAATGCTTGTAACTGCAACAAACGGTTGTTTACGATTTGCTATTTTTTTTTTCTCCTGATGTGCAATGCTGTCATAACGCACCACACACTGACATTGTTTTTTTCTGCCCCATGACATTTGCACTCCCACAAACATTCTGTACGATTCCCCCTTTTGCTGTGTCTGAACCCCCCTCATACACACACCTGCTCTGGCCCATGGTTGCATGTCATCTCCACATTAGCCCCGGGTTATGAGAAGTCACGCAGCCTCAATAACATCTCGGGGATGACGGGCGCCCCGCTGCGCCTCACGCCCATCACCAACTCCACCTTCGAGCCCTTTGAGCCGCCTGGCCTCAGGCGATGCCGCTCCCCCATCCCCTCCATCTTGTAGCATAAGAGACAAACAAAAAAATGTCAACAACAGCAACAGTTTTTTCTTTATTTTTTATTTTTTTTGGTTTCCTTTGAAGAAGAAAAGAAACTAAAATAACACGGAAGAAAACCGTCTGGACATTTTGTTTCATCCCAGCTGCTCTTTCATCACTTTCATCGCTCATATCGTCTCGATAGAAACTACGAATTAGACTTATAATAAAAAAATGTAATAATTAGAGGGTCCTATTCTAAAAAAAATCACATAAGAGCTCAAACCCGCTGAGTTAGATGCTTAAGCAGATGTACTTTAAACTCCACAAACACACACTAACACTCCTGCCTTACTAACAGGGACAGAGTCTAGGTTAGTTTTAGGCTGATAGTTAGTTTAACTCGAGCTTGTCTTGCCTGTATCTTTACTGCACTTGCACTTAATTGCTTTAAAACGGATACCTAGGAGTCGTTAGGAGTAGTAAGACGTCTTTTAAAAAAAAAAAAAAAAAAAAAATTAAGTCAGAGAATGTAGGGCATACATACACTTGCGCACATGCGCGTATCTCTCTAGAGCACACGTGTCAAACTCAAGGCCCGGGGCCCAGATGTGGCCCGCCACCTCATTTTTTGTGGCCCTGCGAGTGATTAATTGGTCTTAAAAATCTGTGTTAAAATAGGATCTATGATTGCTTTAAGGCACACGTTGACCACAAACTACATTTCCCACAATGCATGGCGATTGCGTTACGCACAAAGTGACGGCATCCCACCACTAGATCGCAGTAAAGTAATAAATACAGAAAGTTATTTAGCAATATTTTACGAAAGTGGTTATCTTTATTTTACGTTATATTTGGTTACATTTAGTTCCATTTATTCTGTATGACAGTTACGTCTCGGCCCTTTGAGGGTCACCATGATGCTGATGTGGCCCTCAGTGAAAATAGAGTTTGACGCCGCTGCTCTAGAGACATTCGTAGACATACGGAAGCAAATGCTCGACCCTAAACTTAACTTAATGTCAACTCAGTGTCCTCCTCAAACATTCACCTAAACCTCAGCTTGAGTTCACACCGAACGGAAGCAATTTGTTTTGCAACATTTGCAATTCTCAGAAGATTGTCGCCGGGTAATACACTACCGTTCAAAAGTTTGGGCTCACCTATACAATTTTGTTGTGTTTTTATTAAAAGTCACACTTTTATTCATCAAAAGAGTTGCAAAATGAATAGAAAATATAGTCAAGACATTGACAAGATTAGAAATAATGATGATTTTTATTCAAAATAATCATTTTTGCCCTTGCTAACATCATCGCACAAGGGTTTTCTAATCATCCAATAGTCTTCTAACGCCATTAGCAAACACAATGTACCATTAGAACAGTGGAAATGTGCCTCTATAAACCTATGTACATGTTTCATTAAACCAGACGTTTGCAGCTAGAATAGTCGTTTACCACATTAACAATGTATAGAGTGTGTTTATGATTCATTTAATGTTATATTCATTGAAAAAAAAGTGCTTTTCCTTCAAAAATAAGGACATTTCTAAGCGAGCCCAAACTTTTGAACGGTAGTGTACGTTCCTTGTTGTGTTTCCACCAAGCCTCCATTTCTAAAACAACACAGATTGGAAGAATCAGACTGCAGATTTTTGCCTTTTTTTTCAACCTCACGTGAATTTCTCCACTAACGATTGAACTATTTCAACAAAAGCGACTCGGACAAACGCAAATCTTATCGCGGTATTTGGATGATCCGTGATCTCGACGCACAGAAAAAGGGCGTTTCGTTCAGTGTGAACACCCACCACCCCCCCGCCCCCCCACACACACACTCTCCCCCCAACACCCACACACACACACACACACACACACACACACACTTAAAGAAGCCAGCGTGTTACGGCAGCATGCGTGTTTTTACTCATGAGACGCTCCTTAAAAAGAAAAAGCAGTACCTCCGCACCTTTGAAAAGAAAGAAAAAAGCCTCATAGTCTGTAGTCTTTACAGTATATGCTCCGTTTATACACACACACACACACACACACACACACGCACACACGCACACACACACTCTTTCTTTGTTTTCACGGTGTCTCCTCAGTGCAGACAGAGAGGGCCTCCTCTAAGCCTCCTCCTCCTCTTCCTCCTCCTCTTCCTCCTCAGGCGAACCAGACCCTTCGCCGCGCTCACAGGGTCTGGACCGCGTGAGGGTGGTGGTGGTTCGACCAGGGAAACAACATGTTTATATGGGTGTCTGGGTGGGATGCAGCCTGTGGGAGACGGCGTGGGTGGGGGTTATCGTTAGCGTGGGGGGGGGGGGGGGGGGCCTCCCATTGAGCATCGACCTGAATGAGAATGTATTTTTTTCTTTGGTTTTGCTGTTTGTGCCAACAAATTACACCTCGTCAGACCGATAAACGCAGCAGTCTTGAGCGGCTCAGAGTGAACCGCTCAAGACGTTATGCAAATGAGGTCACAAAAACCAATCATAGTTAAGTAAAAAAAAAAGCATCCGTGTTTTACATTTTTACGGCATTTACGAGCATCCAAATGTAGAGCAAATGCATTTCTAGAAAGGAAAAGGTGATTTGAGTGAGTTTTATTTTCACACAGTATTCAAATGTCATCATTGAAAAGCACATAATCTTAATAAGGGCCCAGCCTCTGTTTAATTTTTCCTCCATTTAAACAAAAATGTATTTGCACATTTTGCTATTCAAAACGATGGTACCTTTATTTTGAAGGTTCATTCAGACAAAAGGGTTAGACAAAGGAAATAAACACTGCTCACTGCTGATTAATAGAAGCCAAAAGTAGCCAAATAGGAATTATGGGTAGAAAAAAAACCCCAGATTCATATGAGGAACTTTTACCGTCACCAATTCCACCGCTGTCGATGTTGTGGAGATTGGAGCTATAGGATGTCATCTACCACTCCATCATGCTTCACCTCCTCGTGTTCATGCGCTCTCGCCTGAGCTCTCAGCAGGAGACTGAGCTGCAAAGCCACAAGAAAACATGGACGACCGTTTTTGTCATTTCTTTATTGTGGTTTTTCTGGGGGAGATTAACGCCACTGCTCCTGCCTGTGTGTTCAGTCTCAATCTGGATTAAGGCTGCTAATGTACCTTAGCAAATGTCACTGACTGTGTTATAGATCATATACCGTAAAAATTAATGATTACATTCACTTTTTCCCTGTGTTAAAATGGCTTAACAACTTAATTATTCACTTTATACACAGTCTGACTATCGACAATGTCAAACAGATCAGTTGAATAACTGATTATCTTATGCTAACTATCTGTAGCATGTAGAATGTTTCTTTTTTTAATGTATTTCGTTGTCATTGAAAATTAATGCACCTGTAGTTGACTAGCATATAGAAAAAACTTATAAACAACAACAAATAGGCTAGCTGTTTCTCCCCACTTTAAGCTAGGCTAACCACATCCTGAATCCAGCTCTGAGCTTCACACACACAGACATTTAAGCTAGGCTAACCACAGCCTAAATCCAGCTCTGAGCTTCACACACAAACATTTAAGCTAGGCTAACCACAGCCTAAATCCAGCTCTGAGCTTCACACACAAAGAGACATTTAAGCTAGGCTAACCACAGCCTGAATCCAGCTCTGAGCTTCACACACACAGACACTCAAGCTTGGCTAACCATAGCCTGAATCCAGCTCTGAGCTTCACACACACACATAGACGTTTAAGCTAGGCTAGCCACAGCCTGAATCCAGCTCTGAGCTTCACACACACAGACATTCAAGCTAGGCTAGCCACAGCCTGAATCCAGCTCTGAGTTTCACACACACATACAGACGTTTAAGCTAGGCTAACCATAGCCTGAATCCAGCTCTGAGCTTCACACACAAACATTTAAGCTAGGCTAACCACAGCCTGAATCCAGCTCTGAGCTTCACACACAGACGTGAGGTTCACGTATCATTCTGGGAAAGACGTGTTTTATGTTAGCATAACAGCTAAAGCGGTGGTGGCGGTGGGGGGGGGAACTGACTCTGGTATCCATGTAGAATGTTTTTTTTGGGGCAATTGCAGCTCAGTCTCAATGTGAGAAGCGGGGGTTTTCCCTCAGGTCTGAGTTTCATCCCTTCACCTCCTCCGCCGCCGCCAACAACAGCGTTACTACTTGCACTGACACCAGTGTGACTCAGCAGCCAAATGGCAATATTTTTAGTTTTATCCCTTTTTGGCTTCTCTTTCTTTCCCTCTTTTTGCCCCCTACCTTCAACCCCTCCGCCCCCCCCCCCCCCCCCCACTCCCCTCCTTCTCCTCTGTCCGTCCATCTCTTCTTTGTTTTTTCGGTGGTCAGTAGGAGGCACTGTGAACGGCTACTGGAGCGACAGCCCGTGGTAAAAGAGGAGCGGACGCTAAATGAAACGCCACGCGAGAGGACGGAGAGAGAGAACATGACACCAGAGACAGCATGCAAACATAGAAATATGCAATGTAGATAAACGAGACGGCAGTGGTTGGATCTATGTGTGTGTGTTTGGCTAAGTAGCATCTGCGTGTGCGTGTGTGTGTGTGTGTGTGCGCCCAGACCATCTACCTCTGTAAGATGCACAAATGTCAACAAATGCATCCTTATTTCAATTTTGCTTTTATATATTTATTATTACAATCTGTGTGTGATCACATGATGTCTTTTTTTTTTTTATTGATCTCATGTCTTTTTTGTTTTTCTAGAATGTTTTGCACATGTATTTGACTTCAGAACAACACTGTCACTGTTGTGTAGACAGTAATTGTGAGTCTACCGTGTCCGTTTAAACCCCTCGATGTTCTCACCTTCTGCGACCCTCAATTACAAAGTAATGGAGAACGTGCGCAGCCTTTTCATTTCAATCAGAATATCCTCGGATATTCCAAGAGCTGCTTCAAAATGCATAAATAAGTTCTCTATCATGATTTCTCTAAGGCTAAACTAGCTTCTGCTATGTTTTTTTTTAATGAAAAAAATGGGAATGCTGGAAGGTGAGAGCAATAAACGAGGTCAAAGTTGGGAAAGTACAGTCTTATTTAGATTCTTTGGGAGGGGGAGTAGGTTTTAGTGTCATATACAGTATCTGTGTGCTAGTTTTGAAGCTATAGCCAGAAACTTGATTAGCTTAGCTTAGCCATTCGGATGTAATGCAGAAAAGGAGTTGCTAGCTTAACTTTTTCCAGAGCAAAACACCGTCACATTTCCTGGAAAATTAACAAGGTGTGTCTCGTTTGTTGGACACCTACGTGAACACTAATGTGAAATGTGACGAGCTAGCTAGCTAGCTAGCTGGTGGTTGCCAAGTCGTCATGTGCAGCAGTTCCTACACATGATTGGATATAGCGACCAAACTCTAGGCCCAAACGCTAAGCTAAGCTAACTTGATTAGCTTAGCTTAGCTAGCTAGCTAGCTAGCTTGTGGTTACCAAGTCGTCATGTGTGACACATGATTCCTACACATGATTGGATATAGCGCCCAAACTCCTCCCTGCTTAATGCTAAGCTAACCTAACGTATCACCTTCTGGCTGTAGCTTCTAAATTCTACCCCCTAAAACGTTGTTATGTTTTATTCCTGTGGTTTTTGTCGTTCCTGTTCAAGCTCGGGCAGAATGTGTACAAAGTACAAACGAGTGTTGTATTCGCTGTAGAAAACAATCATCACAAACACACACACACACACAGTTCAAACCCCCCCCTAAAATCGAATCATCTATCATTTTTATCACCATTTTCATCCACTCCTTCTCCCGTTTCCATTGTCCTCGCGGTGTAAGTGCGTCCGTCACTTACCTTATGATGATGTACATATGTAAAGTTTGCATTGTAGATGAATCTGCATGGGTCTCTGACGCAAGCAATAAGGACACCACTAAATGTGAGGGAGGTTTGATAGGATCTCACGTTTAATGAATGTGTATATACTGTTTAGAGTACTAAAGGTGTGTATGGGTGTATGTGTTTAGAAGCATACATATGCACTAACAAAAGCATGCAGGACAAAAAAAAAAAATCCTCACCTCTTTGGATGCAAGAGGAGGTGGGAGGGGCTGACATTATGCATGCGAAAAATGCTATGATGCTATTGGTCAAAAGTGACCAAGTTAGGTACTGTAACTGGGCCGGGGTGGGGGTGGGAAAGTTTATTTTTGCAGGACGGGGAGGGGTGTTCCATTTCTGATAGGTCTTGTATAGCTGCTTTCTTATTGATCTTAAGAGACTTATGATAAGAGAAACATATTAACAATCGTAGCTTATGGTTTCTTTTCTTCTTCTTCTTCTTCTTCTTCTTCTTTTGTTTTTTTTTGTTTTTTTGCTTCTCTTTCCACAGAGAACTGTTCTGAAAGCCCCGCGCTTATCAGATATATGCAAAAAGAAGCAGTAACTGTGAACTAACGCTAAGAAATGAAATGAAAAAAAAAACAAACAAACAAACAAAAAACAAAAATCCAGCTTCTTCCGTCATTGTCTCGACTCCTCTTCTACGAGAGGAGCGAGACCTTCTCCTCACAGCAGAGTCCCTGACATCACTGTTTCATCATCCTTTCACACTTTCTGCCCACGTCATGTTCCTGTGCGTCCTGTCACATCAGCCACATGCAGCTACACACGGGAAACCTCTGATTCTGATTCACCCGTTCAATGCAACCTCCCACAAAGCCTGAACCATAGAAGAAGTGCAGTCAGAAGTCAGAATAAGTGGGTTAAGGAAGGTAAATCCTTGGAATAGTGTCCGTAATAAATATGTACGCACTCTCAACAAAATGAATCCACTACTTCTAAAGCATTGGTTCTCAAAGTGCGGCCCGGGGGCCAATGGCGGCCCACAGAAACATTTCTGGCGGCCCCACAATGAATTTACAGAGCTACTAAGTTTATTAAATGTTTATTGGACATTACTGGATACGGACCAATAAGTGTCAACAAAACAATACTGGGTATTTGCCTGGTTTCTATATGGTGAATTTTAGTGTATTATTGTGTTATAAGCTGGTAATAAGCAGGTAGCTCCAGCCCCCAATTACTAGCTATTTACCCAGTAAATGTATGGTAACAGAAATGTGTTACTTGGTATTAACCTGTAATTAGAAGGTAAGAACTGGGTAATTACCCAGTAAATTATAAAGCGTTATTATATTAACGCTTAAATTACATTATATTAGCGCTTATATTACTTAACGCTAAATTGTAGAACTGCAATCTGGTCATTAAAATCATTACAAATGGGATTTCTTTCTGTTTTTTTTTCCCTTTGGCGGCCCTCAGTCCAACGTTGGGTTCCTAAATTGGCCCTCAGGTATCAACACTTTGAGAACCCCTGTTCTAAAGGCATATGAACATAGGCGAAACAGAGCAGTAGCCAATATTTCTGATAAGCTTTTGCCTCTTTCTCAAGACGTATATTGTCATAACTTCCTTTGGAATCGCCATTGTTTGTTGTTTTCAGAAAGGCCTTTGTGGCTAAATCGCTTAGCAAACACGACAGCGTGAAAGTTAGCGTAGCGGTACGTAGGCAGCGATGATTACGGTATATTTGTTTTCATACGTGAAAGGAAGTCTTCCCCGGTTGTGATAATAAATAGTTTTCTAAAAACCAGTTCTAGACAGATATGACTCTACAGAGAGTTTCAGGATTTCTTCTTCTTCCAATGAGTTCCTTGCAGGCTGCACACTAAGAGGTGCAATGCTGCCCTCTACAGTTCAGTGTTTGAAAAGTCTTTGGGTCAGGAGTTAAATCTCTCAACCTGACCGCGGATTATCTTTATTAGTAAAGAGTGTCTAGTTTTAGAAGCACCGCTATGTCTTTGAAGAAGTTGCACTGAATACCCAGAGTTCCACGCTGCAGAGGGAAAACCATCACACACACACACACACACTCACACACACACACACACAATGCCCCAACATGTCTTCTCCTTCCCATCCATTCACAACTCAGGTATCTCTTTCTCGCTCTCTCCTTCTGTGTCAGTGTGTTTTTCCTCAGAGATGAACTGTGCGTCGATGTCTCCTCTCATGTGTTCTGTGGCCTCCTCCGTGTCAAAAAAAACCAAAACAAAAACACTTGTTTCTTTGCTTTCTTTGTCCAAATGTGCTTCCTGGTTTCCCCCTCTTGTGTCATCCAGTTGTCTCTCCACCCCTTTCCCTAAAAAAGATTTTATCCCCCTCTCACACACATCGTCCATCCCGATGGCCCCAAGTCTCTCTTAGCGAAACCAAAAAAAAAAGTGATGATTAACAGAATATACAAAGATGTGCACTGGCCTGTCACTGGATTTCACCTGGAAGGAAGACAGGAATGGACATGAATGAAAAGACTGTAGATGATGAGAGGAGGAGGAGGAGGAGGAGGAGGAGGAAGGGGAAACGTGTGCTGTAAATGTGATGTGTTCTGAATGGACTGTCAGCCGAGCAGCAACAGAGGGAGGAGATGGAGGAAAAAGTTGGGGGCAAGAAATGTGGTGATGATGAGGAGGAGGAGGAGGAGGAGGAGGAGGAAGAAATAAAGAAGCAAAAAAATCGCTTCTCCATGTAAGAATGTGTACCTCACTGTTGTTCCTGTGCACCGTTTGCTTTTTCGTGTCGTCTTCTCTCACCTGTGTGTGCTTTACGTGTTGGTGTGACACATTCTTTTGTGTGTTTTATGTTGCGTGTGTGCGTGTGCGTGTGCGTGTGCGCGTGCGCGTCATGTGCTGCACTTTTATTTTTCCGTACGTATTCTTTTTCACGTAGCACTTTGTTGTGCACACCACACCTGGGTCAAACAGCCTGCACACCGACACCATCACATGCACTATGCGGCTTGTTTTATCCCACACAGGTGCAAAGGGAAACGTTGCACCAGTATTAAATTAATCAAAAATTGACCTGAAGCGGCAAAACCCCGATGATTAAAAGTGGGATGGAACAAACGAACAAACAAAAAAAACAAACAAATGGTTGTTATTTGGCCAAGGTCTGGTGTGTACATTTGCAGAACACACCAACTGAGATGTCTGCGTCTCAGCTCTTGGTCTGGACTTCAGCCCAGTCCTGGTTGGTCTGCAGTCCTCTGGTTCCAACTCTGATCACTGACCTCGATGTCGTCTCCTGGTCTCATCAATTCCGTAGCTTTTTATATCCAAAAATGACCATTTGTTGTATCAGAGGACTGAGGAAAGAGAGAGAGAGAAAGAGAGTTAAACGTTCAGTGTTTTTTTGGTGTATTTGCATGTGGACAGGGCTGGGTGAGCTTTTGTTTTTTTGTTTTTTAAAAGTGATGTTTTATTTATTTTCTATCAGTGATGAATCGGTTGTGTAAATAAACACAGGTGGATGAATCATCATCTATGCAGATGACACTCTTATACAAATCTGCACCAGACCTGGAAGGCTACATCCACACCGCTACAAAAACGGCATATTTTAAGTCATGTACATTGAACGTGTGTCATCTGACCGTTCAGGTACGCAACAGGAAGTTTGTTTTAACTTTCAACTACCGCCGTTGCGTTTTTTACGTCGGCCATCTTGTTCCTGGACAACTCCCGCTTCTTCTGGATCTCGTCCTTTCCGACCAGATACCGATCAGGCGCTTGGTTTCGGAGGTGCCTCCACGTACAGCGTCCAGCGCCCTCCTTCACCCCCGCCTTTTTTTTTTGGGATCAAAAGTCCTGCGGTATATGCTAATTAGCGCGCGCTATATGCTAATCGCCTAAACCCTGACCTCCCGCTGTCGCGAGCCGGACGCGTTCTCTTTATACGCACTTTTAAGTTGTCAGGGACTCCCGCCGAGTTGAAGACAGCGGGAATTCTCTTTACACAGGATCCCCGCTGTCGTGAAAAGCGTAACGTAAAGTGGGCCTAAAAGGGCCTTTAAAATCTGCGTTATTTGTAGGCGTGTTTCTCGTCTGTCATTCTCGACCCAAGTAAGGTTTGAAGTTAAGATCAAGCATCAGAAGTTGAAGTCAAATGATTGCTGTCACTTTCAAGATGAGATATAGCGTCAGCGCTAATGCGTGAGACTCTTGTTATTTCAGTTCTCAAGCTAAAGCAGTACGTACGAAAGTTCCCTCTGATATCGCAAGTCAGAATCGCAATCTCAATAATTCCTGTCAAAAATAATCGCGATTAGATATTTATTTTAAAATTGTTCGGCCCTATCCTACGCTAATGAGTCGGCCCACATTGTCCTCCTCCAGTGGACCCTCATCGATCAATCCTTAGACCTATAATGTGTCGTTTAAATAAGCACAGAAATACAACGCCGTTCAATTTAGACCAGGTATTTGTCGGTCAACGGCGCAGTAACTTTCTTGCTATCTCAAGTTAGCGCCTCATTTTAAGACCAAAGGCTAACCCCCACACAACTTTGGATGTGAAAATGATAACTGGGTCAGTTGGAAACTTGTAAAAGTGTAAGATGAAGCGTCCTAAGTGCTGCTGCTATTTAGGGTCAATTCCAATTCCTATCTTAACCCTCAAGCTCAACCCTTAATCTTAACTGACCCTCAAAACCAAGTGTTGAGGGTTATTTTTTCACTTAGAAATGGGACACCCCTTAAATGCAGATACGTCTTCAGACTGTAGGGGGCAGAATAACACGAAAGCTGCGTCCAGTCTGTCAACTCCAAAAAAGAAGAAGAAGAAGAACACATTTAGTCAGGATTATTTATTAAGATCAGTCAAGTTATTAGGTTGTCAGTTAGTTATAAGATGATACTCATACAAATACGATCGCTTGTCCGCACCAGGGAGCACATTTTTGAGATTGAGGGTTAAGCAAGGAATTGGAATTCGCAGCTGATCGTCAAATTGCAGCTGATGAGAACCAATCTGGAGGTGATTGCGGGGGTAACCGTGTCATCATCTCTGCTTTTGTCGACAACTAAAATCAGCCCGAGAGATTCCAAAAAAAAAAGAAAACGCAGACGGCAGCGTTTTTTTAAAAAACTCTGCTGTTTTGCTAAAAACACAGAGGTCATGCAGATGTCAGGCAGTAGTTTGGATGTGGCCTTAATCCAGTGTCAGAAACAGCGTGAGCACAAACAAAAGTCATGTTGTCAACTGCGTGTCGTTTCCACTTCCATATCCTTAATAAATTCTCTTTTCTTTTTTTCCCTTTCAGTGCTGAGTTTCTAACCAACCACCCCTCCTCCTCCCCCTCCCCCCCCCTAAAAAAAAGAAGACGAAGAGGTGGAAGTCATCAGCGTCAATGACTGAGCGCTCTCGTGCGAGCCACAGATGAGAGCCATCGTGGTCACATGCATCGTTTTTAACGTGGAGCGAGTGATTGCCGTATAACCATCTGCAGTCTGGATTGCTCCTCTCTCTCGGCGGCGGCGAGATTCGGTCACAACCTCAGAATGACACGGATCACAAAGAACACCCCCCTCTGTTTTCCCACGTCCCCCGGCTCCCCCTTGTGTTCGTTTAGCAACGTTGCATGCACAGCTGCTGCATTTTTTAAAAGTGGATGCACCATTATTCCTTTTTTTGGCGCTCAAAGCACTATGCAAGGTGAGGGCTCGGTCTGTCACGATGTCTCTCGCACGGCTCTGGCAGAGCGCGATCCCAGCGCCGCCGCCGCCGCTGCCGCTGCTGCTGCTGGGCTTCAGAATCCTGCGAGTCTCCGCTGAAACCACCACACGGGACCTCGACAAGCCGGTGGCAAATCAGCTCATACATATCAGAGAAAACATCAGCCATATCACGTATACTTTACTTTGGACATCTGTCGGACAAACATCTGGCAATTTTTGGAGACTGAGACACAAATGCTCCGCAGACTCTGGAGAGTCTACCACGTGGATGGACGCACCAGTTGGGTTGAACTGAAATCCTCAAACTGGCCATAGCATAGCATTGTTTTGTTTGGTTTTTTAAAAAAAAAAGAGGTTTCCTTGAAAGGAATATGAAATGCAATTGAGCCTCTCTTTCTCCTCCCTCCTTCTCCCTTCAACCACCAACCCCCCTCACCGTGCACCATCCCTGCATTGCTGCTGCTGCTGCTGCTGCTGCCGCCGGCCTTCTTTAGCAAATCTGCATGGCATGAAACCAATAAAAAAAAAAAAAAACCCAAGAAAGACGCTCAATGACACAATGGATGGATTACATAAGGGGAGGCGGAAGAGATTGAGACTATATTTCTTTTCTTTTTCTTTTTTCTTTTTTTTTCAGCCACCAAGCAATGTCAATGCAAAGTCATCATCAACCTCGTCGTAATTCAAACTGCTCTTTAACCTCCCCCCCCCCCCTAAACTGGCTGCTAAAATGTGGGCAAAACAGCGTCTCCTGCAGCAAACTGCTCCGTGTGAAGGTTTGATGGATGAGGAGGAGCTGCCTCCTTCCCCGAGAGAAAGAGGGAGGAGGAGGAGGAGGAGGAGGAGGAGGAGATTCTGCAGACCATACACTCAATACCTCTGGGGATGGGAGGCCAGAAGATACAGGCTTTTTAGAGTAAAGCAGGTATTCAGCAGCAGCGGGAGAACACCGTCGAGAAACTCTTCTATGGACAAAACAAGAACAAAAAAAACAAACAAAAAAAAAGCAATGATTGCAAAATTAGAAAATGCATTTTTATGACATTGTTTACCAGCATGAATATTCTGCATGACCTCTGCAAGCCATTCTGATCTCCCCCAAGATAAACAGGGCTAGAAATTGATCATTTAAATGTGGAAATTAACTTAACAAAAATGATGTTAAATGCAAAAAGAGTTAAAAAAAAAAAAAAAGAAGAAGAAAAAAAAAAAAAGATATTTGAAAAACATTTTCTAAATTTTGGTTTTGACAATTCAGTTCATTTCATGAATGAAAAACAAAGGGGGGCGTTGCAGCATCACCCCTGTTGTCTGTTGTTTGTTTGTTTGTTTGTTTGAGCACATATGACAGCCCAGCTCCACAAACACCATCAGGACTCCTCACATGTTCTTTATTATGTTACTCCAGGTTCTGTCTGTGATTACACCTCAACTCCTCACCTGACCGACACTCTGCTTCTTCTTCTTCTTCTTCTTCCTCCTTCACTCTTCCTTCCTCTACTTTGTCTTGTTGTCTTTTACCAGAACCATGACTTTATCTGATGGCAGCTGTGTGTGTGTGTGTGTGTGTGTGTGTGTGTGTGTGTGTGTGTGTGTGTGTGTGTGTGTGTGTGTGTGTGTGTGTGTGTGTTTCTGAGCCACCATCTGGACCCAGGACTATCAAAGTGATGCTGAACTGAACTGTACTCCCCCCCCCCACCCATCACATAATACTTGAAATGAAAATCCTCCTTCCTGTTTACTTCCCCTAGGTGGAAAGAAACAAGATGGCTGCCTCATCATCCCGTTTTTTGTTGTTCTTTGTTTTTTTTTACCACTGGCTTAGATTCACCTGCGACAGAAAAAAGTCCTCCTCCGTAAAAGAGTAAAATGCTAATTGCTAATGCTAATGCTAATTTTGCATTAAATTCAGGTGTTAATTCATCTGTAACTGCGAAATAATCAGAACAACTTTATATATATATATATATATATATACAAATGTTTCAAAATCTTGGTTAATCTTGAAAAACATAAACAGTGTAAATAAGATTTCACCCCGATGGAGGTTTTAATGACGTATGCGTTCCTGTAGCAAAAATAAATAAATAAATGAATGAATTGATGTTTTATGTAGCTGCCCCTGAAGTATGTGAATTTAACACAGATACCAAAGTCAAACTCAAATCTACTCAATCTGGAAAGATTATGAGGTCAAACGTAACACACTAGTCAAAATCCTAGTCGTAGACGTTATGGAATGTAGAGCAAAATATGTTATGATAATATGTTGTGACCATTGGTTTTTCTCAATGGTAGATTTATTTCTGTACTGTCACCTCCTGACCACACGCCTCCATGTCTCTATGGCCCTAACGTTGGGGCTTTCAGACGAAAAACGGCGGTGTCATCTGCAAATGTGTGGTCCAGTAGTTTTCCTCACGATGTAGCTTTGCCAAAGAATGCAACGATCCCACAATATACATATATATATATATATGTATGTATATATGTGTATATATATTTGAGTACTTGACAGATTTCCTATGAATCATCACTGTCTCTTCATCTTGAACGATGACAGACTGATGACTTATTAATGTGGTCCGAGTTAGCTGTAATGTAGCCACAGCAGCACTCGCTTGCGCCGGCTCCTCCTGCTGGTGGTACTATAGTTTTTTTTTTTTTTTTTTTAATCTTGCTGCTATTACTATTCAGAAAACTGCCGCTAACAAAAAAAACAATTGTCCTAAATAATCCTGGGTTATGATACTAGCTAGCCAGGCCCCAAAACAACTAGAAAAACAGCATTCGGGATTCGAGGCAGCCATCTTGGCTCTAGGTATGTGAACAGTGTTTGGTCAGTAGCTGTAGGGACAACAGACGCTTCTGAAACTGTGAGAGCACGTGTTTCACATCCATCTGTCGACAAAACCGGAGAAACTGAGTGAAATCAGAGTTCAGAAACATGGAAAAATGCCTTGATTGAAGCTATGAGCTATAAACCTGGATTTGATTTCTTCTTCTCTTGTGAGCATTGATGATTGAGTCTGTGTGTGTGTGTGTGAGAGTGTGTGTTTTCATAGTCCTGCATACATTGGACATTTAGCGTGTGAGACCATGCAGGACCATTATCTGAGCTAAACGACTGAACTGAACAGATCATGGCTTAATCCACGTTTTTGGAAAATATGGGTTTCCCTATAAATGTGATAGCTCGTCGCTTTTCTACTGAGAACGAGTGGAAAAAAGGTGATTTTTCTTTCTGTTTCAAAGTTCAGGACTTATTCTGTCATCGTGTCCGAGGCCGTGCAGTGTTTGAAAATCAGACAGTATTGTGTTTTAAGGAATGAACGATTAATGAGGATGAACTGTAGCATTTACACTGTGTGCAGAAACTGAAACCGTAAAACTTAGCGAGACGTTAATACCCCCCCCCCCCCCCCCCCCCCCACACACACACACACACACACACACACACACACTAAAGAGTGGGTACAAAAAAAGGTTTTTATTTGATATCCATCTTCCAATCCAGTTTCCTGTTTAATGGTGATTTTATCACACTGTCAAAATCGCAAAGAGCCAAAACTGAAACCAGAGCCTAACTCAGGACAACACAACAAGTTATGTTGCTGCAGTGCGTATTTTCACGAAAGTTTCACGTTTATAATCATCATGTCCGACCGCTTCCAGGATTTTTTTTATATTTCTTGTGTGGGAAATGTAAAAAGTTGCTATTTTTGATTTATTTTTTGATTTATTTTGCCAGAACTGTATTTTTTTTTACTTTACATGTGTGTGTTGTACATCGATAAAAACAAATGGAGACTCATCGGTAAATGACGTCGTGTTCCAAGCATGCAGCAGACAGACAAACTAGAGGAGGCATGGATGGACTAAGAGCCCAGCACATGGATGTTTCTGTCATAATTAAAACCATACTGAAAATCATGATCTGATGAATTCCACTGATATAGTAGATCATTGAATTTAAAAAGCGGTCGAGCTGATCTGGTCTTTGTTTCTGGTCGTTTTGAGAAACACTCAGGTATAGAAGAAATCACAGAAATGTGGGATTGACAAAGACCCTGATTCACCCTGACATGTGGTAAATCCAGTCCAGTCAAATCATAATAACACGAGGAGAAGAAGACACTTGTTTTTTGGGAAAAAACCTTGAATATTTTAATTGCAGTAAATCTGGATTAGAGCAATAATGAAATAAGGCTCCCTGGTTTTGGTTGAATGTGTGTGTGAGTGTGTGTGTGTGTGTGTTGGTTTGAGGAAGCGTGCTGTGAGTAGACGGCCATCATGGATTCACTGACACTGCGACTTTACTTGAAACCTACACCTGACGAGCAAGCATATCATAGCATTTTGTACACTGTGAGAAAGCCACGTAACGCTAACAACACGCTGCGTGAGAGAGAAGCACCAGCAGGTGGCAGCAGTCTGTTTGGTGGTGGATTTATCCAGTCACTTAATTTGAATTTCTGCTACTGTAAATTCCCATAGTGAACTTCCTGTCTGAATTGAACCTTCCTAGAAATGGTTAGGGATTCGAACCAGCAACCCTCCACTTTTACAAGCCCATTTCCCTTCCACTTCTTTTATGATGTGTCTCTCCTCCGTCTAAACAGTTAATCACGGCGATCTCTGCCAAGAACACATTCAACGCACTGACTCGGCCAGAAGCTAACAAGAGAAGCTAACAAGAGAAGCTAACAAGGGCTTATGGGTAATCATCATCTGCCTGACGGCCATCTTTGTAACGTGTAATGTGCTCCAGGCTTAAAGGTGGAAGATAAATGCCACTTATTTCAATAATCGTACCTTAAAAATCTAGCCTCTTACCTTCAGAAGAATCTCTTGGTGGTTTTAAAACCCAAAATAAACTACAAAAAAAAATAATAATAATAACCCAACCTGAAGCTACATTTGTCTTGGCTCAATGGCTTTGTCAGACTTATCTCTGGAGAATTCTCTTAAGGCTTGGACCCAGATCTCCAGATCTTTTTGGTTCAACGGACACACGGATCACCTGTTTGTGTGCACTTTCATGGTCCTGTCAGTAGAAATAAGTTGAAAATGTTCTGCATTCCATGTCTGCGGAGCGTCAACTGCTCGTTCTGGTCGTTATCCATCCTAAAAGTACAGTCTGCATGACTCCTTACCTGATCCCACATCCTATTCCATCCCTAATGTAGTGACAAAGGTACACTCAATTCCAAAGCCACTGAAAAGTCTTCAGCTATAGTCGGGTTCTAATGGGCTCGACTCGTAGGCACTGTTTTAATTCATCAATCACGAAGGCGAGAGAAAGTCATATGAAGGGTTTGCACACTTATTTCCACTCGCCGTACATCCGAGTTATATTCCCGTTCACATGTATCCGAGCCTGTCTAGGGTCACCGATGCATAGAAATATTCCTTTGACGTTCCGGGTTGTGAATGACGATCGATAGGTTCAAACAGTAAGACGACCTGACGGTCAAAAAACCTTATTACACCTAGCTTAATACAGCTAAAACGGACACGTGAAGCCCTAGCCCTACATACTTAGTACATATCTTTCAATGCCTCTTTATATCATAGCCAGCAAAGATATCAAAGGGCTACAAAGCTACGCATCCTATAAAAGTGTTAAGGCCAACAGTTGACATTAATGTAACAAGTAATACTGTACCAACCCCAAACTAAACCCCACATTGGCTCCTACACCTAAATACCTGCAGCATGCATCGTAGATGTGTACGGTCCTCAAAGTCCCAAATGTTCGAGACGGTGGAACAGGAAACCACACATTGGCCTCAACTTGGCAATTTGATCAAATCCCTCCATCGAATTCTTCACTGAAAATGAAGAAAAAGTAGCATAAATAAACCGGACGACGCGTGGATGAAACCTTTCGCCAAAGCATAAATCCATGCGACCCTTTTAAGATTTGTCGAGGCCACGAGGATCGAAGAATTCGAGAAGCGAAGCTTTACTTTTTACCCGATAGCTTTATTTATTAGCCCTAAAATCATGATCAGTGCAGCTCAGTGGAAGGTTGTGGGTTAGATTCTGGGCTTCACCCGAACCCCCCACGTTCCTCCTGACCGCTGTGTGAATGGGTGTGAAAGACGTGTGATAGACGGTAAAATGGCCAAACTGTAGAGTAAAGCAAGCTTTAAAAGCGTTATATAAAGAGCATCACTTGGGTTCATAGCTGCCATGTTGGACTTTTCTAAAAAACTCCAGTTTCCTTTTTCCTGCAGCGACCTCATCACCTCATGCTCTCTCTCTCTCTCTCTCTCTCTCTCTCTCTCTCTCTCTCTCTCGCTCCATCCATCCATCCCTTCCACCAAGTCCACGTTGAGTTATTCTGAGGAAGAAGCTACTTATTGCATCCCCTGTTCTTGTGTTTTTCTATCCTATTCTATTTTTTCAAGATGAATTCTAAATGCATGCGTGGGAATCTTTAAAATGACTCCGATTGCGAATGGCCACGTGAAGGGAAGCCTCTCCTCTGTTTAAAAAAAAAAAAAAAAAAAAAAAGGAAACGGTTCTCGCCTTCCCCTCTTCCTTTCTTTGTCAGATTAGAAGACACACTGTGGGACGTACACCACAAACAGACCCAATCAGGTTCCCCACAAGATTCCTAACGCCAGTGTTTTATTAGGGTTTTTATTTATATCATGTTAATAGTAATGAAAATCATCCGAGGTGGAAAAAGTACTAAAAATATTGTACTCAAGTAAAAGTACCAATACTTTGATGAAATATTACTCAAGTACAAGTAAAAAAAGTTCATTTTAAATGTACTTTAAGTAAAAGTTACTGAGTTACTTTGCGTGGGGTGTGAGTGTAGTAGAAATATGACAAGGGCTCAGAAATCCAAAACTATTTTGGAGCTCACGCGCCCGGCACGACACGGGATATTACGTCACTTTTGGCGCGCGCCATCTATGTTAGCGCGCCAGTGCTAATGCTAATCACATCATCATTGGTCTGGTTCTGCTGTATGTAGATCTTCATTGTGCCGAATTGTTATTTTTACTCAGTAACGGATAGGATTTATAAAGTAACTAAGTGCAATACTAGAGTCAATACAAAAATCCTGATTTTAAATTGTACTTAAAAAATACAAAATACACAAAAAAAAGTATTCAATACAGTAACTTGAGTAAATGTATTTCGTTACTTTCCACCTCTGAAAATCATTGAGATTACATACTTGTTAGGGCACAGATACAACACAGCACACAGTAAAAATAACAGAATATAAACATCAATAAAAGTGCATTTAGGCAAAACATCTTTCGGCCTCTAAATTTCAAAATAAAGTGTCCAGGAAGTGTTAGCATCCTGTTCTGTCTGGAATTTTTTTTTTTTTTTTTTAAACTTCTGACACTGTTTTCAACCCAAATCACAGATGCTGACAACACGCAATATTTTTTTTTTCTTATTTGCCTTTGGGGCAGTTTGCTGACTTATTTATTAGCCGCCTGTCTGTTCACGTTTGTTCACTTTTGCTGTGCCTTCTCTTACTCCCAACGCTGCAGAATTTCATAGTCAGAGAATTTGTTGATGCCAAAAGTCCAAATGTTCCCTGAGGTTTTGGCTTCATGTCAATGGTTTGGTTCATTGTTGGTGTACGTCCACTGGGAAGAGGCAGAGAAAGAAAAAAAAATGGTATGAAAGAGGAGAGGCTTCCCTCCATTAATGAATGGGGATTATGCTGATGCTGGAAATATCATTTTATTGTCCCTACACTGGAGAGAGGAAAAAATAAATAAAAAAAATAAAGAGTATAAAGAACTGTATAAAATATATTTCAATGGAATGTTTATTATTTACCTTTTATATTTTTGAAAAATGTACAAGAAGAAGAAAAAAGGTGAAACTAATAATTCAACAGCATTTGTGAAATAGACTTATTTAAAAAAAACAAACAGAAAAAAACCCACAGATCTGTTGTTAAAATGTATGAAGGTTTGACTGTGAATGCTGATTTACCTGAGCAACTCTCCTCCTTTACTAATAGGATAAATAAAAAAAAAACAAAAAACAGATCAATAGTAATAATAAAAAATAAAAAATACACACACATGCTGGGAAAAAAAAGCAAAAGGTAATTTAAAAACAAAAAGTCAAAAAAACTGATAAAAAACATTAAAAGCTTATGCCAAAATTTTCCAATCGTGTCCTGTGCCTGTTTGTTTTTTGATTCGTTTTGACTTGTTCATTTCCTGTCCATGCATCATGTGACGTGTCGACCAGGAAACAGACACGACTAATCGATGAGAAAATGATCTCCACGGTTAAACCGGAAAGAAGTTGCTAACTGAGTTTTTTTTTTTTTCTTAAATTGTGCACGTTGAAGTTTCTAAGAAGCCACTTCATGCTTCACATCACATTCTCGAGGTTTCTTAAAACCATAAATGTGTATTTGAATTAGCGTTGTTCGATCGCTGTGATATCACGTCCCAGTGCTTCTGTTGTTTTTTCGGCCAACCAATCAGCTGCTCCACGGTCACGGAGGAAAACACATGGCTCATGAATATGCAGCCGAGGCAGCGGTGTGTGTTTTCACCGTGGAACGAAGACGGACAAGGAAAACCCACAGAAGAACTCAACCATGACTGTACTTCTTAACATGCGACACAGGCCAACGCAACGCCTTCGCGTTTAAGCTAGCGGAGATTATGCTAGCGCGTTAGCATAAAACGTTAGCAGACTTCAAACTTTCTCCAGAGTTTATGAACAACACACGAATGGATTATTTTGCGGCCGAAAGATAGCAGGACACATGGGAATAAGTGGAATATCTCGAGGTGACCAGACACAGTAGCTAAGCTATCTTCCGAGATGATGACGTCATGACGCCAGCACCCGGAACATCTTCCATACCGTCAATCTTCTTACAGGGTGAGTTTACGTTAACGTTGTTAATCTATGTCACATACAGGGATTAAACATGTTTTTGCATGTTGGACACTGTCTGTTTCAGAACTAGCTCCAGGAGCATGTTAGCATCTTCTATTATTAATATAAATAACAAACCGTGCTTGATTCATGTGTGAATGACAACGCTTTGTGTATGAAGTGTTGACTGTGATGCTAATTATTTAGCAACTAGCTGAGAGTTAGCTCATTCAGTAACAGACTGATGCACCCACTCTACAACACAGAGCCATTTACGTAAATGTATTTCATTAAATTTTATTTGATTAAATATATATACACATATAAGAGAAAAAAAAAATACCTGTGTTTTCAATTTTTTGTTTTTATTCCACGGTTCGATACTTTTTCAATACAGTCAGTTTTTAAATAATGTCCATTTACAGTCAAATAGTCAGTGTTTCCCAAAGTCTAGACCCCTCCAAAAAATAATTAGGCTGCCACAAAAAACTTAATCTTAATTGTACACACAATGTCTTTTGATCGATTATTTAAATTTTTCTTGAAAATAAAGTATTTGTCCCCTTCCCGTAGAGGACATCCAGGCTGAATGAGACGTATAGAAAAACAATGAAGTGAACAGTTTTGATAAGCATTTTTGTGTAATTACCTGTCATTTGGAAACCCTACCACATGGGGTCACTGTTCAATGTACAATCACACCACTGGATGTGGACTGCATGTCCTGGCTGCAGTAAATAATTATTAGTACTTTTTGATTCCTTATTTGCTTATTCTTTCTTAATCTTATTCTATAGCTGTGCCGAGGAGTTAATTTGTTGTTGATGAGGTTATGTTTACGGTGGCCCAGAGGTGTCAGGACAAATACAAAAGCCACAACACAAATACAAAAGCCACAACACGAATGCAAAAGCCACAACACAAATGCAAAAGCCACAACGGAAGTGATTTATTTTTTTATACGGTAACGGATTTTCACAATGCGGCGGTTAGGACCGTGATTATTAGTTTAATTATTAATTATATACTAATTAATATACTAATTATTTTTATTAGGAATAATAACACCGTGTTGAAGTAGTTGTATAACTACCGAGTGTTTCACTCAATATGTTCTCAAGCGGAAGTCTCGAGAGACATTTCATGTTCAACACGACTCTCGCGTTATTTTCTCAGCAGCGAGTAAGTGCGTAACTTTATTGACATCTAGCGACGCGAACATTTGATGGATATGATCCCCCGCCCCATTTTTCCATTGAAACCAATTAACAAGAAACGGAAATACCACGCTTGTTTCGTTTTTCGTTTTGAAACAAAAACGAGAAAACACATTTTTTCCGCCGTTTTTTTAGTTTTTGGTTCAAAGCGAAAAAGTGAAAAACGAGACAACCAAATTCAAATAAACGGCCCGATTTTTGTTTTTGCAAATTCCTTTTTTTGTTTTTCGTTTCTTAGTTATCAATATCACGGCAGTGATACCAGAAGTGGAAGTGAGGCGTAAAAACTTCAAAATAAAAGCGTGCTAACTTATTTTCATACATTTGTTACCGTTGTCGTTATACACCCGTATGTAGTACATTTATTTTTGATAAGTGAAGCCATAATAGCTGGTTGTTTGCTTAATGGACAGACAGACAGACAGACAGACAGACAGACAGACAGACAGACAGACAGACAGACAGACAGACAGATAGATAGATAGATAGATAGATAGATAGATAGATAGATAGATAGATAGATAGATAGATAGATAGATAGATAGATAGATAGATTGATTAGTGATGTTTATCCTCTCTACCAGTAGGTGGCAGTTTGAGAGTATTTAACTGTGGGCCTGGTTTGCTCATAGCCAGGTTATTGATATAGATGTATTGAATGATGTTGTATAACATCATGTTATGTTTGGTCTTATAATACAGCCATTCTCAACATTGGGGTCCCGACCCCAATTTGGGTCACAAGATGATTTCTGGGGGGTACCATGACTGAGTGTGATGGGGCGGGGGAAGATATCCATCAAATGTTTGCGTCTTTTGCATTCGTGTTGTGGCTTTTGTATTTGTTCTGACACCTCTGGGCCACCGTATATGTTAGCCCTTGGGCCCTTTGCACAGGAGCTATTTTATCAGGTCACAGTAGAAAATGAATGAGAGTTGGGCACTAGGGGGAGCCAGAGGCACAGACCAGAGTTCAAGAGAGGGCACTGGAGGAAGGTGAAGAAGGGTCATTGATGCTGATTCTGCGGTATAAAATAAAGAAAATGAGAAGTTTTTCACATAAAAGATCCGTTACACGTCGGAGTCACGCAGAGAAAGTAGAGGGGACAAGATGGAGGCAGATGATGTACTGAAATCAATCATTAAAGACGGCAATCTAACTGCACACACTAACATTCCTGCTCTCTAATTTCACCGACATTCAGGACACAGTTATTATTGTTTGAATGAACCTTCCACTGTTTGCTTATGTTCAGAATGAACTATTTAGTCCTACAGTTTAACTCAACTGCACCCAAACTTAGGGCCTCTGAACCTTTATTTACTTCTCCAGCAGCAGTCGCACAGGACCAGGTCCTAGCTCATCCACTCCCACTGTAACTGGATAAATCCAGTCCCTAGGCTTTGTGCCATGAACCCACCTTGGTCAAATACACTGCGCACATTTGTGCGCTTGTGATGTGCACGTCTGCACAGTCAATACTTGTAATCAGACTGGGGTCATGGGGATTGAGTTTGGTTCATGGTCGAGTAAAAGGGTCACGATAGGACACTCTGACATTCTGAGTTAAGCTAAATGAAATTATAAACATTTTAAAACATATTGTCAGACACTTTAAGGTGTTGCTAGTAAGGTTTAGAGAAGCACAGTTCAGTGTGCAACACCACGAGCCTTTACGATCCAGGGTTTCTTGTACTTTGTTTGTGTTGGATATAGAGCTGAAGCGATTAATCGATTATAAAATTGATTACTAAATTAATCGCCAACTATTTTTGATAATCGATAATCGGTTTGAGGCTTTTTTCATGATTAAAACAAGATTTCTGATTGTTTTAGCTTCTTAAATGTGAATATTTTCTTGGTTTCTTTGCTCCACGTAACAAAGAAATCGTTAAAACTGAATCATTTTGGTTTGTGAACAAAACAAGACATTCGAGAACATCGTCATTTTACAGCTTTGACAAACACTGATCAACGTTTTCTAACATTTTCTGACATTTTTTGGACCAAATGAATAATCGATTAATCGAGAAAATAATCGACAGATTTATCGATTACGAAAATAATCTTTAGTTGCAGCTCTAGTTGGATAAGGTCGATGCGTCAGTATCCTGGGTCATCCACGTCTTCCTCTCATGCTAATATAGCCTATATTGGAGGTAACTAGTAAGTGGTATTGTGTACTTAGTTGGATTACTGTCTCCTGCACAAACCTGAAGCCAACCATCAGTTGAAATTAGTTCAAAATTGCTTTTATTTGTGATTGAAATTGAAAATCATTGCGTGTCATTTAGCCTAACCCTAACCCTATCCATATCCCTATCCATAACCCAAAGAATAGAAAGGTTGGGGCTGGTTATTTTGGTACTGTTCGTTATGGAAACGCAATCCTGTACCAAACTGAACCTTTCCACTTGGTGGATCGTGTCGTGGTTACAGCCGAAGCTGTGGGCAGAATATCTCTGCAATACATGGACATAATTCCCACGAAATGTGGTGGGGAGTATCTTCTGTGTGTCCTGGTTCGGAAATGTCCTTTCAGTTTTTCCAAGATAAAGTAATAAGGCCAGAGACATAATCTAAAGCTACACTCCCATCATAAATGATAAAGATGATAAGTGACATCCCGAAGCGGTCGTAAAGAGGCCAGCGTGTAGCTTCAAAACACGACCATATAAAACATTCCAGTGTCCATTGTTACAGTAGACGTTAATGGTGAACTCCTTCACCTGTAATCTTAGATCTATAGCATATCAGTCCAATCAATCAATTCATTTATAGCCTCACTTTTTCCCCTTAATGTAGCACGTCCAACACATTCAAGCATTGGCTGTATACACGCTCTCTGGTGGCCAAAGTCCGTACATTGACCCTGATACTGTCGTGAGCTGTTCCCCCACCACTGGTGTTATATAATTCAGAGTGTGTTCAGGTTTATTGCTTCCCCCAGACACGTAGTAGGTCGATCTACTTAAAATACAAACACACATTCATCCCCGATATGGATTTGTATCCACAAAAGACTACAGCACTTCAATTAAAATTCAAAATGATTTATTTTCAAACCTTCTTTTTACATATATAAAAAATATAAATCCTCAAAATATAAACAGTTCACCTCAAATTTACAATAATATACAGGCACCGTGAATAGTACACACAGGGTGAATCACAATATACAGTGTGACATTTTCATAGACGACACATTTTCCAAATGTTCAGTTCAGAAAATCAATTGATAACCATCGTCAACAGGAGACGAGCTCATATACAACGCGCTGACAGAACTACAACCCTAATCGGTGTGTGCACCATCAGTAACTGAGCAGCTGAACATGTGTTTAAGCACAGAGCAGGAATTCCAGAGAGTGAAATTATTCAGGACAAACTAAAGTGAGAATAAGACAGAGTGTCTGCAGAGTGAATGATTTACACCGACACAGAACTAGGACACGTTCTGATTCCCCCAAATGCCCTCTGAGTTATAGAGAATATATGATATGAGATATGCCGAAACAGAAAGAGCTGACGAGCACGAATCAACACGACTAACATTATTGAGTAAAGTGGGTTTTTCCCTGATGAGGTAAGTGTTGGAATACAAGCTTAAAGACAGGTGTGGATTATCTGTTCTAGACTTGACTGTAGGCTAAAATAAACCAAGTTCAAATACAATAAAATTTTTATTGTATTTGAACTTGGTTTATTTTATGTTTTTTTCTAGCTAATTTAACAGGTTCGGTGACTGATTAGAAAATAGCAGTTTTTAAACCCATCTTTGTTGCCGTATAGCTTTAATCTCTTACTTAGCCTACGATTAGCAGCAGTGGCTATATGACATTCATTCACAGTAGCTACTAGATGAAACTCTTTGGCTAATAAGTGGTCGACTTTCTCTGCGCACATGCACACGTTCGCGTGCCGCGGTGCGTTTCAGCCTAGCATAGCAGTGGAGAAAACATAACGAAAGCCCACAGCTAAGCCAAATTGGAAGTTCAACCATTTGTGGCTCCAATTTTCCTTCATGTCTTTTGTACTTTTTTGCCAGTATGGATTTGAAATGGGTCTTAAATTGTATTCATTATGGTCTTAAAAAAGTCTTAAAAAGTCTTAAATTTGACTTGAGACTCTGAGGAATAGACCTAGCTAGCTAGCAGCTAGCTCTTGGGCGTTTTTAACGGTAAAAGCCTGAATAGAGCAGCTGTAGTTTTGTTGCCTTGTTCCAGACAACACGTTCAGAAATGTCCAACCTGCAATCGAAAAAAAAGATTTCACGGAACGCACCAACTCGTGAAATCTTGGGCAAATCCATGTGCTCTAGCTTAGCAGAGAAGCAGCGTTTAGGAACAATTCACTTCAACACGCGTTGTTCCCTCGTCATCTTCTCATGAGGTATTTACCTATTTGCATTAGCAGAATGAGTTGAGGTCAAAACTCAAATGTTTTAGATATTCTGGCGTTCTAACCGTCACCGCAAAACATTTACGTGTGCACATCCAGCGTTCAAAGGCGGTGGGAAGCTTATTATCGACAACACATGAGCACATTTGTGAGTACATTGATTAACTGTTGGTCTGAAAATACAAAATTTCCACCCTTTCATTGGCCAATCGTTCCTCTACCCCCGTCAGTTCATCTTTGATTTTTGACTATCTTGACCCTCTGTGTCTCCTCCTTTATCTACAGCACATGTTTACAGAGAGCAGGGCGAGCAGATACAGGACAGAATGCTCACTAAATCAAGAAAATCGATGCTGGGCCTTCTCTCACCCGTGACCAGTGTCGATCACGCCGTCGGACTGCCAGTCGGACAGTTTTGGTCCCTCTGTGACCAAGGACAATTTATGCTGTATAAAATGTTTTTTTTCCAAATATCATATTGGGTTCACGACGGAATCACTTGGTCACGCGGTAGACGGCCATGTCCAGCGGGTCCTTGGAGGGACTGCACCAATCGTCTGCCTCCAAACTCAGCTTGTAGTGACGCAGAGCCTTCTTGTTAAAAACGGGCAGCCTCTCCACAGAGTCTGTAGACAGGGCCTAGAAATGGACACAAAGATTAGGATTAGTAAAATCATGTTTAAATGTGGTCCAATCGAGCTCATTATATTGATGCAAATATGTGTTTGTGTCAGGCTTTTAGCTAGGATTTTTTTAGAGGGTGCCCCCTCCCTCCCCCCCCCCCCCCTTGCCCTTCGGTACCCCCTCAAAAAGATGCGGGACATGCAGAGCTTTTGAAAATTTGAGGTAAAAATGTGTCATTCTGAGGATTTTGGAAGGACTCATGAAGGGAAAGTAACTCAAAATGGAAAAAAACACAGAAAAAATGAAATTAATTATTCTGCCAATTTTGTAACAATTTATTATTATTATTATTATTATTATTATTATTATTTTAATATAATTTTGTTGTTATGGCTGGGACTGTGTATACTTGCCTCACTAAAGTCAAGGCATTGCAATTACAGAGGGTGCCCCTAATCTGGTGCGGGCCTTTTTTTCTGCACACCGCCCCTGCTGACTGTTCTTCTCCCTCTCCTGCATTGTGCGCCGCTGTGCACCGTATCCCACGCAGAATGGATCATTTCTCTATGCGCAGTTTTATCCCCACATCCATATATGACACGTACATAATGATCTTTATGACGAGGATCGGGTACAGTCGCGATGAAATACAGGAGATCCGAGTAGATCTTAGTAAAACGTGTTGACAGACTCTCAAGAGCGCACTTTTCATTGTTTTCACTCCGTGGTCTCAATCTTTGTGTAGAAGACGCTTTAGCGCTGTAATTAAGGGAATAACAGATGCATCAGATGAGCTGATCTCTTTAGTTAACTGCTCAAATAGGCCAGCACAATCACAACATCATTTCTGTGGTTACCGGGGGAAACGGGAGGAAAACATACGGCGTCTTTTGGGCGTCCTGCCTAAAAGTGGGGCGTCTAATTTCCAGGACGCCCGGACGCCCTGCTGGCTAAAAGTCTGGTTTGTGTCATATTTTACCTTCAAGTGAATGACC
>NC_139811.1:4032338-4255388 GCF_963457635.1 Microchirus variegatus
CACTGACGTTGGGTTATTTGCTTCTCGAGCAGCAGGTTAACCTTTGCTCGGTTATGCAGCGACGGCGGATTCCCCGAAGCAGACACGGCAAACATGGCTTTGCCCTGACAGAACTGCGGTGAACTCAACTCAACTGTGTCTGAGTTTGAACACCTTGAGCCGGTCACACCGGCGGTCACACCAACCTTTCTTAAATCCATTTTCCCAATTGTACAAAGACAGGGTCTCCTATAGATGAGCTTATGCAGTCATTTATCTCTTACTACAGTATCATATCAGACATGAAAAAGTGATATGGAGCCGTCCATATCGGCAACTTTGATAAGCAAACAACACTTTTGTTGTTTTCAACTGACATTATAGAGATTTGCTGTATCCAGCTTCTCGTGTATTGTAAGGTATATTCATTCATTTGGTGAATTCCAATTCCTTGCTTAACCCTCGATCTCAAAAATGCGCGTTCCCACTAGTGCAAGTTTTTCTGAGTCATTTTTCTCAGAAAAATTAGCAAGGGCTACCCAGAATGCATTTTGTGTTTTGACAAAACAAAGATGGCGCTGAAGGCAGCGAAACGAGTACGCTACAAATGAAGTATTTTCTTTGTTAATAGAGATATAAAAATGATGAAAACCATTGTATTATCTTAGTTTAGGCCCATATTATGGATTACTGACGTCATTGTTGCGTAACATTTATTTTTATTTTACGATCTTTTGTCAATAGTCGGCCGGTGCGGACAAGCGATGGTTTGCTATGGTTTACTTTTCAATAAGCCGTGGTGTGTGGTAACTGTCAGCTGAATATTTGTATGAGTATCATCTTATAACTAACTGACAACCTAATAACTTGACTGACAAACGGATTGTGATAAATAATCCTGACGTAAATTTTCTTCTTCTTTTTTGGAGTTGACAGACTGGACGCAGCTTAGCTTTCGCGTTATTCTGCCCCCTACAGTCTGAAGACGTATCTGCATTTAAGGGGTGTCCCATTTCTAAGTGTTTCTAAGGGTTGAGCTTGAGGGTTAAGATAGGAATTGGAATTGGCCCATTGTCACTTTTTGATTTTGTTTCTTTTTACCTTGAAGAGTTCAAAGAGCATGTGGTACAGGTGAGATGGGATGTATGAAATCTGGATGGGCTCTCTGACGTTGTTTGCTAGAGGAGGGTGAAAACAGAGATGGACACTGTCAGACAAACATTGCTCTGCAGTTGCACACACAGCGAGTGTGTTGGTGTGTTTTGCCACAGCGTATGACTGTGTGCTCCTCACCGTTCATCTGCCTCAGCTCCAGCTCAGGTGCACCCAGGTAATACTGCTCACACAGCAGCTTAGCACTCTGATATGCATCTGTGAAAAGAAAGAGAGAGAGAGAGACATGAACATCTGCTCCTGTTCTCTGCCCTGCAGCAAAAACAGGCATAAATAAATAAATAAAACAAATATGTTAATAAAAGCTTATCATAATGAATAAAAACACAATGAATTTGTGTGTTTTGGATCAGACTACTGTAATGTAAAATGCACTCTGGTCTGTTTAGTATAGAAGTGGAGACACAAAGTGCTTGCTTGAATATAGCGTGCACACCGTAAAGACAGTAATTAGCACGTTTTAATGGGCTTCCCCTCCGATATGTGTGCTATTTTGGATGCTGACACAAGTAACAACAAGGTACTTACGCTTAAAGGTGCCATAATGTAAGAATGTGGCCAAAAACGGTTACTACACTCAAATTCAAAATACCGAGGTCTTTTAGGTTTAGTTTTCTGACGTAACTGGCAACCCGTGGTTGCTCGGCAGCTGAGACTCTACTGACTGCAATGATTGGTAGACGGGCAGTAGGTGGCGCCACATGCCAAAACATGATTTGCAAATATTTTGTCTGTACTGTTGTTGTTGGTGAGTTCAGTTTGTTATATGAACATTATTCCTGAGTCTCTGTGACATATTAGGAGGATTTTATGGCCAGTTGCTTTAGATTTATCACATAATGCACCTTTAAACCTCATGTTTGCTCCTGTCTTTCTACCCCATTTTTATTTTTTCCAGCACTAATTATGTGCACATTTAGGCACAGAGTAAATGCCCATGTCACACTTGGCCCAGACAGACAATGATATTAGGAGAATGAGATCAAAATCAAACCGAAAAGCAGCCTTTACTGTGTTTTGATGCTCAATATTGACTTATTTATCTCTCCAAAATAAGGACTTTTTCCATTTATCAGCTTCTCAGCAATTAAAGCCAAAATGTTCTCCCTATTACGTTTTATTTGACTTACATAAGAGTCGATAAGAGGCGTAAAAGTTTGTTCACTTGCCGAGTAAATCAACTTTGCGCCATAAAGGTTCTAACTTACCTCGCACGACCTCGGTCACTTCACACTGAGAGTCGATGCAGCCGATGGTGCTGAGGGGGGCGGGGTTAATGTTGCCGTTGAAAACAAGTGCTGCGAGAAAGAAGAGAAAGAGGAGTTAATATTCTTAGTTCATGAGCTGTGAATTTGCGCATAATGAGTTTTGTTTGTGGGGGAACTCACTGTGCTGGTTGATGAGCATGCGGATGGAGATCCGGCTGGTATAGAAGCGGTCCAGGAAGTACTGGAGGTTGTGGTCGGTGACGGGGTCCTGTTGGCCGTAAGAGTCCTTGAACTCGACGACCCCCTGAGCCATGGTGCTGACCACCTCGTTGTGTCGGTTCCTGACGGACTCCAAGACCTCCACGAACCTGCGGGACAGAGACAGCGAGAACGAAAGTGAGGTCAGAGAAGACGGTAACGGTTGAAAAAGCTACGACGTCCAAAAAAAATCACGTTTTGCCCGGTCCCACTCACGTCTCCAGGACTCTGTGGTCGTCGGGGTTCTTGTCCAGGAACTCGAGGATCTCCATCAGGCTCTGGATGTACCTGAGAGAGCACAGAGTATTATTATTATCACATCACAGTCCAAACGCAACGTCAACTTCTTTTGGTCGCTTCGTTCAAGCAAAACTCGAGTTTTGCAGGTGATTGAATAGCAACACTTACGATGCTAAATAACGCATCATATTAATCGTGATAGTTAATATGACGAATCGTATTCCTTTGATGATGGTTACGTCGTTTAATATTGTACGGCTCCGTCTTAGTTGACGAAACACACATTTTTTGTTTGTGTATATGCAGATGACACCGTCCTTGTCACAATCAACTCCGATATATTCAAGAATGATGGGGTCGCTCAGAATGGAGCTAATCTGCTTAAAATACCTATATTATTTAATATATATAGTGCAACTACATCATCATCAGGGTTGTTTCCCCATGTGGGGGATGAAGGTACGTTATCGTTCAAAAGTTTGGGCTCACTTAGAAATTTCCTTATTTTTGAAGCAAAAGCACTTTTTTTTTTCAATGAATATAACAATAAATGAATCATAAACACACTCTATACATTGTTAATGTGGTAAACGACTATTCTAGCTGCAAACGTCTGGTTTTTAATGGAATATGTACATAGGTGTTTAGAGGCCCATTTCCATTGTGTTTGCTAATGGCGTTAGAAGACTATTGGATGATTAGAAAACCCTTCTGCGATGATGTTAGCACAGCTGAAAACAGTTTTGCTGGTTATTATTTTGAATAATAATGATTATTTCTAATCTCGTCAATGTCTTGACTTTATTTTCTATTAATTTTGCAACTCTTTTGATAAATAAAAGTCGGACTTTTAATGGAAAACACAACAAAATTGTATAGGTGACCCTAAACTTCTGAGCAGTAGTATATTTACAGCACAGACATAAGAACATATAGTGTTTGAAGCATTTCAACACACTTATGGTTGACGCAAGACAGGAATGCAGAGTGGAGCGTAGAGGGGGGGGGAGGGGATGGAGAGCAGACTGTAAACACTTCCATCCATCATCAGTCCTGACATGTTGTTGTATACGAGCCGTTTCAGGAGAAGATTCCTGAACGCTGAGTTGACCCCAGCAGATCACGAGCAACTGGTCGCTTGATAATCCATTAGCGCTGTTTAGCTTGCTGTTTGTTATTAGATACTCAGGAGCAGCAGCAGCTGAGAGCTCATGCTTTTCCTGTTAGAGTATTCACACACACATGACGCGCTCTGTGTGATCATGGGATCTGTGCGCGGCCGAGTATATAGAACAATGTGTTTGGGTTTGTTCTCGTCTCACGACAGAGCTGTTGTTTTTCTTTATAATCCGCTGGTATTATCATGTTTTATTCATGAGAACGTTTCTCACTTGCTGAGCGCCGCACGACTCACGTGGAACATCCCGAGGTCGTCGACCTGCAAACTTCTGCTATGACGTTAACGCTGCGTCTCCATCGCTGTGATGACTGAGCTGATTTCTTATACTTCCCCAAAAGAAAAAGTTACTTATTCCCACTTTATAATGTCACCTATCTTGTATTAATGTCATCATAAATGATGATACCTATATGGAGATTATGTTCTCATTACATTCATATTCATTCTAGGTCAGATATGTGTCCTAAAATCAAAGGTGCCATATGTAAGAATGTGGCCAAAAACGGTTACTACATTCAAATTCAAAATACCGAAGTCTTTGAGGTTTCGTTTTCTAACGTAACTGGCAACCTGTGGTCGCTCGGCAGCAGAGACTCTACTGACTGCTATTATTGGTAGACAGCGGTAGGTGGCGCCACATGCCAAAACATGATTTCAAAACGTAAACATGATTTGCAGTCTGCAAAATATTTTGTCTGTACTGTTGTTGTTGGTGAGTTCAGTTTGTTATATGAACATTATTCCTGAGTCTCTGTGACATATTAGGAGGATTTTATGGCCAGTTGATTTAGATTTATTACATAATACACCTTTAAATGTTAAGATAACAATCCTATGATGAATTATTTATCAATCAACTATTTTGATGATTGATTAATTGGTTCAGTCTTTATAGTCTTAACATTCTCTGGTTTCATTGTTCCATATATGTATATATTGGTTTGTGGCCAAAACGACATTATAATAATTATAATATAATTACAGAAACAATTGAAGGTGACAATCAGAACAGAGTGTGTGTGTGTGGTGCAGGAGGAGATTAAAACTGATGTTGGCGATTATTGGAATTCTGTGTAACTCCAGAATCATGGTTTCACAACATTATAATCCTCTTTCCATATTATTTCTAGTCCATAAATGGCTACTTCACGTGTCCTTTAGAGAAGTGAAATAAAGCTGACTGTGTGCATTCTCATCTCTCTGAAAAGCTGTCGTGAAGATCTGAACATCTTGTACTTCCTCTGTCCACACTCTCTCTGCCTTCTCATTGGCTCCGTGTGACCGCAGCCCACTGTTGTGGTGAGTGCTGAGAAACCACCATGTCAAGATTTTTTCTACCGAAACATTGTGTAAAGACGTAAACACCGGTCCTGAAAAACGCCTCGACATTCAGGTCAAAGAGCACGTCTGAAAGTATGAAAGTCACCCTCTCAGATTCTCAGATTATGACCAAAGATCTATAGTCAAACACCTCGTCATGGATGAGCATTGTCTTTATTACTCGACTGTTCTGAACACCGTGTTCACTCTCTCAGCTGCAACAACAACATCAAGGCGGGGGCAGGAGCGAGGAAAGGCGGGGTCTACAAGAAGTGAGGAACTGGGACAAAGTTCAGACTCACACTCTCACACTCTCTGTCTGCGCTACATCGCTGTGTACAGTCATATCCTGTTACTACTGGGCCCACAGCTCAGTGCTGAGCCGCTATTTGTAGCAGCTGGATTAAAAAAAAGGGAAACGACGCAAAAGTATTTATGTTGGAGCGGAGTAAAAATGCAATCAGTTGCTTTTTTTAGGGTTCAAGCAAGGAATTATTATTATTATTATTACAAACAAATCACATTTTTTAGGGCCTGAACATATCCCGAAACTGGAATCCTGGTGATAATGTACGTCTTTCAAAGGTTCGGTGAAAAACAGGGTATCCGCGCGGTCTTAAAAATCCAATAATTTGAAATTAAGGCCTTAAAATGTCTTAAATTCTCCTAAAATCTCATAAAAGGTCTTAAATACAATTTTGAAAGGTCTTAAAAATCAACTAACTTTACTTTTATCTAGCTTTTATCGAGCACTACTAGCTAGTGTGCTGCTGCGCGCGCCGCGGAGCGCTACAGCTTAGCATAGCAGCGGAGAAGACTTAACGAAAGCCCAACGAAATGGGTCTTAAATTGTATTAATTATGGTCTTAAAAAAGTCTTAAAAAGTCTTAAATTTGACTTGTTGAAACCCGCAGAGACCCTGGAAAAAGAGTGGGAAATTGGAAGTGGGAGGGGCTAAAGATTGACGCAAAAAAACGGCCAGTAGGTCGTGTCCTGTCGGGTTTAACGTACGTGAACGAAACTTGGTACACGCGTTCATGAGGTTGTGCCGTAAATAAAAGCCGATGACGATAGGCCGCCATTTTGGATTGAAAGCAAAACGGAGGCGTTTTTTGGCGAGTTTGCACCAATGCTACAAAAATCTATTTTTTGGTGTTGTTTTTCAGGAATGTTCCATTATGAAACATAAAGAGACGTCTTCAGATTAAGGTTTAAATGTCAGATTATAAACAGGTATGTGTTGTATTCTCACCAGGTCTGCAGCTGCTGCACAGAGGGCGTGGCCAGCAGACGGTCCGGCAGCAGGTTGAGCTCCTTCATGATGTTGGACAGACGGACAGGAAGCTCCTGGCGAAGGAAGACGAACGACGTGCGCTCGCAGGCGTTGGTCGAACCTGAACGGGGCGGAAAGAACCCGAGGGTTACGTTGGTACGGTTTTTATAATCTGACGTCGAAGGAGCAGCTTCACACGATCTGAAACCGCTTCCAGCTCCACAACGTCATCGGCCTATTTTACATATTTACACAGCTTTTTGTCTTGAATTTAAAGAGGCTGTAGGCAGGAGTGTTGAGTTTCACTTATTGTTTGACTCTGTTTTTTAAGAGATTACTGTGGAATTTTGGAAGTACACACATATTCTAACAGATTAGAGCTGCAACTAAGGATTATTTTCTTAATCTGTCGATTAATTTCTCAATTAATTGTTCATCAGTGTTTGTCAAACCTGGAAATGACGATGTTCTCAAATGTCTTCGTTTTTGTCCACGAACCGAAATGATTCAGTTTTGATGATTTCTTTGTTTTACGTGGAGCAAAGAAACGAAGGAAATATTCACATTTAAGAAGCTAAAACGATCAGAAATCTACTTTTAATCATGAAAAAAAGCTTCAAACCGATTAATCGATGATCAAAATAGTTGACGTTTTGTTTTTAGTAATCGATCAACGCGACGCGCGACTACAGTCGATGTCAGTGTCAGCTGCGCCGACAAAAGGTCGTTGTTGTACCACAAACACGAGTGGTTACGTGAGAGGTCACCGTGTGTGTGTGTGTGTGTGTGTGTTCTTGTACTTGCGGCATACTGAGGACCAGTGAGGGTTTTTAACCATCAGTTCAACCGTCATTTTTACGGAGTGAGGACATTTTGGACGTTCCTCACTTTGTTTTCATTGAAATCACTTCCTTAGGTTGCTATAACATGTTATACTCAATTTGTAAAAAAAAAATTACAACTTTGGACCAAAAATTTTGGGTCAAATTTTCTTTTAATTTTGGATGACATAGTATGACGTTTTTGTCAAATTTTGGACGAAAAATTTTGGGTCCAATTTTTTTCCCCCATATTTTGGACCACACAGTATAGTATGACGTTTTTGTCAAATTTTGGACTTAACATTTTGGGTCCAATTTTTTTCCCCATATTTTGGACCACATAGTATTGTATGACGTTTTTGTAAAATTTTGGACCAAAAATTTAAAAAAAAGTAGTTCTTTGTAGATGTCATTCATGAAGTATATATTTGTAATTGTGTTGATTTATAAAGTGGAAATGCTGGTCCTCAGTATGCAGCAAGTACAAGAATGTGTGTGTGTGTGTGTGTGTGTGTGTGTGTGTGTGTGTGTGTGTGTGTGTGTCTAACACTTTTGTTTCCCTCCACCACTCACTGATATGAGACAATCACCATGTCACAATCATGAGGAAAACACTTGACGACTCCAGGACTCTTTCTGTCGACGACCTTCTGCCCGTGACCTCTACCCACGACTTTTATCTTATCCTCCGATAAGTTGCACAACGATTAGGTCGCTCGACTACTATTTATGAGTTGTTGTTGTTTTTTTGCTCTTGTTTTGCACCGACTAACACAATTCCTCGTATTGTTTACCCTGGCTGTAAATAAACCCCCGAGCCGAGCTTCTTACAGATCCACCCCTCAGTACTCAATGTGACTGTGTTTGTGTTGCAGATGGTTGAATGTATTTATTCTTCTGTTGTATTTACTGTTATTGACGTTTGTTTACTGTGTGTCATGGGTTTGTTTTTTTGCTTAGAAGTTTAATCTCGATACAAGATGAGCAGACAACAAAGATTATTGTACTTCAATATACATAATATTATGCATATAATATTACTGTAAATGTTGTTGTTGTTGTTCTGTCTATGTTTAGTCGTCACAAATAGCCTGTCAGGCAATACTATCAGACCCGACTAATAGTATTGCCTGACAGAAAATGGGGTCTGTCACGCAATACTATGAGAACCGACTAAGGGAGCGTTTGTGCGTAGGTGAGGTTTATCCTGTGAAACTGCAATAGTGCTTTTGGGTTTCAGGTATTGCGGTCGTGTCGCTTTACTAGCGCAACGTTGCTGTTGCCTCCACCTTGAAAACGTCACGTGTTCCCGCGCCGTCTTTATACAGCAGATGCTACAAGACATTTGACGATGACAGTCAATGCTGTGTGGCAATAAGGTACATCGTGATTTCTTTCTATTTGTTCACACACACACCAAATTGCTCAAGGGCACCACCCCCCAGAGCCCATGATATGTAAGTCCCAGATTTTGATCGGTGTTATGCAGACCTGGCAACCCAGGGCAGCTCCCACCCTCTGAACATCTGTGCTACTGCAGAGATCGGCATCAAAAAACTTCACCGACTCATAAAGACTTTTAAAAACTAGCTTCATTGCCTGGATTATTTATTTTATTATTATTGTAGTAATATTATTTTACTTTTTGTTGCTGTCTTTCCTCTCAACTCTGTAGAGCAGCTTGAGGATCTTAGTAATTTTGCTGGTGTACTTTCATACAAAAGGAAAATAAAGTTCAGACATACAAGTCACGTAGAAAACAGTCAATTACAATGATTATTTATTATTATAATAGATTATTTAGAGCTCGAAGTGTGTTTGTTCCACATGCAGCAAAACAAGATGACATTATAATAATAATAAAGTATTGCTGTGGTGAATATCAATAAATGACACTCACCAAAGTCCAGAAACTGCTTCATGGACAGAGGAGAAGGCGAGAACCTGGAGAAGTGATCGATGTGTTTGGACACATTAGCCAGAGACACGGTCTTCACCAGAGAGCGCACGAGCTTCAACTTACTCGTCATCTTCTCAGGGGAAAAAAATCGAACAAAATTATATAGAAATATATGTAAAAAAAAAGAAAAAATACGAGGATAAAATCACATAAAAGCAGAATATAAAGCCTTGTTGTCGTTGTTGTTGTTGTTGTAGGACAGAATCTCGCTGAGCAGTCACTGAGTCAGTGTGTGCAGCTGCAGCAGAGACTCTGTGTTAAAGTAACGACGGCAGCCAATGAGAGAGCGCCGTGGGCGGCGGTTCAGCCAATCAGAGAGCAGCAGCAGCAGCAGCAGCAGCAGCAGCAGCTTTACTGTATGATAGTAAACAAGGAGTGACCCGGTCACACATGCGTCATTTTACACCGCGTCCTCAACGGTTTCTGCTCATGTTACAATAACAGATCATCTGCTGCATGTGAATGTACAGTCAGGGTCACTTTATTAGGAACACCAACATCGGAAACGCACGCACACACACGCACACACACACATGGAAAGTTCTCAGTGTATCCTGCTACATCATAACAGCTCAAGTCTTACAGTAAGATCATAATATGTTTGTTCCATATTAGACACAAGGACACGATTACCTTCACCAAAGTCATTCACAGTTCACAATATTATTGATAAATGTAAAAAAAAAAAAAAAGGATTAATTATAGTTAAATAATGTTTAATAATGTGTTGTTATCATTGTTTCACTGACAAAAAATAATATATGTTTTATTTTATTATTCTAATATAATAATGTTATTATATAATAATTATAATAATATTTGTATGTGTACAGTTTTAGAAGATATGCACAAACAACAAGTATTGTCTTTTATACTGTATTTATATTATAAGTTATATTTAAAAAAAAAATTGTTGTTATAAACACATTTTTACTAATCATTTGGGAAATGTTTAATACATATTTTAATAAATCATAAGGTCCGGGTCCTTTTTTAAAAATTTTATTAAATGTTTGTTTATATGATGTTCTTGATTTTTTTTTATTTTGAAAAAAAAAAAAAAAAAAGAAAAAACATACGAAGTGATTCAAAGTTATTCTGTTGTCCGGTTTGAATAAAAATACTAACACTTAAAGGTGCATTATGTAATAAATCTAAATCAACTGGCCATAAAATCCTCCTAATATGTCACAGAGACTCAGGAATAATGTTCATATAACAAACTGAACTCACCAACAACAACAGTACAGACAAAATATTTGCATTAAAAAATATATTTTGCAGACTGCAAATCATGTTTATGTTTTGAAATCATGTTTTGGCATGTGGCGCCACCTACCAATCATTGCAGTCAGTAGAGTCTCAGCTGCAGAGCAACCACGGGTTGCCAGTTACGTCAGAAAACGAAACTTAAAAGACCTCTGTATTTTGAATTTGAATGAAGTAACCGTTTCTGGCCACATTCTTACATATGGCACCTTTAATAGTTAATACATAATAATAAATATTCCATGAAATAACTTTTAGCATATGTTCGTCTCAAAGAAGGAGCAGTAATTCTCCAAATTTAAATGATGCACAATAATTATTGACAATACACAAAGGGAAGCTGTAGTTTGTTTATTTATTCACACACATTCGTGTCTTTAAAGACTCTTCATAACAAGTAGATGATTGAAGACAACGTCCACTTTATTATCACCAGGTGACCTGAGATGTTTGAGGACATGTTTGAAGTACGTTTTTAAACGGCAAATTTCCAAGATTGGCTGTAGTTTTGATTGAATGATCATATTTGACATGTGCCGCTTTGTTTACGTCGCACAGTATCACGAGCAGCCGTGTTGTCACTGTCAACAGGAATGTTCTTGTTATGCAGCTGCAGCTGTGTAAGACGTGTGTGACGGCGTGTGTGTCAAGTATACGTGAGGAAGAGGAGGAGGAGGAGGAGGAGGATGAGCGGACAAATGATCTTACTGGGAATAAATGTTTTTTTTCTGAGGCGGTAACTTTGAGAACCACTGCCCTCTAGAGGAAGTGTTTCGTAACGTCCACACAGACGCAAAAGTCGTACGTAAAAAGTCCATTTAGAACGCCAGTGTTCTTAGCACGTGGGAACACACAGAAACTGCTGCATTGTCTGGTAAGTTTGTGTCACTTATAAGTAAATCTTACAAGAGGATTTTGCACAATAAAGTCACAAAATAACACATTTAACTTTCTGCAGAAATTGCTTATTTTCTCTTTGGACTTTGGTGCGGGAAGTGAGCAGTTTTCATCAAACTTTACATGACATATTCCTATAATATGAGGTCACAAAAAGTGCATTTGTTGTGTGTGTTTTTGTAGTTTGTTGTTTTGTTTCTGCTCTTGTCCCTGCGTCACAAAGCCAACCGCTCGTCACTCATCAACTCCTCCATATAAAGCTTGTTTACCATGTGGAACTGGAAGTTCACTTCAAGTAGGTCACAACAGAGGGAATGCATCACAGTCAGGAACAGACACACACTTGTTTTTGTTTTTTTTACTGAAAACGAACCACAATCTAAACCAAGTTCTTACGGTAACCCTAAAACCAGGTCTGAACACAGAAAAAGCACTTTTTATCTGTGGTAAGTGACCACCAGGTGGCAGTAAACACCAGTTTAAACTCCGTCGTCCTGATACACCTGTGACACGTTCCTCCTCAGAGACTTTGTGTTGCAAACAGAAAGAAACATTTAGAAAGAAAGAAATGTTGGACCAATTTTTTTTTTTTGTAGAATTTTGGACCAAATATTTTAGTTCCAAAAAATTGTCAAATTTTGGACACCATAGTATAGTATCAGTTTTTTTTGTCAAATTTTGGACACCATAGTAAAGTATGACTTTTTTGTCAAATGTTGGAATTGTTTTTTTGTTTTTTTTTTATTTTCTGACGCAATAGTGTAGTATGACATTGAGGTCGACGACATAGTATAGTATGACGTTTTGGTCACATTTTGGGCCAAAAAAATAAAAAAATTTTGCAGATTTTGGACGACATAGTATAGTATGTCGTTTTTGTCAAATGTTGGACCAACATTTTTATTCAAAAAAATGATCAGATTTTGGACGCAATAGTGTAGTATGACATTGAGGTCGACGACATAGTATAGTATGTCGTTTTTGTCAAATTTTTGACAAAATTAGTTTTTTTCTAAAACATAGCCAGTAGGATACACACATGTGCCACACAGAGCCCTGATACAGCCAGGATTTGAACCCACGATCTATAGCTTGAAAGGCAAGTGTCTTAACCACTTAGCATAATATGAAATTTCGGTCAAAGACATAGTATAGAATGACATTGAGGTCGAAGACATAGTATAGTATGACGTTTTGTCACATTTTGGGCTAAAAAAATGTTTCCAAAATGTTTACAGATTTTGGACGACATAGTATAGTATGTCGTTTTTTGTCAAATTTTGGACCAAACACTTTTTTTTCAAAAAAATGGTCAGATTTTGAAGGAAATAGTGTAGTATGACATTGAGGTCGACGACATAGTATAGTATGACGTTTTGGTCACATTTAGTGCTAAAAAAATAAAAAAATTTTTTTTGCAGATTTTGGACGACATAGTATAGTTTGTCGTTTTTGTCAAATTTTGGACCAACATTTATTTTTCAAAAAAATGGTCAGATTTTGTAAGAAATAGTGTAGTATGACATTGAGGTCGACGACATAGTATAGTATGACGTTATCTCACATTTTGGGCTAAAAAAAATGAATTAAAAAAGATTTGCAGATTTTTGACGACATAGTATAGTATGTCGTTTTTGTCAAATTTTGGACCAAATTTTTTTTTCAAAAAAATGGTCAGATTTTGAAGGAAATAGTGTAGTATGACATTGAGGTCGACGACATAGTATAGTATGACGTTCTCTCACATTTTGGGCTAAAAAAAAAGAAATAAAAAAAATTGCAGATTTTTGACGACATAGTATAGTATGTCGTTTTTGTCAAATTTTGGACCAAACACTTTTTTTTCAAAAAAATGGTCAGATTTTGAAGGAAATAGTGTAGTATGACATTGAGGTCAACGACATAGTATATTATGACGTTCTGTCACATTTTGGGCTAAAAAAATAAAAAAAAATTTTTTTTGAAGATTTTGGACAACATAGTATAGTATGTCGTTTTTGTCAAATTTTGGACCAAACACTTTTTTTTCAAAAAAATTGTCAGATTTTGAAGGAAATAGTGTAGTATGACATTGAGGTCAACGACATAGTATAGTATGACGTTCTGTCACATTTTGGGCTAAAAAAATGAATCTTTTTTTTTTTGAAGATTTTGGACGACATAGTATAGTATGTCGTTTTTGTCAAATTTTGGACCAACATTTTTTTTTCAAAAAAATGGTCAGATTTTGGACGAAATAGTTCAGTATGACATTGAGGTCGACGACATAGTATAGTATGACGGTCTCTCACATTTTGGGCTAAAAAAAAAAAAAAAAAAAATGTGCAGATTTTTGACGACATAGTATAGTATGTTGTTTTTGTCAAATTTTGGACCAAACACTTTTTTTTCAAAAAAATGATCAGATTTTGGACGCAATAGTGTAGTATGACATTGAGGTCGACGACATAATATAGTATGTCTTTTTTGTTAAATTTTTGACAAAATTAGTTTTTTTCTAAAACATAGCCAGTAGGATACACACATGTGCCACACAGAGCCCTGATACAGCCAGGATTTGAACCCACGATCTATAGCTTGAAAGGCAAGTGTCTTAACCGTTAGCATAATATGAAATTTCGGTCAAAGACATAGTATAGAATGACATTGAGGTCGAAGACATAGTATAGTATGACGTTTTGTCACATTTTGGGCTAAAAAAATGTTTCCAAAATGTTAACAGATTTTGGACGACATAGTATAGTATGTTGTTTTTGTCAAATTTTGGACCAAACACTTTTTTTTCAAAAAAATGGTCAGATTTTGAAGGAAATAGTGTAGTATGACATTGAGGTCAACGACATAGTATAGTATGACGTTCTGTCACATTTTGGGCTAAAAAAATAAATCTTTTTTTTTTTGCAGATTTTGGACGACATAGTATAGTATGTTGTTTTTGTCAAATTTTGGACCAACATTTTTTTTTCAAAAAAATTGTCAGATTTTGGACGAAATAGTGCAGTATGACATTGAGGTCGACGACATAGTATAGTATGACATTCTCTCACATTTTGGGCTACAAAAAATAAATAAAAAAAATTTGCAGATTTTTGACGACATAGTATAGTATGTCGTTTTTGTCAAATTTTGGACCAAATCTTTTTTTTTCAAAAAAATGGTCAGATTTTGGACGAAATAGTGTAGTATGACATTGAGGTCGACGACATAGTATAGTATGACGTTCTGTCACATTTTGGGCTAAAAAAATAAATATTTTTTTTTTTGCAGATTTTGGACGACATAGTATAGTATGTCGTCTTTGTCCAATTTTGGACCAACATTTATTTTTCAAAAAAATGGTCAGATTTTGAAGGAAATAGTGCAGTATGACATTGAGGTCAACGACATAGTATAGTATGACGTTCTGTCACATTTTGGGCTAAAAAAATTTTAAAAAAAAATTTGTAGGTTTTGGACGACATAGTATAGTATGTCGTTTTTGTCAAATTTTGGACCAAATCTTTTTTTTTCAAAAAAATGGTCAGATTTTGAAGGAAATAGTGTAGTATGACATTGAGGTCGACGACATAGTATAGTATGACGTTCTGTCACATTTTGGGCTAAAAAAAATTTTTTTTTAAAATGTGCAGATTTTGGACGACATAGTATATATAGTATGTCGTTTTTGTCAAATTTTGGACCAACATTTTTTTTTTCAAAAAAATGGTCAGATTTTGGACGAAATAGTGTAGTATGACATTGAGGTCAACGACATGGTATAGTATGACGTTCTGTCACATTTTGGGCTAAAAAGATTTAATTAAAAAAATGTGCAGATTTTGGACGACATAGTATAGTATGTCGTTTTTGTCAAATTTTGGACCAAATTTGTTTTTTCAAAAAAATGGTCAGATTTTGGACGCAATAGTGTAGTATGACATTGAGGTCGACGACATGGTATAGTATGACGTTCTGTCACATTTTGGGCTAAAAAAAAATTAAAAAAAAATTTGTAGGTTTTGGACGACATAGTATAGTATGTCGTTTTTGTCAAATTTTGGACCAAATTAGTTTTTTCAAAAAAATGGTCAGATTTTGGACGAAATAGTGTAGTATGACATTGAGGTCGACGACATAGTATAGTATGACGTTCTGTCACATTTTGGGCTAAAAAAAACTATTTTTTATAAATTTGCAGATTTTGGCGACATAGTATCGCATGTCGTTTTTGTCCAATTTTGGACCACACAGAGCCGTGACACAGCCAGGATTTGAACCCATGATCTATAACTTGAAAGGCAAGTGACTTAACCACTACACCAATGTGTGGGTAAGTTTCAGAGGACATAGCATAATATGAAATTTCGGTCAAAGACATAGTATAGAATGACATTGAGGTCGAAGACATAGTATAGTATGACGTTTTGTCACATTTTGGGCTAAAAAAATGTTTCCAAAATGTTTACAGATTTTGGACGACATAGTATAGTATGTTGTTTTTGTCAAATTTTGGACCAAATTTGTTTTTTCAAAAAAATTGTCAGATTTTGGACGAAATAGTGCAGTATGACATTGAGGTCAACGACATAGTATAGTATGACGTTCTGTCACATTTTGGGCTAAAAAAATAAATCTTTTTTTTTTTGCAGATTTTGGATGACATAGTATAGTATGTCTTTTTTGTCAAATTTTGGACCAACATTTTTTTTTCAAAAAAATGGTCAGATTTTGGACGAACTAGTGCAGTATGACATTGAGGTCGACGACATAGTATAGTATGACGTTCTCTCACATTTTGGGCTAAAAAAAATAAATAAAAAAAATTTGCAGATTTTGGACGACATAGTATAGTATGTCGTTTTTGTCAAATTTTGGACCAAACACTTTTTTTTCAAAAAAATGGTCAGATTTTGAAGGAAATAGTGTAGTATGACATTGAGGTCGACGACATAGTATAGTATGACGTTCTGTCACATTTTGGGCTAAAAAAATAAATCTTTTTTTTTTTGCAGATTTTGGACGACATAGTATAGTATGTCCTTTTTTGGCAAATTTTGGACCAACATTTTTTTTTCAAAAAAATGGTCAGATTTTGGACGAAATAGTGCAGTATGACATTGAGGTCGACCACATAGTATAGTATGACGTTTTGGTCACAATAAGTGCTAAAAAAATAAATAATTTTTTTTTTGCAGATTTTGGACGACATAGTATAGTATGTCGTTTTTGTCGAATTTTGGACCAACATTTATTTTTCAAAAAAATGGTCAGATTTTGAAGGAAATAGTGCAGTATGACATTGAGGTCGACGACATAGTATAGTATGACGTTCTCTCACATTTTGGGCTAAAAAAATAAATCTTTTTTTTTTGCAGATTTTGGACGACATAGTATAGTATGTCGTTTTTGTCAAATTTTGGACCAAACACTTTTTTTTCAAAAAAATTGTCAGATTTTGAAGGAAATAGTGTAGTATGACATTGAGGTCGACGACATAGTATAGTATGACGTTCTGTCACATTTTGGGCTAAAAAAATAAATCTTTTTTTTTTTGCAGATTTTGGACGACATAGTATATAGTATGTCGTTTTTGTCAAATTTTGGACCAACATTTTTTTTTCAAAAAAATGGTCAGATTTTGGACGAAATAGTGCAGTATGACATTGAGGTCGACCACATAGTATAGTATGACGTTTTGGTCACAATTAGTGCTAAAAAAATAAATAATTTTTTTTTGCAGATTTTGGACGACATAGTATAGTATGTCGTTTTTGTCAAATTTTGGACCAACATTTATTTTTCAAAAAAATGGTCAGATTTTGAAGGAAATAGTGCAGTATGACATTGAGGTCGACGACATAGTATATTAGACGTTCTCTCACATTTTGGGCTAAAAAAAAAAACTATTTTTTTAAATTTGCAGATTTTGGCGACATAGTATAGCATGTCGTTTTTGTCCAATTTTGGACCACACAGAGCCGTGACACAGCCAGGATTTGAACCCACGATCTATAACTTGAAAGGCAAGTGACTTAACCACTACACCAATGTGTGGGTAAGTTTCGGAGGACATAGCATAATTTGAAATTTCGGTCAAAGACATAGTATAGAATGACATTGAGGTCGAAGACATAGTATAGTATGACGTTTTGTCACATTTTGGGCTAAAAAAATGTTTCCAAAATGTTTACAGATTTTGGACGACATAGTATAGTATGTTGTTTTTGTCAAATTTTGGACCAAATTTGTTTTTTCAAAAAAATGGTCAGATTTTGGACGAAATAGTGCAGTATGACATTGAGGTCGACGACATAGTATAGTATGACGTTCTCTCACATTTTGGGCTAAAAACAATAAATAAAAAAAATTTGCAGATTTTGGACGACATAGTATAGTATGTCGTTTTTGTCAAATTTTGGACCAAACACCTTTTTTCAAAAAAATTGTCAGATTTTGAAGGAAATAGTGTAGTATGACATTGAGGTCGACGACATAGTATAGTATGACGTTCTGTCACATTTTGGGCTAAAAAAATAAATCTTTTTTTTTTTGCAGATTTTGGACGACATAGTATAGTATGTCGTTTTTGTCAAATTTTGGACCAACATTTTTTTTCCAAAAAAATGGTCAGATTTTGGACAAAATAGTGCAGTATGACATTGAGGTCGACCACATAGTATAGTATGACGTTTTGGTCACAATAAGTGCTAAAAAAATAAATAATTTTTTTTTGCAGATTTTGGACGACATAGTATAGTATGTCGTTTTTGTCAAATTTTGGACCAACATTTATTTTTCAAAAAAATGGTCAGATTTTGAAGGAAATAGTGCAGTATGACATTGAGGTCCACGACATAGTATAGTATGACGTTCTCTCACATTTTGGGCTAAAAAAATAAAAAAAATTTTTTGCAGATTTTGGACGACATAGTATAGTATGTCGTTTTTGTCAAATTTTGGACCAACATTTATTTTTCAAAAAAATTGTCAGATTTTGAAGGAAATAGTGCAGTATGACATTGAGGTCGACGACATAGTATAGTATGACGTTTTGGTCACATTTAGTGCAAAAAAAATAAACAATTTTTTTTTTGCAGATTTTGGACGACATAGTATAGTATGACGTTTTGGTCACATTTAGTGCTAAAAAAATAAATAATTTTGTTTTGCAGATTTTGGAAGACATAGTATAGTATGTCTTTTTTGTCAAATTTTGGACCAACATTTTTTTTTCAAAAAAATGGTCAGATTTTGGACGACATAGTATAGTATGTCGTTTTTGTCAAATTTTGGACCAAACACTTTTTTTTCAAAAAAATTGTCAGATTTTGAAGGAAATAGTGTAGTATGACATTGAGGTCGACGACATAGTATAGTATGACGTTCTGTCACATTTTGGGCTAAAAAAATAAATCTTTTTTTTTTTGCAGATTTTGGACGACATAGTATAGTATGTCGTTTTTGTCAAATTTTGGACCAAATTCGTTTTTTCAAAAAAATGGTCAGATTTTGGATGAAATAGTGTAGTATGACATTGAGGTCGATGACATAGTATAGTATGACGTTCTGTCACATTTTGGGCTAAAAAAAATTTTAAAAAAAATTTGCAGGTTTTGGACGACATAGTATAGTATGTCGTTTTTGTCAAATTTTGGACCAACATTTTTTTTTTCAAAAAAATGGTCAGATTTTGGACGAAATAGTGTAGTATGACATTGAGGTCGACGACATAGTATAGTATGACGTTCTGTCACATTTTGGGCTAAACAAAATAAATAAAAAAAATGTGCAGATTTTGGACGACATAGTATAGTATGTCGTTTTTGTCAAATTTTGGACCAAATTTGTTTTTTCAAAAAAATGGTCAGATTTTGGACGAAATAGTGTAGTATGACATTGAGGTCGACGAAATAGTATAGTATGACGTTCTGTCACATTTTGGGCTAAAAAAAACTATTTTTTTAAATTTGCAGATTTTGGACGACATAGTATAGTATGTCGCTTTTGTCCAATTTTGGACCACACAGAGCCCTGACACAGCCAGGATTTGAACCCACGATCTATAGCTTGAAAGGCAAGTGACTTAACCACTACACCAACGTGTGGGTAAATTTTAGAGGACATAGCATAAAATGAAATTTCGGTCAAAGACATAGTATAGAATGACATTGAGGTCGAAGACATAGTATAGTATGACGTTTTGTCACATTTTGGGCTAAAAAAATGTTTCCAAAATGTTTACAGATTTTGGACGACATAGTATAGTATGTTGTTTTTGTCAAATTTTGGACCAAATTTGTTTTTTCAAAAAAATGGTCAGATTTTGGATGAAATAGTGCAGTATGACATTGAGGTCGACGACATAGTATAGTATGACGTTTTGGTCATATTTAGTGCAAAAAAAATAAACAATTTTTTTTTGCAGATTTTGGACAACATAGTATAGTATGACGTTTTTGTCCAATTTTGGACCAAATTAGTTTTTTCAAAAAAATGGTCAGATTTTGGACGAAATAGTGTAGTATGACATTGAGGTCGACGACAGGGTATAGTATGACGTTCTGTCACATTTTGGGCTAAAAAAATAATTAAAAAAAATATGCAGGTTTTGGACGACATAGTATAGTATGTCGTTTTTGTCCAATTTTGGACCAAATTAGTTTTTTCAAGAAAATGGTCAGATTTTGGACGAAATAGTGCAGTATGACATTGAGGTCGACGACATAGTATAGTATGACGTTCTGTCACATTAAGGGCTAAAAAAAATAAATAAAAAAAATTTGCAGATTTTGGACGACATAGTATAGTATGTCGTTTTTGTCAAATTTTGGACCAAATTAGTTTTTTCAAAAAAATGGTCAGATTTTGGACGAAATAGTGTAGTATGATATTGAGGTCGACGACATAGTATAGTATGACGTTCTGTCACATTTTGGGATAAAAATTTTTTTTAAAAAATTTGCAGGTTTTGGACGACATAGTATAGTATGTCGTTTTTGTCAAATTTTGGACCAAATTAGTTTTTTCACAAAAATGGTCAGATTTTGGACGAAATAGTGCAGTATGACATTGAGGTCGACGACATAGTATAGTTTGACGTTCTGTCACATTTTGGGCTAAAAAAAAATAAAAAAAAAATTTGCAGGTTTTGGACGACATAGTATAATAGTATGTCGTTTTTGTCAAATTTTGAACCAAATTAGTTTTTTCAAAAAAATGGTCAGATTTTGGACGAAATAGTGCAGTATGACATTGAGGTCGACGACATAGTATAGTATGACGTTCTGTCACATTTTGGGCTGAAATTTTTTTTAAAAAAAATGTGCAGGTTTTGGACGACATAGTATAGTATGTCGTTTTTGTCAAATTTTGGACCCAATTAGTTTTTTCAAAAAAATGGTCAGATTTTGGACGAAATAGTGTAGTATGACATTGAGGTCGACGACATAGTATAGTATGACGTTCTGTCACATTTTGGGCTAAAAAAATAAATCATTTTTTTTGCAGATTTTGGACGACATAGTATAGTATGTCGTTTTTGTCAAATTTTGGACCAAATTTGTTTTTTCAAAAAAATGGTCAGATTTTGGACGAAATAGTGCAGTATGACATTGAGGTCGACGACATAGTATAGTATGACGTTCTGTCACATTTTGGGCTGAAAAAAAAAATTAAAAAAAATGTGCAGGTTTTGGACGACATAGTATAGTATGTAGTTTTTGTCAAATTTGGACCAAATTAGTTTTTCCAAAAAAATGGTCAGATTTTGGACGAAATAGTGCAGTATGACATTGAGGTCGACGACATAGTATAGGATGACGTTCTGTCACATTTTTGGCTGAAAAAAAAAAAAAAAAAAATTTGCAGGTTTTGGGCATCATAGTATAGTATGTCGTTTTTGTCAAATTTTGGACCAAATTAGTTTTTTCAAAAAAATGGTCAGATTTTGGACGAAATAGTGCAGTATGACATTGAGGTCGACGACATAGTATAGTATGACGTTCTGCCACATTTTGGGCTGAAAATTTTTTTTAAAAAATTTGCAGGTTTTGGACGACAGAGTATAGTATGTCGTTTTTGTCAAATTTTGGACCAAATTCGTTTTTTCAAAAAAAAGGTCAGATTTTGGACGAAATAGTGCAGTATGACGTTTTTGTCAAATTTTGGACCAAATTAGTTTTTCAAAAAAATGGTCAGATTTTGGACGAAATAGTGCAGTATGACATTGAGGTCGACGACATAGTATAGTATGACGTTCTGTCACATTTTGGGCTGAAATTTTTTTTTAAAAAAATGTGCAGGTTTTGGACGACATAGTATAGTATGTCGTTTTTGTCAAATTTTGGACCCAATTAGTTTTTTCAAAAAAATGGTCAGATTTTGGACGAAATAGTGTAGTATGACATTGAGGTCGACGACATAGTATAGTATGACGTTCTGTCACATTTTGGGCTAAAAAAATAAATCATTTTTTTTGCAGATTTTGGACGACATAGTATAGTATGTCGTTTTTGTCAAATTTTGGACCAAATTTGTTTTTTCAAAAAAATGGTCAGATTTTGGACGAAATAGTGCAGTATGACATTGAGGTCGACGACATAGTATAGTATGACGTTCTGTCACATTTTGGGCTGAAAAAAAAAATTTAAAAAAATGTGCAGGTTTTGGACGACAAAGTATAGTATGTAGTTTTTGTCAAATTTGGACCAAATTAGTTTTTCCAAAAAAATGGTCAGATTTTGGACGAAATAGTGCAGTATGACATTGAGGTCGACGACATAGTAAAGTATGACGTTCTGTCACATTTTTGGCTGAAAAAAAAAAAAAAAAAAAATTGCAGGTTTGGGGCATCATAGTAAAGTATGTTGTTTTTGTCCAATTTTGGACCAAATTAGTTTTTTCAAAAAAATGGTCAGATTTTGGACGAAATAGTGCAGTATGACATTGAGGTCGACGACATAGTATAGTATGACGTTCTGCCACATTTTGGGCTGAAATTTTTTTTAAAAAAATTTGCAGGTTTTGGACGACATAGTATAGTATGTCGTTTTTGTCAAATTTTGGACCAAATTCGTTTTTTCAAAAAAATCGTCAGATTTTGGACGAAATAGTGCAGTATGACATTGAGGTCGACGACATAGTATAGTATGACGTTCTGTCACATTTTGGGCTAAAAAAAAATAAAAAAGATTTGCAGGTTTTGGACGACATAGTATAGTATGTCGTTTTTGTCCAATTTTGGACCAAATTAGTTTTTTCCAAAAAATGGTCAGATTTTGGACTTAATAGTGCAGTATGACATTGAGGTCGACGACATAGTATAGTATGACGTTCTGTCACATTTTGGGCTGAAAAAATATTTAAAAAAATTTGCAGGTTTTGGACGACATAGTATAGTATGTCGTTTTTGTCCAATTTTGGACCAAATTTGTTTTTTCAAAAAAATGGTCAGATTTTGGACGAAATAGTGCAGTATGACATTGAGGTCGACGACATAGTATAGGATGACGTTCTGTCACATTTTTGGCTGAAAAAAAAAAAAAAAAAAATTTGCAGGTTTTGGGCATCATAGTATAGTATGTCGTTTTTGTCAAATTTTGGACCAAATTAGTTTTTTCAAAAAAATGGTCAGATTTTGGACGAAATAGTGCAGTATGACATTGAGGTCGACGACATAGTATAGTATGACGTTCTGCCACATTTTGGGCTGAAAATTTTTTTTAAAAAATTTGCAGGTTTTGGACGACAGAGTATAGTATGTCGTTTTTGTCAAATTTTGGACCAAATTCGTTTTTTCAAAAAAATGGTCAGATTTTGGACGAAATAGTGCAGTATGACGTTTTTGTCAAATTTTGGACCAAATTAGTTTTTCAAAAAAATGGTCAGATTTTGGACGAAATAGTGCAGTATGACATTGAGGTCGACGACATAGTATAGTATGACGTTCTGTCACATTTTGGGCTGAAATTTTTTTTTAAAAAAATGTGCAGGTTTTGGACGACATAGTATAGTATGTCGTTTTTGTCAAATTTTGGACCCAATTAGTTTTTTCAAAAAAATGGTCAGATTTTGGACGAAATAGTGTAGTATGACATTGAGGTCGACGACATAGTATAGTATGACGTTCTGTCACATTTTGGGCTAAAAAAATAAATCATTTTTTTTGCAGATTTTGGACGACATAGTATAGTATGTCGTTTTTGTCAAATTTTGGACCAAATTTGTTTTTTCAAAAAAATGGTCAGATTTTGGACGAAATAGTGCAGTATGACATTGAGGTCGACGACATAGTATAGTATGACGTTCTGTCACATTTTGGGCTGAAAAAAAAAATTTAAAAAAATGTGCAGGTTTTGGACGACAAAGTATAGTATGTAGTTTTTGTCAAATTTGGACCAAATTAGTTTTTCCAAAAAAATGGTCAGATTTTGGACGAAATAGTGCAGTATGACATTGAGGTCGACGACATAGTAAAGTATGACGTTCTGTCACATTTTTGGCTGAAAAAAAAAAAAAAAAAAAATTGCAGGTTTGGGGCATCATAGTAAAGTATGTTGTTTTTGTCCAATTTTGGACCAAATTAGTTTTTTCAAAAAAATGGTCAGATTTTGGACGAAATAGTGCAGTATGACATTGAGGTCGACGACATAGTATAGTATGACGTTCTGCCACATTTTGGGCTGAAATTTTTTTTAAAAAAATTTGCAGGTTTTGGACGACATAGTATAGTATGTCGTTTTTGTCAAATTTTGGACCAAATTCGTTTTTTCAAAAAAATCGTCAGATTTTGGACGAAATAGTGCAGTATGACATTGAGGTCGACGACATAGTATAGTATGACGTTCTGTCACATTTTGGGCTAAAAAAAAATAAAAAAGATTTGCAGGTTTTGGACGACATAGTATAGTATGTCGTTTTTGTCCAATTTTGGACCAAATTAGTTTTTTCCAAAAAATGGTCAGATTTTGGACTTAATAGTGCAGTATGACATTGAGGTCGACGACATAGTATAGTATGACGTTCTGTCACATTTTGGGCTGAAAAAATATTTAAAAAAATTTGCAGGTTTTGGACGACATAGTATAGTATGTCGTTTTTGTCCAATTTTGGACCAAATTTGTTTTTTCAAAAAAATGGTCAGATTTTGGACGAAATAGTGCAGTATGACATTGAGGTCGACGACATAGTATAGTATGACGTTCTGTCACATTTTGGGCTGAAAAAAAAAATTTAAAAAAATGTGCAGGTTTTGGACGACATAGTATAGTATGTAGTTTTTGTCAAATTTGGACCAAATTAGTTTTTCCAAAAAAATGGTCAGATTTTGGACGAAATAGTGCAGTATGACATTGAGGTCGACGACATAGTATAGTATGACGTTCTGTCACATTTTGGGCTAAAAAAAAATAAAAAAAATTTGCAGGTTTTGGACGACATAGTATAGTATGTCGTTTTTGTCCAATTTTGGACCAAATTAGTTTTTTCAAAAAAATGGTCAGATTTTGGACTTAATAGTGCAGTATGACATTGAGGTCGACGACATAGTATAGTATGACGTTCTGTCACATTTTGGGCTGAAAAAATATTTAAAAAAATTTGCAGGTTTTGGACGACATAGTATAGTATGTCGTTTTTGTCCAATTTTGGACCAAATTTGTTTTTTCAAAAAAATGGTCAGATTTTGGACGAAATCGTGCAGTATGACATTGAGGTCGACGACATAGTACAGTATGACGTTCTGTCACATTTTGGGCTAAAAAAATAAATCTTTTTTTTTTTGCAGATTTTGGACGACATAGTATAGTATGTCGTTTTTGTCAAATTTTGGACCAACATTTTTTTTTCAAAAAAATGGTCAGATTTTGGACGAAATAGTGCAGTATGACATTGAGGTCGACCACATAGTATAGTATGACGTTTTGGTCACAATAAGTGCTAAAAAAATAAATAATTTTTTTTTGCAGATTTTGGACGACATAGTATAGTATGTCGTTTTTGTCAAATTTTGGACCAAATTCGTTTTTTCAAAAAAATGGTCAGATTTTGGATGAAATAGTGTAGTATGACATTGAGGTCGATGACATAGTATAGTATGTAGTTTTTGTCAAATTTTGGACCAACATTTTTTTTTTCAAAAAAATGGTCAGATTTTGGACGAAATAGTGCAGTATGACATTGAGGTCGACGACATAGTATAGTATGACGTTCTGTCACATTTTGGGCTAAAAAAAAATAAAAAAAATTTGCAGGTTTTGGACGACATAGTATAGTATGTCGTTTTTGTCCAATTTTGGACCAAATTAGTTTTTTCAAAAAAATGGTCAGATTTTGGACTTAATAGTGCAGTATGACATTGAGGTCGACGACATAGTATAGTATGACGTTCTGTCACATTTTGGGCTGAAAAAATATTTAAAAAAATTTGCAGGTTTTGGACGACATAGTATAGTATGTCGTTTTTGTCCAATTTTGGACCAAATTTGTTTTTTCAAAAAAATGGTCAGATTTTGGACGAAATCGTGCAGTATGACATTGAGGTCGACGACATAGTACAGTATGACGTTCTGTCACATTTTGGGCTAAAAAAATAAATCTTTTTTTTTTTGCAGATTTTGGACGACATAGTATAGTATGTCGTTTTTGTCAAATTTTGGACCAACATTTTTTTTTCAAAAAAATGGTCAGATTTTGGACGAAATAGTGCAGTATGACATTGAGGTCGACCACATAGTATAGTATGACGTTTTGGTCACAATAAGTGCTAAAAAAATAAATAATTTTTTTTTGCAGATTTTGGACGACATAGTATAGTATGTCGTTTTTTTCAAATTTTGGACCAACATTTATTTTTCAAAAAAATGGTCAGATTTTGAAGGAAATAGTGCAGTATGACATTGAGGTCGACGACATAGTATATTAGACGTTCTCTCACATTTTGGGCTAAAAAAATAAATCTTTTTTTTTTTGCAGATTTTGGACGACATAGTATAGTATGTCTTTTTTGTCAAATTTTGGACCAACATTTTTTTTTCACAAAAATGGTCAGATTTTGGACGAAATAGTGCAGTATGACATTGAGGTCGACGACATAGTATAGTATGACGTTCTCTCACATTTTGGGCTAAAAAAAAAAAATAAAAAAAATTTGCAGATTTTTGACGACATAGTATAGTATGTCGTTTTTGTCAAATTTTGGACCAACATTTTTTTTTCAAAAAAATGGTCAGATTTTGGACGAAATAGTGCAGTATGACAATGAGGTCGACCACATAGTATAGTATGACGTTTTGGTCACATTTAGTGCTAAAAAAATAAATAATTTTTTTTTGCAGATTTTGGACGACATAGTATAGTATGACGTTCTGTCACATTTTGGGCTAAAAAAATAAATCTTTTTTTTTTTGCAGATTTTGGATGACATAGTATAGTATGTCGTTTTTGTCAAATTTTGGACCAACATTTATTTTTCAAAAAAATTGTCAGATTTTGGACGAAATAGTGTAGTATGACATTGAGGTCGACGACATAGTATAGTATGACGTTCTCTCACATTTTGCGCTAAAAAAAATTAATAAAAAAAATTTGCAGATTTTTGACGACATAGTATATAGTATGTCGTTTTTGTCAAATTTTGGACCAAAGTTTTTTTTTCAAAAAAATTGTCAGATTTTGAAGGAAATAGTGCAGTATGACATTGAGGTCGACGACATAGTATAGTATGACGTTTTGGTCACATTTAGTGCAAAAAAAATAAACATTTTTTTTTTTGCAGATTTTGGACGACATAGTATAGTATGACGTTTTGGTCACATTTAGTGCTAAAAAAATAAATAATTTTGTTTTGCAGATTTTGGAAGACATAGTATAGTATGTCTTTTTTGACAAATTTTGGACCAACATTTTTTTTTCAAAAAAATGGTCAGATTTTGGACGAAATAGTGCAGTATGACATTGAGGTCGACGACATAGTATAGTATGACGTTCTCTCACATTTTGGGCTAAAAAAAATAAATAAAAAAAATTTGCAGATTTTGGACGACATAGTATAGTATGTCGTTTTTGTCAAATTTTGGACCAAACACTTTTTTTTCAAAAAAATTGTCAGATTTTGAAGGAAATAGTGTAGTATGACATTGAGGTCGACGACATAGTATAGTATGACGTTCTGTCACATTTTGGGCTAAAAAAATAAATCTTTTTTTTTTTGCAGATTTTGGACGACATAGTATAGTATGTCGTTTTTGTCAAATTTTGGACCAACATTTATTTTTCAAAAAAATGGTCAGATTTTGGACGAAATAGTTTAGTATGACATTGAGGTCAACGACATGGTATAGTATGACGTTCTGTCACATTTTGGGCTAAAAAAAATAAATAAAAAAAATTTGCAGATTTTGGACGACATAGTATAGTATGTCGTTTTTGTCAAATTTTGGACCAAATTCGTTTTTTCAAAAAAATGGTCAGATTTTGGATGAAATAGTGTAGTATGACATTGAGGTCGATGACATAGTATAGTATGTAGTTTTTGTCAAATTTTGGACCAACATTTTTTTTTTCAAAAAAATGGTCAGATTTTGGACGAAATAGTGTAGTATGACATTGAGGTCGACGAAATAGTATAGTATGACGTTCTGTCACATTTTGGGCTAAAAAAAACTATTTTTTTAAATTTGCAGATTTTGGACGACATAGTATAGTATGTCGCTTTTGTCCAATTTTGGACCACACAGAGCCCTGACACAGCCAGGATTTGAACCCACGATCTATAGCTTGAAAGGCAAGTGACTTAACCACTACACCAACGTGTGGGTAAATTTAGAGGACATAGCATAAAATGAAATTTCGGTCAAAGACATAGTATAGAATGACATTGAGGTCGAAGACATAGTATAGTATGACGTTTTGTCACATTTTGGGCTAAAAAAATGTTTCCAAAATGTTTACAGATTTTGGACGACATAGTATAGTATGTTGTTTTTGTCAAATTTTGGACCAAATTTGTTTTTTCAAAAAAATTGTCAGATTTTGGACGAAATAGTGTAGTATGACATTGAGGTCGACGACATAGTATAGTATGACGTTTTGGTCATATTTAGTGCAAAAAAAATAAACAATTTTTTTTTGCAGATTTTGGACGACATAGTATAGTATGACGTTTTTGTCAAATTTTGGACCAAATTAGTTTTTTCAAAAAAATGGTCAGATTTTGGACGAAATAGTGTAGTATGACATTGAGGTCGACGACAGGGTATAGTATGACGTTCTGTCACATTTTGGGCTAAAAAAATAAATAAAAAAAATATGCAGGTTTTGGACGACATAGTATAGTATGTCGTTTTTGTCCAATTTTGGACCAAATTAGTTTTTTCAAGAAAATGGTCAGATTTTGGACGAAATAGTGCAGTATGACATTGAGGTCGACGACATAGTATAGTATGACGTTCTGTCACATTAAGGGCTAAAAAAAATAAATAAAAAAAATTTGCAGATTTTGGACGACATAGTATAGTATGTCGTTTTTGTCAAATTTTGGACCAAATTAGTTTTTTCAAAAAAATGGTCAGATTTTGGACGAAATAGTGTAGTATGACATTGAGGTCGACGACATAGTATAGTATGACGTTCTGTCACATTTTGGGCTAAAAAAAATTTTAAAAAAATTTGCAGGATTTGGACGACATAGTATAGTATGTCGTTTTTGTCAAATTTTGGACCAAATTAGTTTTTTCAAAAAAATGGTCAGATTTTGGACGAAATAGTGCAGTATGACATTGAGGTCGACGACATAGTATAGTTTGACGTTCTGTCACATTTTGGGCTAAAAAAAAATTAAAAATTTTTTTACAGGTTTTGGACGACATAGTATAATAGTATGTCGTTTTTGTCAAATTTTGAACCAAATTAGTTTTTTCAAAAAAATGGTCAGATTTTGGACGAAATAGTGCAGTATGACATTGAGGTCGACGACATAGTATAGTATGACGTTCTGTCACATTTTGGGTTGAAAAAAAAAATAAAAAAAAATGTCCAGATTTTGGACGACATAGTATAGTATGTCGTTTTTGTCAAATTTTGGACCAAATTAGTTTTTCAAAAAAATGGTCAGATTTTAGACGAAATAGTGCAGTATGACATTGAGGTCGACGACATAGTATAGTATGACGTTCTGTCACATTTTGGGCTGAAAATTTTTTTTTAAAAAATGTGCAGGTTTTGGACGACATAGTATAGTATGTCGTTTTTGTCAAATTTTGGACCAAATTAGTTTTTTCAAAAAAATGGTCAGATTTTGGACGAAATAGTGTAGTATGACATTGAGGTCGACGACATAGTATAGTATGACGTTCTGTCACATTTTGGGCTAAAAAAATAAATCATTTTTTTTGCAGATGTTGGACGACATAGTATAGTATGTCGTTTTTGTCAAATTTTGGACCAAATTTGTTTTTTCAAAAAAATGGTCAGATTTTGGACGAAATAGTGCAGTATGACATTGAGGTCGACGACATAGTATAGTATGACGTTCTGTCACATTTTGGGCTGAAAAAAAAAATTAAAAAAAATGTGCAGGTTTTGGACGACATAGTATAGTATGTAGTTTTTGTCAAATTTGGACCAAATTAGTTTTTCCAAAAAAATGGTCAGATTTTGGACGAAATAGTGCAGTATGACATTGAGGTCGACGACATAGTATAGTATGACGTTCTGTCACATTTTTGGCTGAAAAAAAAAAAAAAAAAAAATTTGCAGGTTTTGGGCATCATAGTATAGTATGTCGTTTTTGTCCAATTTTGGACCAACTTTGTTTTTTCTAAAATATAGTCAAATTTTAGACCACGTGCCACACAGAGCCCTGACACAGCCAGGATTCAAACCCACGATCTATAGCTTGAAAGGCAAGTGTCTTAATCACTACACCAATGTGTGGGTCAGAATTAAGAGGACATACCATATTATGAAATTTCGGCCAAAGACATAGTATAGAATGACATTGAGGTCGACGACATAGTATAGTATGACGTTTTGTCACATTTTGGGCTAAAAAAATGTTTCCAAAATTTTAACAGATTTTGGACGACATAGTTTGGACCAAACACCTTTTTTTTTCAAAAAAATGGTCAGATTTTGAAGTAAATAGCATTGTATGACATTGAGGTCGACGACATAGTATGACATTCTGTCACATTTTGGGCTAAAAAAATAAATAAATTTTTTTTGCAGATTTTGGACGACATAGTATAGTATGTCGTTTTTGTCAAATTTTGGACCAACATTTTTTTTTCAAAAAAATGGTCAGATTTTGGACGCAATAGTGTAGTATGACATTGAGGTCGACGACATAGTATATAGTATGACGTTCTGTCACATTTTGGGCTGAAAAAATAAATAAAATAAATTTGCAGATTTTGGAGGACATAGTATAGTATGTAGTTTTTGTCAAATTTTGAACCAAAATCTTTTTTTTCAAAAAATTGTCAGATATTGGACAAAATAGTGTAGTATGACATTGAGGTCGAAGACATAGTATAGTATGATGTTCTGTCACATTTAGGGTTAAAAAAAAAAGAATTCAAAAAAATTTCCGATTTTGGACGACATAGTATAGTATGTCGTTTTTGTCAAATTTTGGACCAAATTAGTTTTTTCAAAAAAATTGTCAGATTTTTGATGAAATAGTGTAGTATGACATTGAGGTCGATGACATAGTATAGTATGACCTTTTGCTCACATTTTGGAGCAACAGTTTTTTTTTTCAAAAAAATGGTCAGATTTCGGATGAAATAGTGTAGTATGACATTGAGGTCAACGACATGGTATAGTATGACATTCTGTTTAGCTCAGATAGTAGAGCACCCAACCAGCCCCATGTGTTGAGGTTGTAGTCCTCGCTCAGTGTCAGTCTCGTTGGGACAACCTCATCCGCTCTCTTTAACCATCATTTAAAACCACTTATTTTTTCCAACAAGTTCCAGTAGGGCAGCTTTAAATGATGTCACACCCAAAATGAAAGGATTGTCATGTCCAACATCAAAGGAGTGACAACAACAACAACAACAAGACACTTAAGAACACACGTTAATTTTCTGGATAATAATTCGTTTCTTCAAGACTTGTCTTAGTACTGCACTGCCACACAAAACATGAAGCAAGCATTCGGCACAAGGCACCCCAGAGAGGTGGCTTACCCGAATTTGCCCGAAGCCACGTCGGTGAGGCGCAAAAGGACGCCGCCTCCGCCGTGGAAGAACGCAGTCTCCCAAAGGAAAGCGAAAACTAAAACGGGCAAAGTGTACGACATCGAGAAGGTCAGTCGGATCGCGTCGCAGCCCATGCTCCAGAGGCTGGCGGAGGACAACGACATCAGGCAGATCGACTTTGCGGTCGGCGAGGCGAAATGCGACGCCATCCGCGAAAAGCAGATCCGAGAGAACACCAAGATCAAGGACGTCATCTCCAAGGAGAGCGACTACGACTTCAACGACCCGAACGGCATTAACAGGAAGTTCTGGGACACGATTGACACGAGAGAGCGGAAGCGCCAAGAGTTTTTATTGAAGGAACGGGAGCACATATGTAAGCAGTATCACCACATTATGGAGCTCAAGAAGCTGCGGGACCTGAAGAAAAAGCAGGACAAAGAAGAGATTAGTAAAATCCAGGCGTTACAGACGGAGGAAGACCGCAAGACCCTGGAGATGAAGAGGGAGGTGCAGAAGCGCTTGTGGGAGAACATTAATAAACACAATAGCGTCATCATGGAAAACAAGAACAAGCGAGACGAGCAGCAAAAGATCTCGGAGATGAAATCGCAGGACAAGACGCTGCAGTATCAACAGATGAAGGCGGAGAACGAGAGGAAGTGGATCCAAGCGCACAAAGACAAGGAGGAGAAGCGAAGGGCTCGCTACGAGAGCGTCGTGGCCGACTTGAGTCAGCGCACGGCGGCGGACAACAGCAGGAAGGCCATCTGGCGAGAGGACGGCGACCAGAAGTTCCAGCGCATCGACGAGCACAAGAGCAAAGTCATCCAGGAGATCAAGGAGGCGGGCGTCCCGGAAAAGTTAATATACGGAGCGAGCAGGAAGTCCAACATCATCATAAAGAAGGCGAAGGCTTCGGACCCCAGTCAAGTGCCTGGAGCCGTTCTAGCAACCGCCCTGCATGGGATGGACCAGGGCGACTGTAAGACCAACGAAGCAGCGCCCGCAGCGCCAAACCCCAACCCTGCGCCTGAAGGACACCTCCCTGATGTTTGACATCAGGATGTCCCGATAACAATGCTGTTCAGGGATGTGGCTGAAGGACTGGATCTGGTACAACAGTTTCCCGTTCATGCTCTGTTCTGTAATCAGTGAATTATTTTCCTCCCTCTTCCTCTTTCCCCGTTGTTTTTTATACATACACTACCGTTCAAAAGTTCGGAGTCGCCGATACAATTGTGTTGTGTTTTCCATTAAAAGTCACACTTTTATTCATCAAAAAGAGTTGCAAAGTGAATAGAAAATATAGTCAAGACGTTGACAAGGTTAGAAATGTTGTCAAAGAACCAGCAAAACTGTTTTCAGCTGTGCTAACATCATCGCACAAGGGTTTTCAAGGGTTTTCTAATCATCCAATAGTCTTCTAACGCCATTAGCAAACACAATGTACCATTAGAACAGTGGAAATGGGCCTCTATACACCTATGTACATATTCCATTAAAAACCAGACGTTTGCAGCTAGAATAGTCGTTTACCAAAGTAACAATGTATAGAGTGTATTTATGATTCATTTAATGTTATATTCATAAAAAAAAAAAAGTGATTTTCCTTCAAAAATAAGGACATTTCTAAGTGAGCCCAAAGTTTTGAACGGTAGTGTAAATATAGAGCTTGACCTTTGACGCCCACAATCGATTCATTTTATATTTAAATCCTAGTGTAAAAATGTGCAGCGACAGATAATAATAGGTCAATTCAATGCTAACAACAGGTAGCTTATCGGTAAACAAAGTGGGCAAGGTCAGTGTAGGGAATCACGGCGCTGTTTCGCAATGCTAACGTTGATGTAGAGGGGATGTTGATATGAAATGAAATTAAAGTTATGAATGGATTATCTATAGCGGGGGCTTTTGCTGATGCCTAGGGAAATGGGGCAAACCAAAAGCTGCATTAGAATGGGGGTAGTGAGGGTTGGGGTTGTGTTTCTTTGTAATGGAGCATCTGAGCAAATAAACATTGTTGATCACCACGTTCATTCCATTTTTCTGGCTTTCGTTGATGACATGGTTACATGTCAAACACAGAAGGATATGTGATGATTATGTAAATCTGAAACACGGAAATGCTTTAATAGTGTTTATATTTACATACGTGTTTATATTTACATACGTGTATAATATGTACATCCAGAAATGGGCTATATATCGCTGAGCAGATAACACCACCGGCTGTTATTTGTTTCTAGACTTCAGTCAAAAAGGCTCCGGCGTTGTGTATATGAATGACGCGTTTCCATGACGACTGACGGGAAAAAGACCCAATTGTTAAAATTATTCTCTAAAGCACATGTGTCAAACTCAAGGCCCGGGGGCCCAGATGTGGCCCGTCACGTCATTTTGTGTGGCCCGCGAGTGATTAATTGGTCTTAAAAGTCTGTGTTAAAATAGGTCTATGCTGCTTTATTTGGTGCGTTGACCATAAACTACATTTCCCACAATGCATGGCGATTGCGTTACCCGCAACGCGAAGTCAGCACCATCGCGGACCGGGTTAAATCTATAATGCATCGTATTTGTAACTTGAATAAGTAATAAATACAGAAAGTAATTTAAAAACATGTAACAGAGTACTTACATTTATTTTACGTTATATTTGGTTACATTTAGTTACATTTATTCTGTATGACAGTTACATCTTGGCCCTTTGAGGGTAACCATTATGCTGATGTGGCCCTCAGAGAAAATGAGTTTGACACCCCTGCTCTAAAGTAACGCAGTTCTTCGTGCCAAAAGTCCAGGCACTTTTTACCAGTTAGCTCCATTAGCTGCAAAAAGCAGCTTAGCCGCTAACGTCGCTAACGTGTCCAGCACTAGTATATTCTACGACGCTGCCAATCAAGAAGTGGTCCAGCCTTTTAGACCGTTGCTCTAATCCAGCGGTGTCAAACTCATTTTCACTGAGGGCCACATCAGCATCATGGTTACCCTCAAAGGGCCGAGATTTAACTGTCATACAGAATAAATGTAACTAAATGTAACCAAATATAATGTAAAATAAAGGTAACTACTCCGTAAAATATTGCTAAATAACTTTCTGTATGTATTACTTATTCAAGTAACAAATACGATGCATTATAGATGTAACCTGGTCCGCGATGGTGATGCCATCACTTTGCGGGTAACGCAATCACCGTGCATTGTGGGAAATGCAGCATAGACACTCGCGGGCCACATAAAATGACGTGGCGGGCCACATCTGGCCCCCGGGCCTCGAGTTTGACACATGTGCTCTAATCAATCATGACCCCCAGAGATGCAGAGCTTCCCTGGAAGTGATGTTTTTAATCCAATCAGGGTCTTTCTGTACCTCATAGAGACGACAATAGAAGCTGAGCGAGGAGAAAATGGCGTCAGGTGATCTGTGATGAATGTAATGGAAGTAGAAATGAAATGAAAACATAATAGTACATATTTGACCATTTATTTTATGACATGTTAAAGGAAGCAGAGCAATCACCTCTGATAACGTGCAACATTACACAATCAAACACTATCTCGTGACAACGACGCGTGGAATTTCACGTTTAACTCGAGCACAAATCCTCGTGTTTAATGATGTGATATCACTAAGATCAAAGGAATGCAATGATGACACGTCGCCGAGATGAAAGAAATGAAACCATGAATTTCCTGGACAACGATTGAACTTTTGTCCAAGACTTCATCCCTCAGTGCAGGTACTGTGTTGCCCACAACAACATGAAGCAAGCGTACAGCAACAAGCACAGCACAAAAGGTCCTAAATCTGAGCCGTGCAGAGTCTCAACGGCGGGACGGAAAAAGACAACGCCTCCGCGATGGACCAACAAACGCACCCAGGGCAACGGAAACAAATCAATGGGTTGCCAAATGTACGACATCGAAAAGGTCCGTGAGATCGCCTCGCAGCCGATGCTCCAGAGGTTGGCGGAAGACAACGACATCCGGCAGATTGATTTTGCGATACGAGAGGTGAAATGCGACGCCGTGCGCGAAAGGCAGATCCAGGAGATCTCCAAGATCAAGGACAAGCTGTCGCTGGAGTGCGACTACGATTACACCGACCCAAAGAGCATCAACAAAAAGTTCTGGGACTCCGTCGATCAGAGGGAGCAGAAGCGCCAGGAGTCCTTGCAGAAGGAGAAGGACCACATGTGTCAGCAGTATCAATACACCATGGAGGTGAAGAAGCAAATGGACCTGAAGACAAAGATGGATAAAGAGGAGATTAGCAAAATGGAGGAGATGAGGCGAGAGGAAGACCGCAAGGCCTTGGAGAGGAAGAGGGAGGTGCAGAAGCGTTCGCGGGACAACATTAACCAACTCAATAGCCTCTTAATGCAAAACAAGAATAAGCGAGAGGAGGAGCACAAGATGTTTGACATTAGATCCCTGGAGCAAAGCCTGCAATATCGGCAGATGAAGGCGGAGAACAACAGGAGGTGGATGCAGCGGTACAAGGAGAAGGAGAGAGAGAGGAGGGCTCGCTACGAGAGCGTCGTGGCCGACTTGAGTCAGCGCACGGCGGCGGACAGCACCAGGAAGCAGATCTGGCGGGAGAACGGCGAGAAGAAGAAGTTCCAGCGCATCGACGAGCACAAGGACAAGGTGCTGGAGGAGATCAAGGACGCCGGCGTCCCCGACAAACTGGTGTACGAGGCGAGCAGGAAGTCCAACATCATCGTCAACCGGGCCAAAGCGTCGGACCCCAACGCCAAAGCAGCAAAAACAAAAACAACCCAGACTCAACCTCAACCTCAACCTCAACCTTGACTCCGGCCCTAGAAATAGCACGGGACTGAACTCTGTTGCAAAAATAGAACCACTTTTCTGAATGTGTGATGTCATTTAAGGTTTGCATTTGTGTTTTTCTTTCGTTACAAAACCTGAGCGAGGACGTCAGGACGTCAGGTCGTCAGGACGTCAGGAGGTCAGGAAGTCAGGACGTCAGGATGTAAGGACGCCAGGACGCCAGGACGCCAGGACGTCAGGACGTCAGGACGCCAGGACGTCAGGACGTCAGGACGCCAGGACGTCAGGATGTCAGGACGTGAGGATGTCCCCCATCACAGCACTCGTCAGGGTCTGGTTTCCACGAGGGCTGGACATCTCTTGTTAGAGGCTGGTGCGATAGATACGTGATGCGACTGTCAACGATCTAAATTAAACATTAAAGATATATATAAGCACATACGCAGCAACCGTCAGAGCGATAAGATACAAGAAACGCTGTGAGACGACGTGACGAAATGGACGAAAAAGAAAAGAAATACCCCCCCTCCCCCCCTTCCGACCCCCAACAAAGGAACAGTATGTCAACAATACGATGTATGGCCAATAAATGCACATTGGTAGGTCAGTCAGTCCACTTCATGACACTACGTTTAACTCACTGTTAGGCTGGAGGTTTTTACTAATAAAGGAGGCTGCTTTTGTCACTGATTGTCCTGGAATGAGTCTGACCAATCTCAGGTAGAGTAGAGAGGCGAGCGGAAACGCACACAACAAGCTATGAGGGGCCGTGTAGGCCATAATTCCTTTTTTTTACCTCTCACATACACAATATTACCTCTCACATACACAATATTACCTCTCACATACACAATATTACCTCTCACATACACAATATTACCACTCACATACACAATATTACCTCTCACATACTCTCTTACCTTTCACATTCAATTGTTTACATGTGAGAGGTAAAAACATTTAATGTGAGAGGTAAAAACATTTAATGTGAGAGGTAAAAACATTTAAATGTGAGAGGTAAAATTGTGAATGTGAGAGGTAAAAACATTTAATGTGAGAGGTAAAATATTTAATGTTTTAATGTGTTTTTACTCCTCACATCAAATGTTTTAATATGTTTTTACTCCTCACAATAAATGTTTTAATGTGAGAGGTAAATGTTTTTACCTCTCACATTAAATGTTTTTACACATTACATGTGAGAGGTAAAACAATTGTATGTGAAAGGTAAAAGAGAGTATGTGAGAGGTAAAATTGTGAATGTGAGAGGTAAAAAAAAAAGCAATTATGGCCTACACGGCCCCTCGTAACAAGCGCTGCTCTAAATGAATGGTAGGGAACTTCAAACGGTGGCTAAGTCGGGTAGCTATTCGTTTGCGTCCAACATGGCGGCCTTGTCTTTGGATTCTGCCGTCATTACTACAGTAGATACAGCTGCAGCTCTATGACAGCGAAGGAAGCTCTGTTTCCTCTAAAATGTCATCCAATAAATGGTTAAATAAACGTTGGCGTTTACACGACATTGCTAAACGTGCGCGAGAACATGATGTGAATACTCAAGAGACCGAGAGCCACCGTTACTAGACATCCTCCCGATCGGCTTGTTTGCAGCAACTAGGGAGGTTTTTGACCATAAAAACAAGTTAATGTGTGTAAGTAGACCTCCATAACTCACATACATGTGCAACAGGACCACTCTATGTGAGCTATTAACGAGAAAATAATCGACATGTTCATCGATTGTGAAGATAATCGAATAAATTGGTCGCAGCCCGAGAGGCAGCGCACAGATAACGGCGCGTCATCAATTCACCAAAGTTACGTACTGCAGCTTTAATTTTTTTTTTTTTTTTTTTTGCAATTATCATAATAATCATGAATATTAGCGCTTATGTTGTGTCAGGATATGTAAAAAAAAAAAAAATATTTATATATATATATATAGCGCCTATTCCTAAATGTGGAGAACACAAGGAAGAGCCGTTTTCCCTCAAATGAAAACCATCACTCCCTCCCCTCCTCACTCTCTCTCACACACACACACACACACACACACACACACTGCTGATGTCACACTCCAGTCATGTGGACCCTCCTCAGCAGCATCAGCACCATCACGGCTCTTCTACAGATGCGTAAGTGAAGCGCTTTATCCTTCGCACGCGCTCCCTTTTTACAACCAACTTATATCTGTGTGTATATGCTATGTGCGCGCGCGCGCGTGTGTGTGTACATGTGGCTGCTAAATGATCAGTTAACCGCTGAAAACACACACACACACACACACACACACCGACACACACACATCTCTGTGTTTGTGTAAGCGGGTCAGGCTCGAGCTGCAGTGGTTTTGCTGAGACGCTGAAGCGGCGCGTGAATAAGGAGTCTGTTATTATGGGAGAGGAATAAAGACACACACAGACACACACACGGACACACACTGGACTGCGAATGTGACAAAGGGACAACAGCTCCATGATGTCTGGATGGGAACTCATGAATGTGCAATTTGTACCGTGTGTTGTTTTTTTTTATCCAGATTCCTGGGCCGTGGTTCGAACACGCGCACACACACACACGCGCACAATCATTACACGAGGCTTGATATGAGCATGGATGCACGTGCTGTCTTGTGGTGTCAGGTGTTGTGTCTATTTATTTATTTATTTATTTATTTTTTACACACAACGAATCAATGCTGGATTTTTCTGCTGCTCCAGAATGACAAATAAATCTGTCAGTTTGTTTCGACTATATCGACCTCGATTGCGTCCATTATGGATCAATCTGTTGGATTATTCTCTCTGATTAATATCAGAAAACATTAAAAAGAAATTAAAGGTGCCATATGTAAGAATGTGGCCAAAAACGGTTACTACATTCAAATTCAAAAATACCGAGGTCTTTTAGGTTTCGTTTTCTGACGTAACTGGCAACCCGTGGTTGCTCGGCAGCTGAGACTCTACTGACTGCAATGATCGGTAGACGGCGGTAGGTGGCGCCACATGCCAAAACATGATTTCAAAACATAAACATGATTTGCAGTCTGCAAAATATTATTTTTTTAATGCGAATATTTTGTCTGTACTGTTGTTGTTGGTGAGTTCAGTTTGTTATATGAACATTATTCCTGAGTCTCTGTGACATATTAGGAGGATTTTATGATTTATTACATAATGCACCTTTAACCTTAAAAAGGGCCAGAAAATGTCCTGTAAGTCAGTAGCTTTTGTCCAGTTTTGCTATCTATTTGAATATTTACAATTTACTGCATGTTGAAATATTCAAAACAACATTTGGTCCAGTTTTTGTCTCAATGTCCAAAAACAGGCCGAATCAAACCTGCCACCTTCCTACTGAGAGACAACTCACTCTCCCACTGAGCCACCGTAGCCATCGCTAAGTTCTCAAATGACAACTCCTATGGAAATTTCTCCCAGTTTTTAAATTAGCCTTTTTATATATATGCTGAACAATAACAATAACCACCGCAGGGCAAACCTTCGTCACTGGCAGTGAGAATAATCCTAATCTGCTATGTTAGCGAGTTCATTCAGGGTCCACAAACTCCAGGTAAACGTTCAGTATAAATGTAGTTTTACAGTAAATGTCAATGTTTGTATTTATATATATGGAACTTTTCTCATCTCCATGAAAACTCAAAGCTGCTTTTACAGAGAGATCGGATAAAGTGGTGTGCACTGTAACAGTGTGTGTGTGTGTGTGTGTGTGTGTGTGTGTGTGTGTGTGTGTGTGTGTGTGTGTGTGTGTGTGTGTGTGTGTGTGTGTGTGTGTGTGTGTGTGTGTGTGTGTGTGTGTGTGTGTGTGTGTGGGAGGAGGGTAAAGGTCACAGGATGTTTTACAACACTACAGAGTGTTTACTCAGCACCTGAGCACAAACACATGGAGTAGAGTGAAGAACACAAACACCGACCGACTGATGTGAGCTTTGGTCAGAGGATGAAAAGCTTCTCGTCAAAGCTACAGTGAACCTGACACAGAGAAAACACAACAACAACAACAACTACTAAATACTGTAACTGTTGCACAAAAACTAGATTAGATTAAGATATCCAGGATATCTAAGAAAGCAGGTCTTAACCAATGCTACTAAGTTCATCCTGACTTTACTCCATCACATCACAGAGATGCATTCAGTCCATTTTTCTCCTCACACTAAATGAACGTGCACAGTTTTCACATGCAGGAAGCCATCACATGATCACATGAGGAGGACAGAAAGTTCTTCTGCTGACCTTGTTTCACTGTATCACTCCCCCACTCTCTCTCTCTCTCTCTCTCTGTGTTCAGCCCACGCCACCCTCTCTCTTTCTCTTTCTCTCTCTCAGTGTTTCTCTTACACACCTCACTGCATCCAGTCTATCAGTGAAGCTGCACCAGGCTGCACACACACAGACCTGCATACATGCAGCCGTCTGCTGTTGAAAAGAGTGAAAATGATCAAAAAATTTGAGTCAAATCAGTACAAAACGTAAAAAAAAAAGCATTGTTACGCAATTTTCCCCGTCGACATCCGACAAAATAATAGTAAATATCTAACGTCAGATTTCAAATGTTAGATACTTTGAATTATTTGTTGGATGTCGACGGGGAACCAGTTCCAGACGGACAGTGACGACTTCCAGTCTATTGAGCTGTCGCTCCAAAACTCAGTAGCCAATCAGCCGGCGGCTTCCTAAGGCCCGCCCACAAACAAAAACCACGGTGCAAAGAACGAGTGAGGGAGTGCAAAGAATGAGTGAGAGAGCAAAGAACGAGTGAGAGAGCAAGGAACGAGTGAGAGAGTAAAGAACAAGTGAGGGAGTGCAAATTACGAGTGAGGGAGTAAAGAACAAGTGAGAGAGCATAGAACGAGTGAGCACAAAGAACGAGTGAGAGAGCAAAGAACGAGTGAGCACAAAGAACGAGTGAGAGAGCAAAGAACGAGTGAGAGAGCAAAGAACGAGTGAGCACAAAGAACGAGTGAGAGAGCAAAGAACGAGTGAGCACAAAGAACGAGTGAGAGAGCAAAGAACGAGTGAGCACAAAGAACGAGTGAGCACAAAGAACGAGTGAGCACAAAGAACGAGTGATCACAAAGAACGAGTGAGAGAGCAAAGAACGAGTGAGAGAGCAAAGAACGAGTGAGCACAAAGAACAAGTGAGGGGGTAAAGAACAAGTGAGAGAGCAAAGAACGAGTGAGAGAGCAAAGAACGAGTGAGAGAGCAAAGAACGAGTGAGCACAAAGAACGAGTGAGAGAGCAAAGAACGAGTGAGCACAAAGAACGAGTGAGAGAGCAAAGAACGAGTGAGCACAAAGAACGAGTGAGCACAAAGAACGAGTGAGCACAAAGAACGAGTGAGAGAGCAAAGAACGAGTGAGAGAGCAAAGAACGAGTGAGCACAAAGAACAAGTGAGGGGGTAAAGAACAAGTGAGAGAGCAAAGAACGAGTGAGAGAGCAAAGAACGAGTGAGAGGGCAAAGAACGAGTGAGCACAAAGAACGAGCTAGAGAGCAAAGAACAAGTGAGAGAGCAAAGAACGAGTGAGCACAAAGAACGAGTGAGAGAGCAAAGAACGAGTGAGGGGTAAAGAACAAGTGAGAGAGCAAAGAACGAGTGAGAGAGCAAAGAACGAGTGAGAAAGCAAAGAACGAGTGAGAGAGCAAAGAACGAGTGAGAGAGCAAAGAACGAGTGAGGGAGTAAAGAACAAGTGAGAGAGCAAAGAACGAGTGAGAGAGCAAAGAACGAACGATGGAGCGCAAAGAACGAGTGAGGGAGCAAAGAACAAGTGAGAGAGCAAAGAACGAGTGAGAGAGTAAAGCACGAGTGAGGGAGTAAAGAACAAGTGAGAGAGCAAGGAACGAGTGAGAGAGTAAAGAACAAGTGAGGGAGTAAAGAACAAGTGAGATCTGATTCCATTCAGCCTCACGATCGGCATCGGCATCATTTTTGTGCTCCTGCGAATTCAGAAGCTCAGTCAATGAACACAGACGACGTAAAGGAAGTGGTGAAACACAGATGACTCGCATTGCATTGTGGGTAATGCAGAGCGTTAGCGCATGAATAAGTGAAACAACCATATGATAAAGACATATGGCCGACTCTGATCTGCCCTTGGCTGACACAGTGTGTGTGTGTGTGTGTGTGAGTGTGCGAGCGTGTGTGCGTGCGCGCGTGCGTGCGCGTGCGCGTGCGTGCGTGCGTGCGTGTGTGAGAGAGAAAGAGAGGAATAAAGCAAGAATAAAGATAACAGAGTGAAGGAGAAGAGTGAGAGAGTCCTCAGCATTTTCTATTGCAGGACTCACACCATGATAAAGGAAAAGCGTGGGGTTTTTTAAAAAAAACAGTAAAAAGGATCATATTCTTTATATCTGTCCTTCAAAAATCTGATTTTAAAATAATAATAAATAAATATTATTGATTCGGAGGCTTTTATTCTGAAAAAAGGGCAGCATTGAGTCAAAGAGACTAAACACAGTCAGTAGACCATTTAAACAAAAGAAAATAAGAGTAGTAAACAGTGGAGCAGAGAGACGGTCACTGTGGAGGCAGAGGAAAAGGATGTGGCAGCTAAAAGAGTGAGGAGTGACGCCGCGTGGGCCGTCGTTTGGTGAGAAACACAGTGTGAAAACTTCAGATCCACACTTTCACACTGGTCCAAACGCTAAACAAAACAACCCCAACTGTCCACTGCTGAAGATGCATTCAAGGAACCCCCGTACAAACCGTACAGCCAAATAATTATTCTCTATTTTCCCCTCAAATATCTAAACTCTCACCTGCTTCTTCTCTGTTCTCACAGCTAACTGATGATGGATCTGTTTGGCAGAGGAGAGCTGGGGCTGCTGGGAGGAGGAGGAGGGGGAGGAGGAGGAGGAGGGGAGGGCCTGAGGGACGATGTGGGCGTGTCCGGGTTCGGCTGGTCGGCCAATCGGCTGCCGGACAACATGTACCCGTCGTCGGGACTGGCGCTGGCGGCGGCCTATCACGACATCAAGACTCGACTGGCCAGCCTGGAGCGAGAGAACAGCAGCATCAAGAGGAAGCTGAAGCACTATGAGGTCAAGGTGGAGAAAAAGCAACACACACACACACACACACACACACACACACACACACACAACACAACGACATGAACACACAACATAAAGAACAACAAATAAAGGATTTCTCTTCTCTTTCAGTTCCCCGTGATCAGTGAATTCGGCGAGGAGAGGATGGTGTGTTGCTCCTGCGAGCCGATAACCAAGGACACCAGTGTCCTCCAATCAGAGACCACCAACCTACAGCAGAGGATCAACTCGCTCACTCAGGAGGTACAGAGTCACATGATCACTGAAGCTACGGCTAATAGAAGGCCTAAAGACAAAGGTCAAAGGTCAAAGGTCAAAGGTCAAGGTTTCATGCTCTTTGCAAAGAAAAGGTCAATCTTCACACGAGGGGTTGACACTTAAACATTCATACCTGAGGGAACACACCTTTCAGATCCCTTTGTCTGTTGAAGGGGTCTGCCCCTCCAGGCCGTGCTTTCACAACACTTTTGTCTACCGCAGGTATCGGAGTCGACTCCCCCTGCAGGACGTTGTATTTAGGTCAGAGAGGAGCACTTTGTGAACAGGCAAGGAAGGCAACTGCTTGGGGCCCCGAGCTGATAGGGGGCCCCCCGACACTCGCAGCCTGAGGGCTGTTTTTACTGAAATGTGCAGTGACCATCCGCCTCCCTGTCCCCCTTAAACAACAATGACATCTCAGTAGGAAACCTCCCTAAAGGGGCCCCACCTCACTTTAACCTGTGTGAAGTTATCGTTCTGCAAGTTGGAAAATGAAGAGGATTATTTACAGTGTAATGCATATCTTTTTTACTCAGTTTATATATGTTTTTTTCAGTTATTTACAGTATTTTTGTTTATATATATTCTGTTCTATATATTTATATTGTTTTATAATGTTGGTTCTTTACAGTGTAATGTATTTTTTTACGAAGTTTATATCGTTTTTTTAAAAAGCTATTTACAGTATTTCATTGTTCTTTACATTTATATTTTCACATACTTTTTAATGACAAGGTTTTTCAATGTTATTTCATTCATTTCGAAAAAAAACTCATACATTTTTCGTTGGTGTCAGATTATTTATAACATAATGGTGAAGAACACTGGTTGGAAGGAAGGGCCCCCTGGGAATTTTATGCTTAGGGCCCCTACAGACTCTAGAATCGCCTCTGATTTAGGTGCACAGTTGAGTCTGGACGTCCTAATTTGAATACACAAAAGGACCTGGTATCTTGTGTTAGGAGACAAAGAAATGTAATTTAGCATTACACTTGACATTTGTGCATTTCTTGTTTCACCGTCTCAGCTTCATAAGACGAAAGAGAGGGAGGAGAGGTTGGAGGAAGTCATCCAGGCGTACGAGAAGATTCACCTGGAGAAGAGCAACGTCCAGAGAGACCTGGACAAGATGGTGAACACACACACAATCACAATTCAACGTAAGAATATATTGTGCCATTGTTTTTGGGGGGGAAAAGTGTTTAGTTTTTGTGTGTGTTTGTGTGTGTGTGTGTGTGTGCGGCAGACGACTCTAGTGGAGCAGCACATGGAGCGGATCTGCGGTTTGGAGTCTGCTCTCAGACAGAGAGAAGGTTCTCTGCAGAAACTCAGAGCTCAACTTCGAAACAAAGACGCGCAGCAGTCGCAGATCCACGCGAGCCTGGGCGTACCCAGAGGTACGGAACGTCTGGGTCAAAGTCGTATGAGCACAATAGCAAGTAATGCACATCGCTCGCAGTGTCGTGATTCCCAAAGTGTGGCCCGTGGCCCCCTGGTGGGCAGTTTTGGTACAGTTTGACCTTAAGAGATCATTAAAAACAAGCAAATAAGATGAAATTATCAAGCTTCTGCATCTGCTATTATACGAGCTAAAATGGCAATGTCACCTATAGCTTCGCTAGCCAATATCTGTTTTACACGTTTTTACACCGAAAGCTGTTGCTGTTGCTGTTGCTGTTGCTGTTGCTGTTGCTGTTGCTGTTGCTGTTGCTGTTTCCCGTCAGAAGGTCGAGGGTCGCTGCAGAGCTCACGCAGTCTGGACGCTCTGTCCGACCTGAAGCTCCAGCGTCTGGAGGCCGAGCTGGAGGCAGCGCGACGTCATGCCGAGGGAGCCTGTCAGAGGGAGAAGGAGCTGAGGACCGAGCTTCAGCGGCTGCAGCAGGAAGTCGCTCGACTGCAGGAGGCACAGAGACAGGTGAACAACAACAAAACAAACTTGCATTTTTAACTCAAATCAACTTCACGACGTTACGATTCCAAGATGGCTGCCACCGCACAAACACTGCTACCGCTATCTTTAATAATTGTATATCGTGTGCCGTATCGTGTGTTGTATCTAGTGTATCGTGTATTGTATTGTGTATTGTATCGCGTATTGTATATCGTGTATCGTATCGTGTGTTGTTTATCGTGTATTGCATCGTATCGCGTATTGTATACTGTGCATCGTATCGTGTATTGTATATCGTGTATCGCATCGTGTGTTGTATATCGTGTATTGCATCGTGTATCGTATCGTGTATTGTATATCGTGTATCGCATCGTGTGTTGTATATCGTGTATCGTATCGCGTATTGTATATTGTGTATTGTATTGTGTATCGCATCGTGTGTTGTATATCATAAATTGCATCGTGTATCGTATCGCGTATTGTATATCGTGTATCGTATCGTGTATCGTATCATGTATCGTATCGTGTATGGTATATCCTGTATTGTATATCGTGTATTGTATCTTGTATCGTATCGTGTATTGTATATCGTGTATTGTATCGCGTATTGTATATCGTGTATCGTATCGTGTGTTGTATATTGTGTTTTGTATACCATGCATCGTATCATATATCTTGTATCGTATTGTACATCATGCATCGTGTACCGAATTCTGATGTAAATACAACACTATTATAGCATTTAAATTTTACGTAATTAGCTTGTTTTAGTTGTTCGTTTGCTGATTGATTGATTGATTGGGTCTGAAATGAGCTTCCCCTGTTTCTAAGACCAGCAACTGTCACTGATTTAAACATCCTACTGACATAAAATATGTCTGTTGAGAATTTAAACAAAGCAGAATCATTTGTAGAATATGAAATAAGAATGTCTTTGTCATTGTTTGTCCTGTGTCAGTCAGAGGAGTTGGCGCACTGTGAGCACTGTGACGTAGAATGGATCAAAAAAGCTGGAGACGAACAGTAAGTTTTAATACGATCATATTTGAAATTTCTGTTTGTCACTTTCTTTAGTTCATTAAGTCTACTCTCTTCTTGTTGTTGTTGTGTCGCAGGGTGAACCTAGCGTTAGCCTACACCGAGCTAACAGAAGAGCTGAGTCGGGTTCGCGGTCTGACGGCAAAGCAGAGCGAACTTCTGCGACACGTGTCACAGGAGACTGGTGAGTCGAGCTAAAACCTTACTTCACAACCACATGATGTTCTGAATGATTTTTATTATTTAACGCTGCAGCTCCACGAGCAGACAAACGCTCCGATCATGGCTCGATATCGAATATCTCTTGCAGTAACGTCGCTCAGATTAGGACACCGTAATCTATAAAACAGTTTCTCGGGCCAGAACGTCGCGATACCAACACGGGGAAGTAGATATGCTAACTTTTGCACTGGACCAAAAAGTCTTGTTTTATGTTGAAATAAACATTTTGTCCCTAGCTAATGTGTTTCGTTTAGCTACGTTGTTTTTGTTTACACTAAAAAAGTCTTAAATAAACTTCCTTTACGCTGTAAGAACCCTGTATGCGTTCCATTTTTGACTTAATGCTGAGATCCATTTACATCGGAAACTGGGTTCCAGTTGAGAACTCAGGAACGCAAACGATCTCTTGCTAGCCTTTGTTAGCAATAGCAGTCTCTCTAGCTCTACAGGCTATTCTGTGCACTCACATATTGTAGCAACATGTATACGGTTAAAAATGAGTGCTGGGCACGTTAACACGGCGTCAACGTTACCGCGTGTTAACGCACACGGCACCAGAGTCCAGGCACTGTTTACCATTTAACTTTGTTAGCTGCGTTAGCTCCTTTTAGCGGCGGTTAGCGCGCCAACAGTCGAACTGGAGCGGTCTGTTTATTAAAGGAAAATAGCAGCGCTACAAATAACCAGCGTACCTATGTACTGCGTACGTGTGCCTCTGTTTTTAAAGTTTAGCGTTACTTTAGAGACTCATTTTAACAATCGGGGAGTCACGTAAACATGACCTCACGCGCGTCTTTTTCCGGGTCAGTCGTCATGGAAATGCATCTTGCGTCAACGCTAATTTTTTCTCCACATTTCCGAGTTAAAATTCCGACCCTGTGACCTCAGAAATGAAGCCTAAATCTCCGCCCCACCTTTTCTCTCTCTTTCAAGTCTCCCGTCGACCTCCGACCCCTCAGCGACTCTCGCCCACCTCCCCGCAGCGTTCTTCGCTCTCGCCCGACCGCCTGCTCCCAAGCCCCTCCCCTCCTCTGTCCCTGTGCGACGGCCCCGCCTCCTACGCTCAGCAACCAACCAGCAGCCGCCTACGAGCCAAGTTCCAGGGTCGTCGGAGTTACTCTGAGGTAAAATATTCTCTCCTGAACACAGATTAAGCGAGGCAAATTTATTTGTATAGGCAATTGATAGTGCTTTACAGGCAGGAAATACATTTGAAATTATAACACAATAAATTAAAAAATCAATTATAGAAATTAAAACCATTTAAAACATCAAACAATTTAAATTCAAGCAGAAATTAATGCAATTTAAAATCAAGCAGAAATTAAAACACAATAAATTCAAGAATCAATTATGAAATTAAAACAATTTAAAACACTTAAAGGTGCATTATGTAATAAATCTAAATCAACTGGCCATAAAATCCTCCTAATATGTCACAGAGACTCAGGAATAATGTTCATATAACAAACTGAACTCACCAACAACAACAGTACAGACAAAATATTTGCATTAAAAAAATAAATATTTTGCAGACTGCAAATCATGTTTATGTTTTGAAATCATGTTTTGGCATGTGGCGCCACCTACCGCCGTCTACCAGTCATTGCAGTCAGTAGAGTCTCAGCTGCTGAGGAACCACGGGTTGCCAGTTACGTCAGAAAACGAAACCTATAAGACCTCGGTATTTTGAATTTGAATGTAGTAACCGTTTTTGGCCACATTCTTACATATGGTGCCTTTAAACAATTTAAAATCAAGCAAAAAATAATGCAATTTAAAATCAATATTTTAAAATGATTCAAATCTGTAAAATCTGATTACTGTAAAGAGTTGTCCTGTGGACCTCTTCATCACCTCCTCCTCCTCCTCCTCCTCACAGGTTTCTGACCCGTCAGCCATTCACAGACCCTCCGCTCGCCTGATCAGGGACCCGGTGTCCACCCTCCCCAAGTCCAGACCCCTCCTGGGCGAGTCGCAGGTTTATGGTCAAAGCAAACCTCTGCTCCGGACCTCTCTGGTGGGTCTGGTCAGACCTGCATCAGCCCACGGAGCTGGAGGAGAGAGAGGAGGAGGTGGAGGAGGAGGAGGAGGAGGAGGAGGAGGAGAGAGAGGAGGAGGCAGCAGTTTGAGCAGCAGTCCTCGTCACTGTGCTCTGGACCTGGGTTTTCCACTCGCTGCTGAGGTGAGATTCAAGGTTTTTGAATGAAATGATGAGGAAACTTGGCTCAAAATCTCAAAAAATGTGTTTGATCCAAAATGGCTGGTATACGCGATACGATACAATACACGATATACAATACACGATACGATGCATGATATACAACACGATACAAGATATATGATACGATATACAATACACGATACACGCACAGTATACAATATACAATACGCGATACGATGCACAGTATACGATATACAATACACGACACACGCACAGTATACAATATACAATACATGATACGATGCACAGTATACAATATACAATACATGATACGATGCACAGTATACAATATACAATACGCGATACGATACAGTACACGATATACAATATACGATACGATGCATGATATATGACACAAAACAATACACGATGCATGATATACAATACGATACAAGATATATGATACGATACACGATATACAATACACGATACGATGCACAGTATACAATATACAATACGCGATACGATACACGATATACAATACACGATACGATGCACAGTATACAATATACAATACACGATACGATACACGATATACAATACACGATACGATGCACAGTATACAATATACAATACGCAATACGATACAATACACGATATACAATACACGATACGATGCACAGTATACAATATACAATACGCGATACGATACAATACACGATATACAATACACGATACGATGCACAGTATACAATATACAATACACGATACGATACACGATATACAATACACGATACGATGCACAGTATACAATATACAATACATGATACGATGCACAGTATACAATATACAATACGCGATACGATACAATACACGATATACAATACACGATACGATACGATACATGATATACAATATACGATACGATGCATGATATATGACACGAAACAATACACGATGCATGATATACAATACGATACAAGATATATGATACGATACACGATATACAATACACGATACGATGCACAGTATACAATATACAATACGTGATACGATACAATGCACGATATACAAACGCGATACGATACGCGATATACAATATACGATGCACAGTATACAATATGCGATACGATACACGATATACAATACACGATACGATGCACAGTATACAATACATGATACGATGCACAGTATACAATACGCGATACGATACAATGCACGATATACAAACGCAATACGATACGCGATATACAATATACGAAGCACAATATACAATAAACAATATGATACACGATATACAATACACGATACAATACACAGTACAAGATACGATCTTTTTCACTGGCTGTACCAATGACGGATGTCTTAAAGTAACGCTATCCTATCACTGCCTTGATCTTATAGCCGCTACCTGGCTAGCGTGAGCGTGCGTAGCTTCTGTGAAGCAATTGCGTGTTTCCGTGAGGAGCCATCCCACAAACAGACAGCAGGGGGAGTTTGGGCACGTCCCAGGTCCTGGGGAGCCAGTGTCCTACATGTTTTTAGGATGTTTCCCTGCAACCAACACACCTGATGCAAATAAATGGGTCGATCTAAAATATGCAGGATAGTGGCTCCTCAGGATTTTATAGCGTTTGATATATATCTACAATCATGTTGCTCTCCTCTGCCTCTTTTCTCATCCAGGTGCACCACTTCTGTCGCCTCGACAACCCACCGGAGCCCACCCCACTGGTGACACCCCCACAGTCCTCTGATGATGAAGAGGTGATGAAGCGTGATGTGTGTGTGTGTGCTGTCCTGTGGCTTTAAAGCAGAGTGTAAGAATCGTTGTTTTGTGTCGTTTTTGCAGGACGTGTGCACGTATCTGTCGCCCGCCGCCAGCCCGCCTCGGACTCTGGGCGCGATCGGGATCGCGGCGTCGTCGCCCAGGGAGCAGCCCCTTCACCCCTCGTTCCCGTCGCCAAGGAAACAGCCCCATCATCATCATCACCACCATCACCACCACCATCATCCCTCCTTCTCTGCCCCCGAGGGTCCTGCCGCCCTCTCCTGCCATCTGCCTTCCTACATGAACACAGAGCACGCTCAGTCATGGCCTTCCATTAATGTGAGTACGGAGCGTTTAAGGATTAGAGAAGAGGGGAAAGAGGAGGATAGCTACCACTTTATTAGGTACACAGGGGGCTTTGGGGCAAAATGCCCTTGAGATTTGCATTAAATTGACAAATCATAATTTTAGTCGGTATCGCCCTGAACAAGGATCGGTTGAAAATATTTGCATATCTCTTAAGGAATAATTTTAATTAATTTTTGAAAATCAGGAAATGATCCATTTGCCCTGATGCACTTTGACAGTGAGCTGATTTTCTTCACAAAAACAAAAAGTATCTCGGAATGACTTGGAATTTACCATCATAATAGTCGGCATCGCCCTGAACAAGGATCAGTTGAAAATATTTGCATATTTCTTAAGAAATAATTTTAAGGAATTTTCGAAAATCAGGAAATGATCCATTAACCCTGATACACTTTGACATTGAGCTGACTTTCTTCAAAAAAACTAAAAGTATCTCGGAATGACTTGAACTTTTACACAGTAATAGACGTTATTGCCCTGAACAAGGATCCATTGAAAATATTTGCATATCTCTTAAGGAATATTTTTAATGAATTTTTGAAAATCAGGAAATGATCCATTTGCCCTGATGCACTTTGACAGTGAGCTGAGTTTCTTCACAAAAACAAAAAATATCTCGGAATGACTTGAAATTTACCATCATAATAGTCGGCATCGCCCTGAACAAGGATCAGTTGAAAATATTTGCAAATCTCTTAAGGAATAATTTAAAGGAATTTTCGAAAATCAGGAAATGATCCATTTGCCCTGATGCACTTTGACATTGAGCTGAGTTTCTTCACAAAAACAAAAAATATCTCGGAATGACTTGAAATTTACCATCATAATAGTCGGCATCGCCCTGAACAAGGATCCATTGAAAATATTTGCATATCTCTTAAGGAATAATTTTAAGGAATTTCTGAAAATCAGGAAATGATCCATTTGCCCTGATGCACTTTGACAGTGAGCTGACTTTCTTCACAAAAACTATAAGTATCTCGGAATGACTTGAAATTTACCATCATAATAGTCGGCATCACCCTGAACAAGGATCAGTTGAAAATATTTGCAAACCTCTTAAGGAATAATTGTAATTATTTTTTTGAAAATCAGGAAATTATCCATTTGCCCTGATACACTTTGACAGTGGGCTGAATTTAGTCTCAAAAACAAAAAGTATCTCGGAATGACTTGAAATTTACCATGATAGTTGCCGGTATCGCCCTGAACAAGGATGTGTTAAAAATATTTGCATATCTCTTAAGGAATAATTTTAATGAATTTTTGAAAATCAAGAAATGATCCACAATACACAATACAAATACTATCACGACACAACGGTTCCGTGATAAACGATAAATTACAAGACAATCATATAGAGATATGTCACGATGTCTGTCTTAACTGAAAAGTTAAAGAGTAAAAATTTTGTCGAGAACAAAGTGTACGAAGTCTACGTATTGAACGTGGACGGAGCGTCCCTGAACGCAGCTTCCTCCACCGTTATCCCTCGATGTTAACTCCCTCTTTCTTACCTCAGGCATTAGATTTGATTTGACGAGCCTAAATCTGACTTCCTGTCTCTGTATCCCTGCTGACAGCCATGTTTCCAGTGTCCTTTTTTAAGCCTTTAAAGTCATATTCCAGGATCAACACCTTTCACACTCGTGTTTCCTCCTCTCTATGTGTCTACAGTTATGGATGGAGTCGGAGGAGAGCGCCGTCCGCAGCTGCCCCTTGTGTCAGCTCACCTTCCCGACCGGTTACCCCGACGACGCTCTCATCAAACACATCGACTCGCACTTGGAAAACAGCAAAATCTGACTTTTAATAACAGCTTTTTTGACACCCATTTCTCACGGAGACGAGGATCAGATCGGACCATGCATGTTAACCTTCAGCGGAACGCCTTCCAGATACAGATACTGTTTTTTATACGCTCCAGGGCTCAAGCATCTATCTCTGTTTGATTAATACCTCGCTCACACAAAGCAACACGTTCACAAATCTGCATCGAATACTCTCCCCTTCCTTTCAGACGCATTTGTACATAAAGTGGATCGCCGGTGTAGAAAAGACAGAAGTGCTGCTTTTCGCTTAGATAAGCTGGTCTGAGGAAGAAATGCTGACACTGTTGTTTCCGTGTCCCAGCATGCACCAGAGCACCTGACTGTTATTTAAAAAATTATACAAAAAAAATATAGATTTTCTGAAGATTTTAGCACCCAGACTGGTCTTTGAGGTCTAATTCTGAGGTCAAGTGTTATTATAAAGTCATATTAGTGGTTAGTTATTATTAGTTTAGGTGTGGATAAGATGATAAAAGTATATTAATAAGGTCGAGAAGTCTGATCGCTGGTTTCCCAAATATATGCGACATGCCATAGAAGAAGGTAGTCTAATGGCTGAGGTATTTTCAAGGGAAAAAGATAGATAGAAAAATGGGATCATGTGCTGCCATCTTGTGGTGTGGTCATGAAAGTGCCTTGCAGAAAACACAGCCTTTTTTATTATTTTAAAACAGCAAAAAAACCTTGTTTAAATTGTTATAATTGTGGAATGAGTATGATGTGATAATGAGTTAATATTCCACACTTAATTTAATTATTATAAAACTGTCAATAGCTCAGTTAAACATGTTTTTTTTAATATATTTATTATAGAATTTCTTAGTTAAGCGATTTGGTTTCTCTGATGAGAAACATTCATATATGACTTTTTTTAAACGGTGTGACTTTTTTTTGTATTTCCTACAAACTTGACTTATGCTTATGTTTATATTTAATTGTGCATTTTTAATGTTTTTCCACCCTTTATCATACAAGAACTGCTCCTGTCATAATGAGGGTGATTTTTGCAAGTATTTATTATAATTTATTATTAGATAATTATGACAGTAGAAGGTTCTAGGGTTAGTGTTTTTCATATTTACACATCATAACACACAGATTTGAACCTAAGGATTTCTCCGTCAGCATTTTTAAAATACTGCATGAGCCATGAGTTAAACGCATAGTGCAGATGTTTTTAGTGAAGCTAATCAGGAAGTAAGACACGTTTCAGGTCTTCTTCAACAGACCACGATGTCACTGCTGTGTATCCTGTTTCTCATTCAGAGGACAGTAAATGAGCCTGGCTGTCAATTCCCCGTCAAATCGTCAATTTTAAAGCTTTAAAATAAACGTGAGTTCAGGTTCTTGCGGGTTTTGAACGGCGCTGCCCGTTTGGAGAATGAGAATGAGACTTCTGTTGGCTCTATATAAATAAAACATGGTCTGGTTCCATTTTCAAAGGACTTTCTACAACTCATTTCCTCTGCTGTTGTCGCCCTTTAAAGCAAATAATCCATTAAATCGTTAAATCGTACGGGTCTATTTTTTTTTCTGCTCCAAAACAGGCAGCATGATGGAAACGGTCGACTGCCATAGTTCTCAAACTGTGGTACGTGAGCTTTCCATGTTAGAACATGCAAACTCCACCATAGCCAACGTTTTTCAAAGAGAAAATCATGAACTAATCTCTGCTGTGACGACAACATTTGGCCTCATTCCACTTCATCGATACGACAAGAAATCAAAGCTGAGGACTGAATCTTTTATTTCAAACAAAAACAATGTAAAAACATTCGACTGGGATTAAACAGTAGTCTTTTTTTCCTTATTAAAATCCATTGTTGAAACATCAATTTAAAAAAAAACAAAAAAAAAAACACGAAAAAAAGAAGAAAAATCTTCATCGCATCAACTGAGAGTCGTCCTCGTCTGTCGTCTGGATTTAACCAGCGCGAGGTCAATAAATCAATGATGATACCAATGTGCCACAATTAAAGGGGAGGAAATAAAAATAAAGAGGTTTTTTACAAAAGTTTATACATGAAGACCCCCTGAGGAAGGAAAGCAGGACAGCACCAGTTCACCGACAACACCACACTTCTGACACGATTTCCAAACTCATCACAAGAGCCATTAAAAAAGAGCCTGAGCACAAACAGTCTTACAGAATCATTAAAATTCATTAAAAAAAACAACATAATAAATGACACGTTTGTCATAAATAGATACTTTACATTTACGCAGTAATCTCTTCAATTCTGACCAAAAACAACTTTTACCCACAATCTTCTCAAGGGCAGTGATAAAGAGATAAAGGTTTCAAGTTCAGTGATTATCATCATTACCGTCTTCCTCCATTATCATCAACGGTTAATAACTAAGACATCCGGCTAAATGTGAATCAGTCTTCATTTGTTCCGTTTGAAACACGTCACCTCTAAAAACCCAATGGTGGAGGTTCATGTGTGCTTTTTTCTTTTTCTTTTTTTAAATGACCCTCTCTCCTCTCTTCAGGCTAACAGTAAGGTAGCAGCGCTAGCATGTGTGTATGCATGTGTGTGTGTGTGTGAGGCACCGGGCTGTTTGAGTGAAGTTCTACCACAGCTCCAGATTCTCCGTGTTGGAGAAACCCGGGGATTTGCGGAGCTTCCAGTAGGTTCCGTTGGACGGCCACACTTCTCTGCCGGCTTCGTCCACAGCTTTCCTGTGAACGCAAGACGACGCTTACCGTTAGAGGGTAATCCGAAGGTTTCCGCAAGTCAAATTTAGCACCTTTTTAAGACGTTTTTTTAATGCCACCTTTAAAGAAAGTGAAGACCGAAAACCAGGCCCAGCCTCAAAAACAGACCTCGTACAGCCAACTCTCAATAAGTGTGTACTTAGCCATAGTCGCACACTAGCTAGCAAGCATTTTTGTTTTTTTTCTGTGTTTTTTAAAGCGTTTAAGACATTTTAAATACATTAATTTAAAACTCTTTAAGGACGCATAGACACCCTGTATTACATTCACCTAAAGTGAAGGACTGATTTAACAAGTGGAAAATAAGACTTAAAGGTGCATTATGTAATAAATCTAAAGCAACTGGCCATAAAATCCTCCTAATAAGTCACAGAGACTCAGGGATAATGTTCATATAACAAACTAAACTCACCAACAACAACAGTACAGACAAAATATTTGCTTTAAAAAAAATATTTTGCAGACTGCAAATCATGTTTATGTTTTAAAATCATGTTTTGGCATGTGGCGCCACCTACCGCCGTCTACCAGTCATTGCAGTCAGTAGAGTCTCAGCAGCCGAGCAACCACGGGTTGCCAGTTACGTCAGAAAACGAAGACCTCGGTATTTTGAATTTGAATGTAGTAACCGTTTTTGGCCACATTCTTACATATGGCACCTTTAAATTGCGTTGATTGCAAAAAAGACGCTTGTGACGTTATTCTCGATTGTTAAAACGAGTAACGCTAAACTTTAAAAACAGAGGCACACATACGCAGTACACAGGAACGCTGGTTATTTGCAGCGCTGCTCTTTTCGTTTAATAAACAGACTGCTCCAGTTCGGTGCTAAAGGAGCTAACAGAGCTAACTGGTAAATGGTGCCTGGACTCCGGTGCCGTGATAGGAAAACACGGCGTCTTTTTTCCCGTCAGTCGTCACGGATCGTCATGGATAACCATGCCATGCGTTAATACGAGTTAACGTTGACGCTGTTAACCGCCGTTAATGCGTTTTAGTTGCTTTTTAATGCCACCTTCAATGAAATTTAAGACCGAGAACCAGGCCTCGTCTTGGCCGGCAACAGACGTGAGCCAACTTCAAAAAACGGACGTCGTAGAGCCAACTCTCAATAAATGTGCACTTTCCCATAGTCACAGACTAGCTAGCAAGCATGCAGATAACCATTTATTGACTGATTTAACAGGTCTAAAATAAGACTTAAAATAAATGCAGATTTCATGGTGCTGTGCTGGTTTTAAAGTGGAACTATGCAGTATTTTTGTTTACCCTAAAAAAGCTTATCATGTCAAATCACTGAGTCTGAATGTGCGGCCGCAGTCTGTGTCAGTGTGGGTTGTGTGGTCGTATATCATTCCATCATCCATGTGTGGGTACATAACAATACTTGCAACAACTTAAACACTCACCTGAAAAACCTGGGCGTGTGCTCCTCTCCTGTCTTAGCCATCTCCTTCCTCCTCTCCCTCTGCTTCTCCTCCACCTCGTCCTTCTTTTTATCTGCCTCTGCCACCTTTCCTTCCTCCAGAAGCCTGATGAGGAGAGAGAGAGAGAAACAGGGTAAATGACTCCCCACTCCAATCATTTCAACACAAGTAACACACACACACACACACTTATACTGTACATAACGGTGTGTGTGTGTACCTCTGGTCTGGTCTGAAGCGAGTGTCTGTGGGCGGGAGAACGGCCTTCAGCTCCGACGTCAGTTCATTTAGTTCTCTGGCGTAACGAGAGAAGCCGTAGAACTGGAAGTGGTCGTCAGGCTGTACGTCTGGACGGGTAAAAAAAACAGTCAGTGAGTGCGTTTACATGCACACACATTTTTATTTTTATTTTTATATATTGATTTTTTAAGTTGTATACATGTCTCCAAGTAATCAGATTGACAGAAACCTAGGTGTGTTGAACAGGTTTTTAAAAAAAACGATAATGGCAATATATCGGTTTATTCCGTTTACATAAGCACTTCAATAACAAGATAACTACAAAAACCCGATAATGATCAGGTTTTTAGTGTGCATGTAAAAGCACTCGATATAGAGACGTTTTACACAGGATAATATGGGGAAAATAATACATTTTCCCATCGTCGTCATCAAAAACACTCCATATTTTTGATGGATATAGCTCAAAAGCTCTTAATTGTGTCCCATATGAGTCCGTTTCACAACCATGAATATCTACCAATAAGCTGGTTATAACATATGAGCTGATGCTTTCTAAAAAACAACATAAACATGTTTTCTTATTTAAGCTCAAAGCTTCTCTGTTGCCAAAACACTGTTCGCATCACCAGTTTGGATTTTAAGAACGGTTAACATTGCGAGATGGAGGAGCTTTTGGTATTTTATATATTTAAGTAATTGTTAAAAAAATGTCAGTATTGCTTTGAAAAAAATTAAGTAATTAATGTTTTTTTACTCTCATTTCTCTTTCTTTGTAAGCATCGTAAATCAATTTAATATTTGTTTTATTCATACTGTTTATATATATGTGTGTGTAATGTTATGTAATGTAAAAGCACTTTGTACAATGTTGTTTTAAAAGGTGCTATACAGAAAAGGTATTTTTATTATTATTCAAACACTCACTGGGCTTCCAGATGCACTTTGGTGTCGGCAGAGTGTCACAGTAGATGCCTTCGTGCCACAGGCCTCCAAAGCGATGGACCACCTCCCCATTCCGGTCCAGAACCACACCCTGCACCTCGTTCTTGCTGTTATCTGAGCTCCAGTATCGAGACTGAAACATCATAAAAAGGAGTCGTGGTGTTGGTGAGAGAGCAGCAGCAGATTTAAAACACTGAGACGATGAGGAGGAGGAGGAGGAGGAGAGGAACACCGTGTCCTGACCTTGACGAAGGTGATCTTGCAGGTGCAGACGTCGCTCTGTGTGTTTTTGATCACCACCTCGCCGTAGTGCTCCAACCAGCGCTGCTGACTCAGCACGTTGTGGATACAGGTCACTGCTTTGTTCCACTCGTAGTGGTCGCCATATCTGTGCACACAATAACAGTTTGACACCTTAAAGGGACAATATAGGTGTTTGAAATGCTCTTTTGGCCACTTCACAAATGGCTAACAAACATACACTTAGAAATGTCCTTGTTTTTTGAAGGAAAAGCGCTTTTTTGCAATAAAAATATAACATTAAATGAATCATAAATACACTCTGTACATTGTTAATGTGGTAAACGACTATTCTAGTTGCAAACGTCTGGTTTTTAATGGAATATGTACATCGGTGTATAGAGGCCCATTTCCAGTGTTCTAATGGTACATTGCGTTTGCTAATCGTGTTAGAAGACTATTGGATGATTAGAAAACCCTTGTGCAATGATGTTAGCACAGCTGAAAACAGTTTTGCTGGTTATTTTGAATAAAAATCATTATTTCTAATTTTGTCAAGGTCTTGACTGTATTTTCTATTAATTTTGCGATGAATAAAAGTGTGACTTTTAATGGAAAACGCAACATAATTGTATAGGTGACCCCAAACTTTTGAATGGTAGTGTATAAGAGGTTTAATTGATTTTAAAAGGAAATGATTGATTATCGTTTCTAACTTACTTGGGCAGGCTCACGTTGACCTGTCCTGAAGAGATGATCTCCACTGATTTACCCCAAAACTTGTTCTTCCATCTTTGATCTGAGAGCAGAAATGAGAGCGTCAGGCTGAACTTGTATAAAACACAAACGGGGAGGAGGAGGAGAACTCTGCTGATGATCAGATCAACCTACCTTGCCAGAAAGTGAAATTTTCTGATTCGGCGTGACAGGCAGAGACGGGCGGGTGATGGCTGACCTGACAACGACAAACAAATAAAAGCATTACATGTTAAATCCACAGGTTTTTATGTCGACAAAGTTGTTTCCATTTCCCCTGCTGGTTACCTGCTCACTGACGTACTGGAAGCCCCGTTCTTCTCTGTGACTCTCGTACGTTTCCCCGAGAACAGGATTGAAGGGTTTGTAGCCAAACCTCCAGGACGCCCAGGCGTAGCCAGAGATGGAGAACGTTGCCACGTAAACCTGCCGATACGTATGCACGCGTGAAGTCACGTCGAGTACAACAACGAGTCGCTAACCTCGGTGGAAAACCGAAACTCACCATTCGTTCGTACGGATCGTCGATGGTGTTGGCGACGTCCAGCAGCTCCGCGTACTCCAGCTCCTCACTGAGCCTCTGCAGCAGAGACACCGGCTCGTTGAGCAGGACGGGCATGGAGACTCTGGACAGGTCTTTGCCGATGTTGTTGTACAGGATGGTCATGATGCCAATGTGGCTGTTGTCCGATGAATGTGCGGGGAGGGTGGTGCGACGACCTGGATTCACAGAAAACACATCACTTATCTGCACAATAAAGGGATCGGGTGCCTTGCTCAGGGGGCATCCCAGCCAATAAAGTAAATGTTGGTACCTGTATCAGAAGGCAGTGGGCTGGGTCTCTCAGGAGCTTCTTTCACACTGGCTCTGTAGTTGAGCGTGGCCGTGACTGAGGGAGAAGAGGAGTCAAGAGTTTTAGCTTCCGTCAGTGTAGATTAGAGCTGCAGCCCTCGAATATTTTTGTAAGTATTCAATCAATTATTTTTCAATTAAATTATTATTATTCATTATTTATAATCCGATTAATTGTGGGATAATCGGTAGAAAACTCGATTACAAAAAGATTAGATATCTGCAGCACAAGCAAGCTGCATTAAATCGGCTAACATCATTGTTTACGTTGGCGTGTGTCGGAAGCGTTGGCAACTGGATGCTATTGTCTCAGATGCCGAATCTTTGAAGACGTGCTGTTGTGGTTTACAGTGGTTACACTGCACCTTGTTGGCTTATTGTTCAAGTGTGAAATGGTCCCACACTTTGGACATTTTCTGCCTTTTTTTTCTCCACCATTACACCAGCAGAAATCCAGATGTGTGCGTCTGCTAAAACGGTCCGTGTGGAACAACGATCCCTGCGCTGAACAGGCAGCGCGAGATGGGAATTAAACGAATACTCGAGGCAGAGTTTTTGCCTCGTTTTCGTCTGCAAATGGTAACAGGTAGCGTAGCGCTGATACGTACTGTGTCCCTCTTCTGGCTCTGAGGTGCTGGTGGTGGTGATGTCACTGAGGCCCGACTCATCTGAAGCCTCGGCCTCTGAGGAGCTCTCGCACACGATCACCTCGCTGGCGTCAAAGTACTCCGCCATGGAGTCGGCCACCGAGGGCGCACGTTGAGTGCGGCGCGCTGTGGATGGCGACCTCTGTTTGAGGCAGAGGGCAAAAGGATGGGATACAAATCAAGGCAACGTTTCCCAACAAGTGGAGACCTATCTGTAGCAGAGATACGGTGCAAAGCAGACCTACACAACTCATACACACCCATGTGAGGTTAATTTCCCACTGCCTTTATCAACCAAACATCCACAAACTTAAAACTCAGTGCTCCCCTGTCCCTACAACCACGCGACTCTGAAGACATGGCTGCCAGTGGGAGAAAAAAAACATGAAATAATTCACTTAACACAAAAGGTGCTTTCCTAGGGGAAAGTGTATAAAATGACAGCTCCATCAATGAGCTCAAATGTGATATTGTGACACAAACCCCTCTGACGGCCATGTTTTTATACAAAAAGAAAGAGAAGACAGACTTCCACACACACACGAGATGCAGTACACACCTGGTCTGGGCGGACAGTGCAGAAGGACTCTTCAGTAGATTCAGAGGACAAGGAAAGCGAGTGGACTTTGGTCAGACGCGACTGTATGTCAAGCTATACACACACACAAACATGCACATGCATAACATGGACACACGCATGTACACACACACACAGAGCACCCATGCAGGACACAAGAGAAAAGAAGAGGACAGCACAGATAAGTGGTAAGAATATGATGGAGTTGATCCACATGTCAATCCATTACAGTCAATTAAAACTCAGGGGGAGGACCAGAGAAGAGAAAGTTTCCTCAAGCAAAAAGGGTTCAGAATACGACTGCAACTAACCATTGTTTTAATAATCATTTCATCTGTTGATTATGCATCAATACTATATGTAAATATGCAGGTCTCAACATAAACAAGTCTTAGTTTATTCCCACTTTCCTTCTTTTTGTTAACTAAAGACTCAAGTCATTAAAAACTGCTTTTCTGAAAGTGGCACATTACAATAAGACTACCCTTATAGATGAGTTCTAATTAGGTTATTGGGTTGTTTAGACTTCTAGATTATTAGTAGGACATTATAATAGATTAGATACAAAAGGGCAGCAGTGATTTAAAGCTGCTCATTACCAAGTATGAATCAATAGAACCCAACTACAAAACGCTTATAAATCATTTATGAGGGTAGTCTTAATGGAACAGTACACTTCTCATTATCTCACTCACTGACAGACAGGCCAAGTCAAAACGATCATCAAAATTCTACACTATGAGTGGCTGAGTGGCATCATGGGACGATTTACAATAAATCTAATTATTCCTCTGCATTTCCTGGAACTTTAAGTGCTGCAAGGACTAGAAAAGCAGTGCCAGATACAATAGAAACGATCAATAACGTATTAGTTACAGGTACAGGGGCTGAAATGATACGGCCCAGTTTAAACACGACTGTACAGTAACTCCACACTTTCTCCTGTGCAGAGGAGGAGGAGATGAAGAGTTGGAACACGCTAGTGTGGGTTTGCCGACAGTTAGAATGCAGTGGTGACAGCCAGCTGCCAGGCAACTGAAAACAAAACATTGGCTCAGAGTCACATCAGCACTGCTTCCAACACAGACTGACAGGACGGGAAAAAGGGAGAGAGAAAAAAACCCTCATGCAACACCAGACAATAAGAGCTACAGAGCATCGTCAGTTTGACAGCAGGTATTAACAAGCCTCACACAGTTTCTGTACGCTACAACCATACTGTCATTTCTTCCTTTGTGTGTGTGTGTGTGAGAGAAAGGAGAAAAAGACTTGAGGTGTGTTCCATCTGGTCACACCTGTGTTAACTTGTGCCTATGCAGCCTCGAAACAGCCCAAACCTGCTCCACAGTTTCTACAAAGCTCCTCTCTCTGAGATATTGAGGGCTTGGCCTTGTATTTTACAGGCTGATACTATTATGTTCTATGCAGGAATTCACTGTTTTCAACAGGAAGAGAGAGTACGAACAGAAAGGATAGCCGCCGATACATTGTTGACGTCTGATTTACAGCAGATTGTGTTTCCGAGTTGTGTTTCTCTGTGATTGTGTGTGCGCGCGAGTGTTACCTCCGACAGTGTGCTGCACAGACTAGTGAGCTGCTGCGAGGTGTTCTGCCTCATTTCCGGGCCGGTCCAAGCCTGCCTCAGTCTCTCCCTCTCAAAGGACAGGACATCGTGAATGGACTTGAGAGAAGAATGGACTGCAAAAAACAAACGGCACGAAAACAAAGAGCAGTCCATGAACACATGACTCGCTGCATGAGACGGAGAATAACAGTGGTTTATATAAGTTAAGTTAACGCGTACCCCTCTGAGACACAGAGCAGATGTCCTGGTGGAGCTTCTTGGCCTCGGGTGAGGTCACCTGAGGGTTGGAGAGCTGGGAGTAGACGTAGTCGGGGATGGACTGAACAGACGCCCCCACGCCGGAGCAGGGGTTGGTGCTCAGGTGGCTGGAGGTGAACTAGACAAGAGGGGAAGATTCAACAACGTTAAAGACAAATCATCATAACAGTGTTTATATGGGGTTCAAGTATACGACAGTGGAACCTTACCATTCCCAGAGCTTCAACACGGGATAAAGTCCTGGAATGACCAAACCCTTTTCCGGACTTCTTCTTGGGTTTATCGAGTTGGAGATTCTGCAACATGGAGAACAACGGAGTTATAGCTTCCACGAGAAAATACAACAATTATATTGCTGTATAATGTGTATTTGAAAAATGAGACATGAATATTAGATCATCGGTCTTCCCCCATGAAGATGTTCTCATCTTATTCTAAGCAAAAGCCAATTTGGACAACCATGTCTTAATGGACAAACTAAGCATTTTTAGAGCTTGGAAGCTAATTGCAGGCTACGTAGGTTCCAGTATTCTTGGAAGGGAAGGGTGAGGTGAGGAATATTCCGGTGCAACGTGCAACTTCAACGTCACAAGACTCGCCTGCATGCTGATGCGCATCTCCAGGTCCGAGTGAGTGATCGGCAGGCCTCCTTCCAACCAGTGGAGTCTCTGGATGAGCTGAGCCAGTTCTGTAAGCTCCGCCTGACATCGAGCCAGATCTGACAGAGATAGAGACATAAGGTTAGAGACACACACACACTCGCACTTGTTCCTCCCATTGTAAGGAGAGGCTTCACTCTGAGGAGATTCTCACCGTTTGTGGTTGCATCAATGTCATGCGTCTGCTGCAGCCAGGCTGACACCTTGCTGGTGACTCCAGGGTTGGAGGCGATGGCAGGAGCAGGGCTCCCCATTTCTGGTTGGTAGACGGAGGCTGAGCTGGCATATTGAGGAAGCTGGAGGATAGAACACAGTTAAAGCTGCTGTCAAAGGTTTTGTTTAAACTTCTCTTGTTGCTCTTTACGAAGGTCCGGCTCGTGACTGGATAAAGTGTTGTGGAAAGTGTTTCTCTTAGATTTACAGTCGGATCCTGAGACCGAAAGACCAACGGTTCACTGTTTAGTTTGAAAGTCATTGCGTGTGGCATCATTTCAAAGTTGAAATTGGCGTGTACACAGTGTACGAGGCACACAAGAAAGTACAGTACATCTGTAATAATTGACATCATTAAATGGTGATGTGTTTTGATATGAACAAACGGGTTGGACAGACTTCGCTGAGGGATTACTACATGTCATCACTGTCACGAAATAAGATATTCCCACTGAGGCTAAATGCATTCACAAGGTTACAAAATGACCTGTAAACCAGGGCTGTTCATTATGGGAAAAATCACAATTTGGGTCAAAATAGAAATTATTTCAAACGATTACACATTGACTTGAAACAGCCTTATTTTCAGAATAAAAGCCTCTGTTTTGTAATAATCCTTTTAGTTTTTGTTAGTTTTCGTAATGCTTGAGGCCATAAGTCATAATTAAACACAAGTGTTGATTATTTGCACATCCCTACAGCAAACAGCTTTGCCAGGTAATAGCAAATGTGGGAGTGAAAACTAGAGCATGAGGCTGCTGAACACAAGCTGGTAAAGAAGGCCAAGACAGAGATGGAGTCATAATCCTAACAAAGGAACAGTGGATGTCATCATTACATTACTTTGTCACATTTAAAAACATAAATGCACTTTGACTGTTTAAATACACTAATTAGGTTGAGCATGAATCTCTTACCGTTGCTCTGTTCCTGTAAGCATACGAGGTCATGGATGGCAGGGTACTACTCTGGCCGATGGAGAGCGCTTGAAGGACGCCGTGATGAACGCTCATTGCCTCATTTTTCCTAAAGACACGATGGGCACACAGCTTGGTCAACCAGATGTAGAAGATATCGTGGCTCTTTGCCTAAGAGAAGGGAACGAGGAAAAGGAAAAACATGAGGACACAAGGGGACTTAACATTTTGACTTTTGGTGGTTCTAAAGTCCAAGTCGAGTGCGTGTACCACGTTGCGTTACCTTGAGGTGGTAAAGGTTGTCTCCAGCGTCCAGGTCGATACGCTTGGACTTCTTGTTGATGGACATGACGGCCATGCTGACATCCAGAGAACCGTGGAGTTTTCCCTTTTGAATCTAAAAACAACAGATTCAACACATCAGTTACAGCTACAGTTAAAAGGAGGGCCAGTAAAGTGGCGCAAGCTGCGTTTATCTTCTTCACTTACATCTTGCTGTGTTTTGGAGTACTTGATAATTCCTCTCTCCAAAAGGAAGTACCTCTAAAAAAAGGACCAAACAAAGTCACGTCAAAGTCTACACGTCAAGTAGAATACAAAGACAACCATGTTCAGATGCTGTGCTCACCTTGTGCCACCCTTTGAGCGGGTACTTCCTCCTCTTCATCAAGTAGCCTTCACAGATCCCGGGGATCGTGAGGTCCATCGCGGAGCCTTGAGCAGAAATCATCTCCACGTGATGCAGGTCGTCCATCACCTCCCAGTTACGAGACTGACATTTATTGAGGGTCAAAATTGTATATACATATTTTTTTTTTATTTATAAAAATTCCATGTATGTGAACAGTTCAGTCACATTCTTTGACAGACATTCCCTCACCTGCTTCGACTGTTTGGAGGAGCCAGTGCTGCTGTTCCGCGAGTGGCTGGGTTTAAACGTACTGGCTGGGGATTTGTCGAGGCTGATCATGGACTGGCTGCTGCTCGGAGGAAGCGGGCACACCTGGGGGTCCATTGGGAAAGTGTGGTGAGGATATCGCTGCATGGAAATGACGGGAGCTTCAGGGGAGGAGAACGTGTCTCATGGCAAAGTACAACGACCCTGTAGAGAAAAACAACCATGAGAACCAAAAAGTTTCTTAACACTTTACATGACAATAAAAGCTATTTTGATAATCAAAATGAGCTAAATGCAGCTAACAAAAAGGAAGGATAAGACAAGAATAATAGTCACAAGAGATTTCCTCGAGTGTACAATGGCAAAAAAGAAACACAGTCACAAGCTTGACTTGGAACAACACCAGCCAGTCAGAAAATAGGCACAGTGCCAGTACAGTAAGTACAAAGTGTACTACATGTGAGTGTTCCAGCCGGTTTGTGATGCAACCCTTTCCAGGGTCAAGTGCTTTTTAAATCCCTGCACAGATATTGATAACGATCTCTCCATCCATCTAAAATGTGCTTTAATTGACAGCAAATGTAATGTCATCTTTTTGTGGGGTTGTGACATTTAAAACAGTCAAGTCAATAATCACACAAAACATTTTCATGACTTCAGTCATTGTTAAGACAACCAGAGGCATAATAACATGCATAATAAGGCAGAAACCAGTCAACAAATGGCCCATTAAACATCTAGTAGTGGCTCTTCCTGCTCCTAAAATAAAGCTCAAAACCATCACAACCCCCCCTCCACCTCCTCAGCTGTTGGCATCTCCTTTTGTCATCGAGATGGTGACACCAGCCTAAAAGAGGAAGTGTTTGCTCTTGAAATTCCAGTTCCAGCTCGGAGTAGCATGACCAGATTCAGAGCAAAGTTTGCTGCCAAATTGCCTTATCGCATGTTGTGTTTGTGAGGGTTTACATTGGAGCTTCCTGAACCTTTACAGTACAACTTAAAGTCACTGTGAATGTTTTTTTTTGAAGGGTGTTGTACCGAGTGACAACCCAGTGCATGCCACCTTCATCTAGGATCAAAAGGAGACAGCCAGACAAAAACATTGCCAATTTATCTTGCCATTTTGGAACTGGAAAACAAGGTTTTGCATAGTACTGCAACCCACTCAATCTCCTGCACAGAGAAAATCAGCAATTTAGCATCACGGCACAAGAAGATCTCATTCAAATGTGTCCTTTCATGGCTTCAGTGACTGAATTCCTTCTTTTGAATTAAGTGATAAAAAAAATTACCAAATGAGGCAGCAAATGAATCAGCACCTCCCGTGTTGTTGACAGAAACCCCAGTTTAGAGCCAGAAAAGGCAATTTAACAGGAAGTAGTACTTATTCATTCAGTGAGTCTTTTGGCTGGCAAAACGGTAAAAATCTGTTTTGCCTCGTGTCGGCAGCCATGTTTTCATTGAGACTGTCAGGTTATTGCCACAGGGGGCACACACACACAAAAACTTATATCTAAGCTTCAAGTCACATAAAATAATAATAATAATAATATTGCTTTGAATTGTGGAATGTATTTGGAGAAGGTGGTGATGCCTAGAGCCAGACACGGAAGTCAACAGCTGAAAACATACATACACCATGTGACTTGCATATCGCCACTCAACAACACGGGCACATGAGACACATGACATGAGTTCTTGAAATCAGGAAACTGGGTAGAACGATAAAAAGAAACACACCTCTGTTGGCCTGTTGTCTCAACAAGCCGCTTCCACAAAAGTCCTTCAGCTTTCTCTCAAAAAACCCCCTAAGAAATCCCAGTTAAGTTTTCTTCAGCATCTGTAAACTTCTGCAAATCTCTCTTCAGCTCTCTTCGGTGGTTGAGACCGAGAGTAACGCCACACCTGACTGAGGATGTGCCCGTCAAAGCCAGCAGGTATCTGGGCGGGGCTGAAAGTAGAGCAATACTGACTCAACCTGACAGAACAGGCCTACCAGCTCTGTCACCACCAGGCTTAGTGCTTAACTGATTTGCTGTCAAAAGATGCACGTTACAAACTCGAGCGCTCAAACAATGCATTTCATTCTGAATTCTGCCACGCAGAGGGGAGCTGCAGTGTGTTCACGCTTTGAAAAAGGATCAAAATTCTAGATCGGCTTCAGACTACGGCCGACAGGTTCCGCCTACAACATCACAAGTCAACAATAAACATGGGCAGCCGTTTTGGAGCGATGTGCAAGCCACAGATCAAACAATAGCGAGCTTTGTAATCTGACAAGTTTGAGAACAGATTTTCAGAGTAAATAAAGGCTGAGATTAATCACATTGTTCTGTCTGAGCCCAGCCCGAGCCAGCGAGAATCTTCAGTGACAATTCATTTTGGCACAGATTATCTAATGAGAGCAGCCACACTGCCCCTGAGAGGTGCGTCCTGGGTAAATTGGGCAAATTTCACACAATAGACCGAGAAAATTATCCATCACCACAGTTAAGAGGCAATGTTCCCGTATCAAAGTAAATGCATGCTATCGTTTCAGTTTAATTGTTACCAAGGCTTTTATTGTGAAATATTTGACTGATATGCAGCTTCATCGCAATAAATAAGAGATGGGTTTTCATCAACCTGCTTCATAAAAACACCTGAATTGTGCTTGAGTCACTGAAAAGTTGATAAATCAATAAAAGGTAGATACAAATAAGTCCAAGGGAAAGGGTTTTGGCAAATAAAAGAACATTTTTCAAAATAACATGACTGAAATGTTCCTCATGCTTCCATTCCCATTTTGCTACGCTGGAAAAACGGTGGAAACCATTGACTTAGCGCAAGAAGCTAATATTACTATAATAATAATAAATCAAAGCATCAACAGCTACTGGTGCTCTTCTTTTACTTCAAGTTGCACCTTCTTTATCCCCCTGTGGGAACATGGAATTTGGCACTGCTCATCTCTGAAATAACTGCCAATGTTCGCTTTACAATAATTGATGGAAACGGAACGCTGCTGAATGTTTAAACATCTGTTAAAAGATTGTGATACATACATTAGGCCGCCATATTGGGATAAAACGAAAAAAAGCAGAAACGATCAAGATGACTTTTTTTTGTTTTTTGTTTGCATTAAAAATTATTTATCTTTTTGAGAGGAATCAATGGCTATTGTCACCAAGTAAATTAGAGTAACATGCACAGGTTCACCTACAGTTATGGCTCTGTGTGATTTTTTAAGAGGTGTAAACATGTAAAATCCCAATAATGCCAGGTATTCACAAAAGAGTACTAGACATAGTGAAGTACCCGTGTATGTACGATCCATTAAGTGACTCTCACCATCAGCACAACATGCCTCTGGATGCTGGGAGCTGGAGGCCACAGCATTCTCTGCGTGCTTTACACTGCACATCATTATCTGATCCTCACATGCCTCACAGTCACTTTTTAAGTTGCATTGCAGACACACCGCCATGAGGAACATGCCCAGTTTCAAGAACACTTGGTCATGTTGAGAGTGCATTTTGTCAAAGTTGTACTTTCAAGAACTACTCCATTCTGTCACGTGTGCATTCCAGTCGCACCTTTTTAGGCCCATTTTAGTCAAGGTTTCATCACATATGTAGTTTAAGCTTCTATTAGAGGCATGTTAGATGTCACAGAGTCTGTGCAGTTACAAATGTTTGCACTGGATTCTGCTCAAAAAGGATCCGACCCACCTATCACATAGGGACCAGAACCTATTGAAGTGAATCCAGCATCCAAAATCGTTGCCCTTTGTGTTCCAGGATCTCCGATTTAGCAAATTAAGCACTGCAGATAGCCAATACCTGACCTTAGTAACGGCCAGTCATGGAAGCTAGGAATTGGTCTGAAGAACTGATGTAAAGTTGCCATAATAAAAAACATTGCATTATTGTATATGAAAATTCAAAAACATTACTCCAACCATAACTGCTTCAGGGTTTGTGGCAGTGGACAGACTGATGCTCACAGCACTTAACTGCATCTGCAAAACACCCAACCACAAATCCATATTGGATGCAATATAAAACATAAGGAATATAATAAACTGCTAATCCTGCTCTTTGAAAACAAGCTTTTGGAGCCATTGCTACACCTGTATTAGACGTACTACTGCAGACACAACTCAATTAAACACTGCTCTTATTAAAACACACATACAGTTCTCCAGTGTGCAAATATGGAAAGTACAGTAGTTTTGCACCCTCCGTCATCACTGCCGTAGAAAAACTGTGTGTTTTTGTGTGTCACTTCATGCATCCGTTTGTCCGATGTTATCTTAATGTTTTGGTAATGCTGACGTGTTCGTTTGCACAGGTCTGTAAAAACAAATTTCCTACAAGGAAGACAAGGGAAAAAGAAGTCTAAAGTATTGCGTGGTACAAACTGATGGATGTGATGGATAATGGCACAACTGTCACGAACCCGAGCATGAAATATCACTTTACATGCTCCTGACATGAATAATAAGCAGTGTTGCATAACATGCATGAATACTTCTTGCACGGTTTTGACGTAACCATTGCGTGTTGTGTCAGATTTTCGCCACCTGTAGAAATCTCTATTAAAACACATTTCAAACCACCTCCATTTTTTGTTATTTCTGGAGTAAGATGAAGATAGGTTAGTCAGGAACTTGAAGATGTCAGGATAGGGCAGGTCTGGAATAATATCCTCTCTGGCTGTTTCCAAACTTGTAAAAAACACATTCAAGTTAGGTTTTGTAGTATATTGATCAATCTCTGTGGATTTTGACATTTTCAGCACCAGTCCCAATAACTTTTGCTCTATTATAGGTTTACGGAGCTCTATAAACACTGTGGGCAAACGCTGCATAGGAAACCACTGTGACTTGGATAAAATTGGGCAAGTCTTGAAATTAAGTGATCGCCGTCTCTATCCTCAGACAGATGTCGACACAGAAATACCTCAGAACTGAGGTCAGACCCTGAGTATAACACGTACATGTTTTGAAGCGCGAAATATTTTCATGACAATAACGAGAGGCATGCGGTCAGACCAGTAAACTAGATAATAAGCAGGTTAGGTACGGTCTTGGCAACATTAACAAAAACAACATCTACCTTACGTTACACAAGACCATGTGACAGTATGTAGAATTCAGGTCTGGCATTTACTGCTATGTTTTTCATTGCTGTAAATGTGGCCTACAAATGCAGAATATGACTCTGGTGACTCAAGTGAGTGACACCGACCAAGATCAAAAGCTGTCCTGGACAACTACCACCACTGCTCTACTGAGACAAAGCACAACACAAAGACTGTATTTCCTGAGAATACTCTGAAAAATAATAACCTGGCAGGAAAACTGCAGTCGTCTTTTTACACATGCTACATAGAGTTAGTGCGACAAAACACACTGCCTCAGGAGAGCACAAAAATCATGAGAGAGCCATCTCGCCCTGGTCACCACCTGTTTGAACCGTTGCCCTTAGGGAGGTGTCACAGGTCACAATCAAAGCCTGAAAAGCTTTTGCCCCAAAGCTGTTATCGCTGTGCTTGCACAATATTTTTCTGTGCTCGGTTAAATCCCATGCACCATTCTAGATATTCTATGCATCATTCTACTGTGCCATATCCACAGCAAAATACTGTTCTCACATAGTTTTTTCATTTGTATTTCCATAAAACTGCATTTTAGTTGCAAATAGCTTAATAGCTCACCCTGAGCTGAGCTCTAAATTTATTTTATATCGTAATCTCTAATCTCGTTCATGCTCTTATACTTAATTTTCTATTTTGGATCTAAATATTCTGTCATCTCGTTTTTTTTTTTTTTTTTTTTTTTTTTAAATATGCTGGGTATGAAAGACGCAGATGAGGCGTCTTCTACACAAATAGGTTGAGGTTTACTAAGATTTACTCAGATCCTCTGCACTTCCTCACGACTGTATTTGATCCTCATCATAAAGATCATTACTTGGATGTGGGGATAAAGCAGCACGTAGAGAAATGATCCAGGCCACGTTGGATACTGAGAGCATGCTAGGAGATTTTCATAGATTCTTAATCGATTTATTCTTTGAAGCATGAATATTAGATTAATTGATGTATCGATTATTAATCCATTACCAAATTAATCGCCAACTATTTTGATAATCGATATGAAGCTTTTTTCATGATTAAAACCAGATTTCTGATCGTTTCAGCTTCTTAAAAGTGAATATTTTCTTTGTTTCTTTGCCCAACATAAAGAAATCATTAAAACGGAATCATTTTGGTCTGTGGACAAAACAAGACATTCAAGAACATCATCATTTCCAGGTTTGACAAACACTGATCAACGTTTCTGAAAATTTTCTGACATTTTATGGACAAACCGATTCATCGAGAAAATAATCGACAGATGAATCGATTACGAAAATAATCGTTGGTTGCAGCTCTAATGAATATTAATCAACAATTGCAATGCTGTAACTTTAGTGAGGCAAGTACACACAGTGTTTACTGATTTTCAGTGCATCCCTAGTAAGCAACCAATGTCTACTGTCAAAACAAATAGCAAATCACCAACCTTGGATGCTATGGGAACCAAACCAAACACAAACTGTTTCAGTTTCAGTATTTATCCCCGTGTCATTAATTTGTTATTTATGGGGGAGTGCCGTCTAGAACAATATGTACCATCAAATTCATGTGTATGTGATGTGTCCCATACACAGAGCTGAGACCTGAACAGACTGGTTTCTGGCTCCGTCTTCTCGCTTTCCAGGAATGTGCCAGAGCAACATGCACAGGCCGCTTTTGTCCACAGGTGACTGATGGGAAATCTCACGGAGTTTACAAGTGAACAAAAGAGTGCAGGGTGTAACTAGGTACTGGTTTATAAAACAGGGAGGGAAGTTCAAATGCTTGATTAGAGCTGCAACCAACGATTATTTTCGTAATCGATTAATCGGTCGATTATTTTCTCGATTAATTGTTTGGTCCATAAAATGTAAAAAAAAAGTTGATCAGTGTTTGTCAAATCTGAAAATTACGATGTTCTCAGAAGTCTTGTTTTGTCCACAAACCAAAATGATTCAGTTTGAATGATTTCTTTGTTTTGAGGAGCAAAGAAACCAAGAAAATATTCACATTTAAGAAGATGAAACAATCAGAAATCTTGTTTTACTGATGAAAAAAGCTTCAAACCGATTATCAAAATAGTTGGCGATTAATTTAGTAATAGATTAATAATCGATTTATCGATTAATCGTTTCAGCTCTAGGCTCGATTCAATCATATGCAGAGCTAATGACATCAAACAGGAGCACTAGCATAAAGAGCTAATATTGTACGAAGCTGCCGGCTATCTACGAGTGACCTTAAAATGTATTTATTTATTGTTTGTTTAAAGTCTAAACCATAGCAAACACACAGTTCGTATGTGTGTGTTTGATTCACACGAACACAAAACACCAAAATGGCGCCGTCACAAATAAAACCACGTCAATTAACCGACAAACGGCAGAGCTAGCTTCAATTACGAGGTAGCGGCTAACGAATCTCGTCGTTTCTGTGACTTTTCACGTTAAAACTCTCACCAAACAACCGCGTTTACGAAGTTATTTTTATCTCACAGACGCAATGTCAACACAAACGCCACCAAAAAAAAAAAAGTTCCTTAAACCTAAACAGGACTCACCTGTGAAGTTCCCGTGGAGAGACTGCGGTGCTGCCCGACAGCTGAACACCTGCTGCGCTGATGAGACGAGCCGAGCAGAGCCGAAGTGAGCCGAAGTGAACCGAGCGGTCTCTCCACAGCCTCGTGCCTCCTACTACCTCAGCGTGCGCGTGGCACACACTGCCGTTTCATATTTGGTGCACCCGCGGTACAGGTGCATCATGGGAACATTATTGATTTATTGATTTATTGATTTATCAATTAAAACAAAACAAAACACGCTTTTAATGATATGAGTGTGTGGGCAAATTATAGTTGTCGTCTCGATGTTTATATTTGTAAAAAAAAAAAAAAAAAAAAAAAAATTTAAATCATAACATTTTGTTGTTGAGTGAAAATTAAAGAAACAAAAAACGAAATAATTCTTATCTTGATATATATTAAATCTAAAAAAAAAAATCTAACCTAGTGTTCATCTCATTAAAACGATATCTTGCAAAAAAGATACTACAAAGTAATTTCATTTTTGGAATAAGTAGTAAATGTATGGACGAATATGCTGTAGACCTCTCAGGAGATGAAGTGGTGAGGATCCCTCCCTAGTGGACAGAACAGGTCATAGCAGCACCCAGAATAAGCACTAAATACAGAGATGTGGACACAATAAGGGTGAAAATGAATGACAGCTCTTAACTCCTGTGACCAACTCATTATTATTATTGGTTATACCATATATAGATGAAATATAAAACAAAAAAAATATTCCTGATCCTGATGATTTTCATGGAAATTCACCATGATTAACTTATTGCAGGTGTCTTTTGTAGTCACAATGAAGGTATCGTATACCGATTATCATATCTAGATCTGGATTTGCTGCTAGAAGACATTCTTTTATTTAAAAAAAACACACAATACATATCTCAGGACTGAACAACAACTTTTATTCTGTACTTTCCCCATAATTTCTGTACAATAACCGACATTTTCAAGACATGGAAACAATCACCGTCTGTCAGGAATCCGTCCGAGCTGAACCGCCAGCAGGAAACCTGCTTTCAAAGGACAACACAACACGACCGAAACAAGGAGACGCCGTCTCTTCACTTCCACTCCAGAAAGACACGGATGCAAACCAACATTACGGCAATCGGATGGTTCAGCTGGGAGCTGCTCCTCGTATAATCATTGTAGAAGGTAATAAGAGAAAGGCGGGGGGGGGGGGGACAAAAAATGGGAATGCCCTATATTAGTAATGCGGTTTCAAACTAAAGCAAGCCTTTGCCGGGCGGCCGAGTGTTTGACAAACACACTAAGGCAGAAAGAGGCCACACCAGCGTTCATTTGTCTGACCGACTCGTCTCTCTTTGTTCACGATAGGATTTGTTCAATAACCGACACTCGAAAATCAATATATTGTGGAACTCATGTAGGTTTGACCACCTGACGTTGTGAGAACGTATGGGTATCGTACTGAAATGAGTACGGGAGTTCGCTGGGACATTTCTGACCTCAAAATACAACAGATAAACAAATGAATACAAGATGAAGAGGTCCCTCAGATCTTAACTTGTAAACATTGAAGGGCGCGGTATTATCTCGGTTGGTACGACCCACATGGTTTTAAACATCTCTTCACAGACAAGTGGAATGATTTTTGCGTTGAAGGCTCGTTTGTTGTACATTTACTGCATGTTCTTTTGTAACAACAAACCCGATTCGAGTCTGGTCTGATAACCAGACTGCGGTAAAAACCACATTACAGTATCTGTTAATTTAGACATCTTTTGAGTGTTCAAGGCATAAAAAACACCGTCTACATTGAAAAGTGCGACTATCGGTCTTCTTTTGAATATGGCCGCCGTTTAAACCTAGTATTCACGTCCATCCTCAGCCACTCGGACAACGTTAAATTAAGACAGTTTGCTGTTAAAACGCGTCCTCGATGAGTCTCCTGTGATCACATGCGATCAGATTTGGCTTCCTTTGCCCCGTATTCAAAAGAACTCGGAGGTCATCAGCCGAGGAGGCGGTCTCTAATACGTCCTCACGAATGTGTTCTTGTTCACGCCTGTACTTGGCGTGATCTGGATGTAGATCACAAAGAACGGATGTTCATACCAGGTCAAGACGGGTCATGCCTAACATTAGTCCCATCCCTACAAAAGGGTAACTAAAAAATACCCTTCTTCTGAAGCTAACCCCGCCCCCTAATAATGCCCGATTTAAGAAGTGGGCTGAGAGCGGAGTGAGGGAGTGTAGAAGGGCGGGACGGTGGGGTTAGCAAAGCTACGGTTTCGACGCATTTCTGGAACGACAACAAGCTGGTTGGACAAGATGGTGACGAGTGAAAGAGTGGACTAAGAAAGTCAATGACAACGTTTTAATGCAGTAGCTGGTGTTTGACCAGTAATGCCAAACTTTAACATGCATCGTTTCAATACTTTTACCCTAAACTGTGACGACGATTTGCACCTGGATCAGCAAAATAAAACGACTAGATACAGATATACACCTTTTGTCCTTACAAGAGTTATCATCATCATCATCATCATCCCATAACACAGCAAATGATCATTAGCTACAGCAGGACACTGGGGGAAAAACTATACAATGTTATGAAAATGACATCTCTCAAACAGCTTCTTATTTGCTAAACAGATTGACTAAAAAGCTGAGCAGAACCTTTTAATATACAGGACTCTCGTATTCAAAAAGAGCTGCTAACGTTTCCGCGTGGCCTGGTTGTGGAGGAAAAGCTGCAGTCCAGGCCTCGGCCACACTGCTGGAGTGTGGAGGATTTGTGGATTCTCTGTGGCCACAGGAGACGAAGGCACATGACTCAGGAAAAAAAAAGAAGAAGCTAATTTTACGTTTTCTCCTGCCACTGTTCATTGCGAAAGGTCCGTCCATCTTTCCTCCCTCCTCCTCTTGAATCCTCCTGGATCTTTCTTCGTCTAGATCGGTGTCGCACTTTCATCAGAACTCGGGAGAATTTCCGAGATCGTGGCCTGTTCCCTCCTCGAACTCTTGATTTTCGACTTGAAAACTGAGGATCACCAACCCCCGACGTGGGATTCCAACACTGCTACGTTCGCCGTTAGTAGCACTTCAGCCGCATTTGTCTTACAGTGAATCAGTCGTACGCCTAGTACAGTACCAATTGCATCAGTTGACATGTCGCTACGCTATTAGCGTGCGCAAAATATAACGCAGACCGTTGTTCGCGACTGGCTTACTGGCCAACGAGGGCTAGCCCGAGATACGTTTGGATTTCTGACTTCTCAACAGGAAACGCGGTGGACTTCCAGCCTCCGAGTTCTGACGTAAACGGAACACGGGCGTGACATCGAACGGGAAGTGGCTCTTCGAGTCTGCTCTGCCCTGCTTTTCAACTGTGAACTTTCATAAAACAAGTTCACACGACATGAACTTTTCATAACTATGCTGAAAATGTGGGCACAAATACAACAGAGAGGCAATGATGCATGGAACCAGATTTAATTTAACTCATATAGGCCGACTGGTTGATTTAGTTTTGGGAGCAGTGTCGTCTCATTAGCTTATTGTGATAATGCATCTCTTATTAGATCGGATCTAATTTGCATTACGCCACAAATTGCACATTTTAGCCCACTTCCTGGGGATCTCAAACTTCATCCTGGCTTCATATTGGGAGGGGCAGCCGAAAAGGTGTAGTTTCTGAGACTGGCACACTCGTGTCTTACATTGCTTTCCTCACATCATTTTCTTGACTGTTTATAATTTCAAACTGTGTAACTTGCTTTTAAACGTGCAATACAAATTAAGTTTATCGATTCTATTATTGTATGACAAAAATGGACCACCAAAGAAGAAGGAATGTTAGAAAAGCTAGGAGTTTGGCTGCAAACTATGGGCTCAGACAAAAGTATAGGTGAATATCTCTACGTTGATATTAATCATAGCTATAGTTCTGAAATACTTTGATTCGGTCATCAAATGTTGTAATGAAACTGTATAGGTAAAGATGGAGCAAAACGTCTAAAACCAGGGGACGTAGAATTGAACCCTGATGGACGCCATGCAATAGGTTTACGGAAGGTAAAACCAATCCAACCATTGACACGGAGAGAAACCGGATCAGATCATTTGGGCCTGAACAAACTCGAGGCTACACCTTTCAAGTCCCATCAGCGAGAATAACACGATGACCGACTGTTATGTAAAGAACTGTAGAGCACGCCAGGATGAAAAGTGTCAAGAAGTTTTAGGAGGTTGTTCAAATTCTCCACTGGATCGCAGATGAGGTTAGCCTGGAGATGACGCCTCATCAAGGTCACCTCTGGTGTGGTTTTGACTGCATCTTTGACATATAAAAAATATAATTATCGGTAAAAACATTGGTTTTTTTGTGTTTTTTTTTTACCAAGAGAGAATTTAAAGAGACGTAGATTAAGGTTGTTCCCATTAACTTTTCTTCCAATGGGTTGTGTGGAGCCTATTTTGTGGTTTGATCCTGACGGTAGATGTGTGAGAATGACCATATGCCGTGTTTCCATCATGACATGGTTCCGTTTGGTACAGTATGGTACAGTACGGTTTGGAATGGTAAAGCCCCGGGTCAGGCATGCGTTTCGACTGCACCTTTACTTAGTAGGTAGGGCGTGGCCGCATCCAAGTCCACCCCTGGTACTGTACTGTGATGTTACTGTGACCCAAAATAGAAGGTTTGGGCTGGGTATTTTGGTAATAGTCCTAATGGAAATCCAAAAAGAAGTACGTACTGTACCAAACTGAACCGTTCCTCTCGATGGAAAATAGGCTCTACGGGCAGAAGGAGCTATGACTGTAGATGGAGTTAAGTAAAACGAGAACTGAGTGACCCGTGCAGACACACTAATGCTGGTGATTACAAAGAGTCATGCATGGTGAGAGGACTGGACCACAGGCTGGATGTTAGCCAACAGCTGATCTCTTCTCGAAGATTAATTCCCAGGAACGAGGTAAACAAGCGCAGATAAAGTCAATTACGTAGGAAAGAAGAATGGTAGAAATGAACGCTGCCGACGGTTGCTCCCGTCAGTGATGAGGACAGTGGTGGATGCTGGAGGGTTGGGCAGCAGAAAGGAGGTTCAGGACCTTCATCATAGAGTGCTTTGTCCTGGGGTTGAGGCGCAACAACGGGGTAGAAGGTGGAAGGACGGCTGGGGGTAGACAGAAGCTGTACCAAAGCCTCAACAGGAGAGTGAAGGAGTGAGAGAGCTAATGGAGGGAAGCTCTGCCTTTCAGTGACAATCTATCACCTCTGACCAGGATGGCTAGGAAGGCTTCAGAGTAGAGCTCGTTCTTATGTCAACCTCCAGATCATTTTGCAGCAGCAGCAGCAGCAGCAGCAGAGGTGGTCGTAAGAACCAAGAATGGCCCCTCACTCGGGCTGCATGGCCCTCTGGTGCCAAGAGACCAGCTGTGACACCAGTAGCGTTAGAATTGCATATTTGAAGTATGCTTTCGGTCTGGGTGCAGCCATCGAGTTGCCCTCGTGCGATTTTTGTTCCTCCACTGCAAACAAAACAATGTCAACAAAAAAAGAAAGAAAGAAAAATAAATGTTCCACTGTCTTTCGTTTTCTCGATCTGGCTTCGTGTCCGATAGTGATTTAGAGCGTCAGGGCTGGGAGCTGCCCTGGCTGTCAGGGTCCGTCCCTGAGGAGCTGGTGTCCAAGTCCGAGTCTTCGTCGTTGTTGTCGTCATCCGCTAGGATCTTCTCCCTTATTCGCCTGTGGATGGCGCCGAGTCGAGCCAGCAGGCCCTGGTAGTCGAAACGACCGCGCTTCTCACCAAAGGGGTCCTGGGTAGAGGGTTGGCCGTAAAGTAACAGAGCAATTAGGCACATTTGAGCGTTCATAGTCATGTAAAAATGAGACAGAATAGGTTATCTGACATTAATCTAACAAAATCAATGTATAGTCACCTGCATGTTCTGTCCCTGTAGATGAAGTCTGTCTTTGCAAACTCCCTCGTAGAAATCGTAATATTCTAGGAATGACTTTTCCATCACACTCCTAAGAAAACACACACACGCACACATGCATGCAGTAAATTAGCTGAGCTAATTTGAGCATATTAGCGTTAGGATTGTTTCTGAAACGCTTCCAATGACACATATTGGGCAAATGCATCACAACTTCATTTTATGAATGTTATTTTCACACAAATTTCAAGTAAATGGCTGTAAAAACAGCACCCCCCCCCCATAATTGGATCCAGGTTAAGATTTAACAAGTTATCTCTGGATTAAGCTCCACGCGCCTCCAGGAGGAGTTTGAGTTTTTAGAAATGACATCACGTGTAGTTTGCGCTCTAGTTTGATTCCGTTCACACATATCAGGAAGCATCTCTATGTACTTGCGAGTTAAAACCAGGTCTAAAAACAGAGCGCAGGTCTCACCACAGAGCTTTGGGACAGGAGACTTTGCCTTCCAGCATGTCGCACACTGCCACCCTCATAGTTTCGTGGCGGATGCACTCGTTGTAGTTCTTGCTGTCTCCTGGGTGGCGCTCCTGTGACACACACACAAATAAAGACAGCGTTATGGAACAACTAAACAAAAAGATAGGAAAGAACATTTAAAAGTGCATTATGTAATAAATCTAAATCAACTGGCCATAAAATCCTCCTAATATGTCACAGAGACTCAGGAATAATGTTCATATAACAAACTGAATTCACCAACAACTGCAAATCATGTTTATGTTTTGAAATCATGTTTTGGCATGTGGCGCCACCTACCGCCGTCTACCAATCATTGCAGTCAGTAGAGTCTCAGCTGCCGAGCAACCACGGGTTGCCAGTTACGTCAGAAAACGAAACCTAAAAGACCTCGGTATTTTGAATTTGAATGTAGTAACCGTTTTTGGCCACATTCTTACATATGGCACATTTAACTGATGATGAGTCATACGTGGCTTATCAGTTTATCAGTCAGCTCCTACAGGGCAGTTACACAACTTCAGACGTGACACAATTCAAATAAAAATCATACAAGTTCCTGTATGAGTGCGAAGGACGTACGGTAAACGCAAAAATACATTTCCCAACTCGTTGAGTCACATGGAATTAAACGCTCATGTTACAACAGATCATTTTTTGTAAATATTAACCTAAATATGGTTTGTTTCCTGCTAGAAAAATGTCAGAAAGTGACACAGACAAACACACACACAGTACCTGTTCAAAGCCAGGTTCGTTGTGATAGGGATTCTCCGTCATCAGAGACTGGACAGAGATGAGGACAGATGAGATGCTCTGGGCTGGACTCCATGCTGGGCCTGTCCATGTCCTGTGTGTGTGAATTTCAGCGAAGATACTGTGTTTTTAACAAGAGCCCAAAATGAACTAAAACTAAACAATATCTGATGCTAAATGAAGGCTACATATGTTCACCAAAACACTTAGAAGGGATGAATGAGGTGTCGGATATTCAGCTTTTGACACACCGTACCTTTAAGTACCATTTCAGGCACCACTTGGACACCAGTCTGACTGTCCTTTACAGATTTCCCAGTGAGACAACTCACACAAACAATAAAAAAAAAAAAAAGGTTGATGACGTACGACGACTCACCCCAGGATGCTGAGGCAAACCTTGCCATTGCGGTAGAAGTTGGGGTTGAAGCGGACCGTGTTGTGTCCCGTAGTGATGAGCTTGACCCGCGGCGGGCGGATGGGGTAGTTGGGGGGACAGCGGAACAGGAAGAGGAAGAATCCGCCCTCGTACGGCGTGTCGAACGGTCCAGTGATCAGGGCGTGTATCTGCGAGGGGTGGAAGCGTCGTCAGGCCGTGAAAGATGGAGGCAAAACACGAAATGGAACGCAACCACAACAGACAACAATGGAGGGAATCCAGCAGCTCTTTTCCTGCTCGGTTTGTATCGACAACAAGCTTTGTATGAGAATAGACTGCGGGGCGTTTGCCTCGACTTCCAGGGTTTATTTATACCAATCGCAAAGGAGTGACATTTTTCCGGTGCCATATCAGCTGACGTGGGTGGAGTCGATGTAGCTCCAACCTTACCCTACCATTGGAATCAAGTACCCCAAGGGTAGGGTGCCAAAGAATGGAACAGTTGGGCTGGTTGGATGCAAGAGCACCAAACCAGGGAGTCACGATCGAATAGATTATTTAGACGAACACAAATTTGAATGACGAACATTCGGTAAATACCAGTCCTCTCGTTAGGAATGAAATTTGTTTCTGAACGGGCTGTATTGGATCGGAGTTCTTGGAATGTCACGTTAACATGACAATCAGGCTTTTATTCCAGTTACTTGTGTCCATGTAAATGTTGCTAAAGAGACTGTGAGGCAGAACATTTGGCCTTGAAACACAAATTAACAAATGCGAACGGCAACAGCAGGTGTCATCAGTGTCCACAGACTGCCTTTACTCCCACAGGAGTGAGTAAATGATGGTTTCCTGTTGGGTTTCAACACTTAGTTTAACTATGGCAGTAAAGTGTAACACACACTGGAAAGCACCGTGATACTGACCATCGAAGACGCAATATTTTTCAAATGTGCACATTCTGGAAGCAAAATTATTAAATTAATTTTTTCACATTTTATTTTCAATTGTCTTTATTTGGAGGAAAATATTATAATTGCTGCTTATAGGCAATGACTATTATTGTAAAACTTAGGCGCAGGGTATTTGTATTTAGTAAGTAAGTAAGTACCGGTAAGTAAGTTTAATTTATGGAGTACATTTAAACACATACACTGACCAAAGTGCTCTACAATGTCAATAAAAGGCAAATAGCAAAGATAATACAAAATCAATAACATTCAATAACAGGGCACGCCACATAGAAAAGAACAGGAGGTAAACGGTTAGGGGGAAGGGAAGGCCAAGGAGTAAAAGTGGGTTTTTAGCCTAGACTTGAAGGCAGTATTACAGAAATCTAATACTACTGGCTTTCATGACCAGTAGTATAACATGTTCTGCCACCGAACGTTGTGTTTTTTTTTTAACTGGAATTGGACCACGTGGAAAAGTCGGAGCAACCTCACATAACCTCGATAGGACATGCAGACAAGACGGCTGCGACTTGTGTCAATAGTAACTTGTGTCTTGTTTAACATAAACATACACAGCGTGGTCGCTCAGCGGCAGAGCGAGTCGTCTTTCAACTCTGCTCGTCTACATGCCGATGTGTCCTTGGGCAAAACTGGGGTGTAAAAGCAGCTTTGAGCGGTAAATGTCTGTCCCGTCACGCAAAAGAACTCGCGTTTTACCTTGGTCATGTCTTCAGGATCGGGGACGACAAACATGCCTGGTGGAGGTTCCTTGTAGATGGACATGATGTCCCTGCAGAGACAGACGGAGAGCAGATACATCTTCATATTTTCATATTTAATGTCTTGAATGTGCACAATTTCATAGTTTTATTTATTTATTGTTACATGAAAATGTGATGACAATAAATGCATTCTGATTCTGCGAGTACATTTAAACACTTGACCACAAACAAAACATGCTTTCAACAACTGACAGAAACTTAAAGCTTCAGTTCGTAAATGTTAAGCCCAATTTATAGTCCTGCGTAAAGTGCTCTACGTAAGTTATGCAGAGCCTGTCTGCATAGCCTCTGGGTCGTCTCCGACTACACAAAATATTTTTTAAGTGTCCATCACTCCGTTAAGGGTCAACGGATGCGGCAAGAGCTGCGATTGGTCCTCAGGACAGGCCGAGCTAACTCTAACCTTGTGCCGGCTCACAGTGCGCGCCGAGCGTCCACAGGGGCGGAGCTAATCACCGCCTAAAACGTCGCTGCCGAACTATAAATACGTCATATCTTAATACACACTGCACATGTTTAGACTCTAAATGGCTAATTTCTTACCTCAAACTATCTTAAAACTGCATTCCGTAACACAGAAAAGTGAGAAACGTTGCTGCAACAACAACAACAACAACAACAACAACAACAACAACAACAACAACAACAACAGTCTTTCTGTCTCGGACGCCATCGCTCATTGTAGCCAAAAGCACAACAACCTTGCGTGGCGACCCCTGCTGATCGGGCAGGAAATTGCAGTGCGTATCCATCACCGCGTAGAAGAAGTATGAAGGCTCGAGGGGCCTCCGTGGTTACGCAGTCGAACAACGCATTATATGAAGACGCCAGAAAACAACTCGCAAACACGAGGGCAAACAAATATATGTGGATACAAATATGACTAAGAGAAGAGATAAAAGCTGCAGTTTCTACGCTCCAATGCTAACTCAGTTTTCTAGTTGACAAATAGAGACTACTGCCACCTGCTGGAAGGGAAATTCTTGTTCGTGCATGCAGGCACAGAATGAAAATGTATTATTGCTTGACAACTGCAAAAATCTGCCTTCACATATGGCAAGAAACAAAAACAAAATCAGATTTGACATGTTTTGTCTGTCCTACCTCTCAAAAACAATATGGATGTGCAACAAAACTGATCAGTAAATTACAGTAAATCCTGACGTTAAACATAATTTGTAAAATAACGGTGGTTTCCAGTGATTTTGGGAACTTTTACTTTCGATTCTATTCTCATCAGTGACAGTTTGAAGGCCCGTTGAACCTGAAAGAGAAAACCAGGTGATGATTTACACGGCTTGAGATGGAATAATTACCTCTTTATTCTCGAGATGCACTGTTGGGAAGCCCTCTCCCTGTCCCAGTCCGTACTCAGGGTCGGGTCCCAGGGCGTGGCGTGGATTTGGGACTGGAGGCCCGCTCCTGCCACCCCGGCCACCCCGCCGACCCCGACCCCGATCCCAATACCGGGGAGAGGCGTGGAGCCGTGAAGGGCTGGAGACACGGCCAGGACCGGTGGCGTCGTTCCGTGGGCGAACGTGGTCCCGAACCCGGCGGGGGTACTACCAGTGACAGCGGACATGGACGCCATCACAGCGGATAGGCCACTCTGCGCGGCCGCAGCGGGCGGAGGGGAGGCCGGGCTGGAGCTGGAGTGAACGCCGGCGGCTACCGAGTTCCCCCCCGGGAGGGAGTTGGCCAGAGTCGGGAGCAGCGGCGCACCGCTGCCCTGTCCGGCGACGAGGGCAGTGCCGCTGGACTCCTTTGCATAGCTGTCCGCCATAGCCCGGAAGCTAACAAGCTAACGCGCCGAGTAACTAACAGTTAAGTCGCGTTAGCTGCGTTGACAGCGGGAGTGAAGTTAAACCTCCGCTCGTTTGGTTCACCAGTGCGGTCAAAAAGAGTGTTGTCGAGGCCGCAAAACAAGGCTTGTTTTTCTTCTTCGTTCCTTCCTCTTCCTTTTCTTACATGGTGGCTATTTGTCGTTAGCTTCACTGTATGTGTTTCCCCCCCCCCCCCCTCGGAGCCTCTTAAAAAGTATCACGTCTTCAGCGGGGTCTCCGGCTCTACCTCGCCGCAGCGTACGGACTCGTTCGCCGCTCGGCTGTCCTCGGTAAAAAAAAACGAGATAAAAGTGTCAGAATACGAGTGTTTTATTGACACATCCGTGTCTCCCTCACACACACACACACTCACACATAACGCAACTTCAGGATCTGATTTCTTAGCAAATCAAGCTGCCCTCGATCAGAGAACACGACACTTCCGGTGGGAAATTTCAAAGTAATAGTCTTGTTTTTCCCCTGACGAGGTGCAATGCTTGATCCTCCACAACACGGAGCATTATAACACTTCATCAAAGCAATCAAAGGAATTTGTCTTTGATAGGAAATATACCCTTGATGACTCGTGCTAATCAAAGTTTTTAGTTCTCACAAGAGTTCTGATTTTCATGCGCAGGGGCGAGTCTAGAGTCTGTAGGGGCCCTAAGCAAAAATTCCCAGGGGGCCCTTCCTTCCAACCAGTGTTCGTCACCATTATGTTACAAATAATCTGACACCAATGAATTTTTTTTTTTTTTTTTTTCAAAATGAATGAAATAACATGGAAAAACCTTGTAATTAAAAAGTATGTGAACATATAAATGTAAAGAACAATAAAATACTGTAAATAGCTTTTAAAAACTTTATAAACTTAGTAAAAAAAAATACATTACACTGTAAAGAACCCACATAACAAAACAATATAAATATATAGAACAATAAAATAATGTAAATAACTGAAAAAAAACATATATAAACTGAGTAAAAAAGATATGCATTACACTGTAAATAATCCTCTTCATTTTCCAACTTTGCAGAACGATAACTTCACACAGGTTAAAGTGAGGTGGGGCCCCTTTAGGGAGGTTTCCTACTGAGATGTCATTGCAAATCGCCCATTGTTGTTTAAGGGGGACGGGGAGGCGGCTGCTCACTGCACATTTCAGTAAAAACAGCCCTCAGGCTCCGAGTGTCGGGGGGGCCCCCTATCGGATCGGGGGCCCCAGGCAGTTACTTGTTCACAAGCTGCGCCTCTGTTCATGCGGTTATGTCAACAAAATAAATAAGTTTCAGTCAAAGTGGAGGAGGCTCACAGAAACCTGGCATCTGACACCGCTTTTTAACGCCCTAATTACAAAGGGTTTTACGGTAAAAACAAAACCAAAAGCCTGCGAACCACTCAGTCAAGCGGATATGTAAGGATGTCGAAATCCGTTTTTCAAAATAAAACAAATACATTCGATAGCATACCTTTAAATGACAAAAATAAAAAGTGTCTGCTATAAGTTTCAGAGATAACTGGACTTTGTGCAACCGTATATAGGGTTGTGAACAAGGCTGATTTTAAGTTGTATTCAGCTCATTATCAGAGAAACTTCAAACTCTGGCATTCACTCTTTAATCAGATTTTACAATATTTGATTAAATACATCAAATATTCAGAACATTATCTACTAGTGTACTGGAAATCAGACATTTTAGTGTACGGTTCGAGAGGAAACGTACACCGTAAACGAGGATATGTGAACACAATTTAAAATCAGCCTTGTTCAGAAGAACCCTTTATGCAGTTGCTCAAAGTCCAGTTATTAAATCTCTGGAACTTATAGCACTTCAAGATGCACTTCCAAAACATACAGTGTCATTTTATTTTGAAGACGGATGTCGATATCCTTACAAAACAGACTGATTAATTGGTTTGTAAAAAGGGCGTTTAAATTTCATGGATTTTAGAGCGTAAAAAAAATAAAAATCTAAATATGGACACGTATGTAGCTGATAAGTTGCTAGTTACAGCTCCACAAATCAGTGCATTTATATACATTTTTATATAGATTATATACACTTGGCATCACATAAGAGGTACACAAAAAAGTAAAACAAGACAAATTGACACAGATCATTTAGTTATTCCAACCATTTATTCTGGACAGATTTTTTTTCTCAACTGACGTGAGGTCTCACATAAAACTTCAGAAAAACATAAAGTTGTAGGAACATAAAAATGTAGTATTTAAAGGTTTTGTTAACCTCAGATTTTTCTAATGTTTCTTCCCCTGTTGAATGGAATGGCCCATCAGCTCTTTCAGAGTTCCCGTTCTGAAGAACCCACCCTCCAAAAAAGGAAGGTAGGGTTAGGGAGAGAGGGAGCGAGATACAAGGGGAGGAGGGAAGGAGGGAAGGAGACCGGAAAGTGGAGGTATTAAGTGAAGGGGAGATGGAGAGAGAGAGATAGATAGAGGTGTGGCTGTGGTTTCCACGTTTACATGGCGAACAGGATGAGGAACGCCACCATCAGACAGAACAGACCCATAGCCTCAGAGAGAGCGAAGCCCAGGATGGCGTAGGAGAAGAGCTGCTGCTTCAGGGAGGGGTTCCTGTCGAGCAGAGAATACACCGTCAGTCAGTTTATTAGGAATTATAATCTACTAATACATGCAGAGATGCGTCGGGATATAATTCTGCACACAGGTTGTTCTATGAACTAAGTTTGAGAGTGATAGTGGCAATGCACCATCTCAAATAATGTCATTTGAGTTAAAGACCCCTGCTCTCAAATAAAATATCTTCCCATTTATAATCTGTATTATACACACTTACCTTTCATTTTGGATAATACCTGCTTTATTTGGCTTTTTAATGTTAAATGAAGGATATTTGCATGTGTTAGAAACAATGAAATGGACTAAAACACAGTAAACTTCTGCTATAACAAATATTAGGCTTAGAAATCATATTTGTTTTTATCAATACATAGTATTAATTTACTATAAAGTACTAATTTATTAATTATAATACACATGATAATCAATGCATATATGAATATAAACAAATATAAGTGTTTGTAGGGGTGGAATTCAGGCCAGAATTCAGCATTTTTTTCTTCTTCAATACCAATACTGATATTGGTAAATTTGAGTTGGTAAATCTTTGACAGCTAGCAGCAAATGCTTCAAATGTACAGATACTCTGTTCGTATAAAGAAATGAAAAGCTATACGCGACGCAGTGATCGAGCGTCACATCAGCTACACGTACACATTACAAGTTGACACATGGAACATATGGCCAAGAAGTCTGGCTGAAAATAGGGTTAAAATGATTTATCGTGTACTAATTTGTACTAATCGTGTAATTGCTTTTGAATTTATAAAAAAAGAAAAGAAAGTGTGTTAAAATGTAGTGTTTTGTCATGACCGATGAGCCACGTTGTGACAAAGAAATCATTTAAAGTGAATAAATTTGCTTTTGCAGACAAAAAGTCATTTAAGATCATGGGTTTTGAAAAACACCGGCCGCAATTATCTAGATCGACTGATGACACAAAGTGAGAGGATATTTGTCAGGTCCTGGTTACAGCTGATGCTGCCATCAAGGTCACGGAGGAACAAGACTGCTTTATTCAACTGCTTTCATGACCAATATTAGTCTTTATTTAACACCTTTCAAAAAGTTTGTTATATGGATCAAAATATGGAGTAAAAGGTCTGCAACTTTCTAACTTGAGGCTACATTTTCCCAACAGTTTCCTACAGTGTTATGATGCAGCACATCAGCTGTTTGAGTTGTACTTTCAAAAGGTCCGAGCGCAATGGCAAACCACTGGATGCATTACAAATAGTCCACACTAAAACAAAGTTTTAATGGCTTTCAACAACGTAACCTCAAATACCTTAAATCTTTCATTATAGACATGACACTGACCCTGCATAAGCATCTTATTCAACCTCGCTTCAAAAACACCTGAAATAATCTCCAATATCCATCCTGACCCATCTGATCACATGCAGCTGCAACGATTAATCCATTACCAAATGAATTCACCTTTGTTTTTTTCCTTTAAAACAATTAAAAGTTTTGGATTTTTCTGGTTCAGTTTAAAATTGAATATTGTCAGGTTTCTTTGTGGACAAAACAAGACCGTTGGTCAGGTGCTGTCCATTTAAAGCCCAGGTGTAAAAGCATTTTACCCCTTAAAGACGACCATGGCCCAGTGTTACACTAATTGTTGGGTCGCAAGCAAGAATAAATGAGACTTCCACGTCACGAAAGCACTGAACTCCACCTCGGCTCCAAAGAATGACATGATCCAAAAGGCTGACGTGTGGGTAAACGCTACCTTGCGTAGCCGATGATGAGGCTGCCGAACACTGTTCCGATTCCGGCGCCTGACCCGGCCACGCCCACTGTGGCCGCGCCGGCACCGATGAACTTGGCGGCAGTGTCGATGTCTCGGGAGACTGCGCTGGTCTGGAAGGAGCGGGTGGAGAGTACCGACTGGCTGAGTGGCAACAAGGCCTAGCAGAGGAGGCGGGAAACGTTGAGCGTTAATGTCGGTCACATGGCTTTAAATAACATAATACACATTATCACGTGACGTTTCTGAACCAAGACGATGGTCACCGTTAAAGAACTGACCTGCTGCTCCACTGTGGCTTCAGGTCTGTTGAACAGGGAGACGGAGACTGGCCGGGCGAGGACTCTGGACCCCCCACGCAGCTGTAGACGACAACACAACACAACATTATTACCAACAACTCTGGTTAAGTGTACAATAAACTGCACAGTCTCACTGATTTTTAATGCAAAGAGAGGAAGTAGCAGTAATGGGAAATATTCTGTGGCTTAATAGTAGCACTCCAACATAAGCAGCTAAATTAGTAAACAATGTGCATTCTGCTTATTCCACAGCAACATCCATGTACATATAAAAAGTAGTGCTGTCAAACAACTAAAATATTTAATTGCATTAATGTCATAGTTGACTCGCACATTTTTTATCTATTATAAATGTCCCTTGATTTATTTTTGTACCATTATTTTTCCTCATTTTGATACTCTTATCAACATAAAAAAGTGGATTTGCTTGCTTTGTGTATTGTTTGCATATTTTGGCATATACTGTAGTGTAGGGCTGAACAATTAATCGAAATTTATCTAAATTGCAATACAACTGAGTGCAAATTCAAGACACAATATTTATAATATAATATTTGTTCAAGCATAAATATAATTTTAGATGAATTATTATTACACATCTTATTCTACAGACTGGACCACCCTGGAAGACAAACTAATCTATGTTGTAGGAGGTACGAGGTGCATAGGTGAAGCAGGAAGTAATGCGTTCCGTGTGTTTACATTAGCGAGCCTCAGGTGAATATCTCCGTCACTCTGCATATTTCGATATAGAGTTCTTCCTCTTGCGAGAGCCGCAAGATAGTAAGAGAGGCTGTGTATCAGCCTCAGTTCTGTGAATAAAGATCGATCCGGCGTGCTGTTGTAGTTGTTCTGGCGTTACTAGCCGAGGCAACAGTTTGTGAAAAAAAGTACAAAGTTTGCTCGGCCAAAAAGAGCGTTAATCGCGCCATTAAAATGGGTTTCGCGTTAAAGCCGTTAATAACGCGTTTAACTGACAGCACTAATAAAAAGGCATCAGGAGTAAAAAAAAAATCATACAATTGAGTAGGGATGCAACAATCATTCAATTAATTAATAAACAAATAAAACAATTAATTGTCAATCAGTTTCAGTTTTTTTTCAACCAGTAAAACAATTTTTCAGATTTTTCAGCTTCTTAAATGTGATTTTTTTTCCGTTTCTTTGCTCCATGTCGCACATAAACCATTAAAACTGAAATATTTTACTTACTCTACAAAATATTTGAGATAATCATCATTCCCAGGTTTGGTCATTTGTGGTATTTGACATTTTACAAACCAAACAAGTACTTAAAAGAAGAAAATTGACAGATTAAATGATCGTGAGAATAATTGATAGCTGTAGGCCTAACATCAGGTGATTGTGTACATTTGAAAAAAAATTAAGTATATTTCTTTTATCCTATTTCTTGTCAAATGAAATTAACCTAAATTGTACTCACTGGACCTTTAGTATTAATTCACAGTATTTCTGTGATACAATGACGTGTTAATTCATCCTGTACTTGACAGCTACAGCTCAATGATGGAGATGCCTAACATGCTGCAGGATGATCAGATGTCACGGAAATGCCATGGCTGCCATCCTCTGACCACCCGCAGTAAATGCTGCGTCCTTGACCTGAGTGAGCACGCAGCCATGAGCCAAGTTATTATTTCATGTTTAATGACTTGGTCCAGACACATTTTACACACTTTAGTCATTCACAAGAAAACGGCTCCATGACAGAAGCTTCTCAAGCATCTTTTGTTGATATTTGAAACTGAAACCACTGAATAAATCCATTAGTAATCGTTTGAGTATTTTATAAAGAATTAAATAAAAATTTCCCTCTTCTTAAATGTGAACCATGGAGCAAACCATTACTCAATTAATCGAGAAAAAATAAACACAATCAATTATGAAAACAGTTGTTTGTTGCAGCCCTGAAAGCTACTTAACTATATTAAATATCAAGAGGTGACTTACCACAGCAGGGGAAGTGATAAACTTGGCGCAGGCATACATGGCTGAAACCTGGAGAGAGAAAGAGAGGAAACGTGTAGAAAAGTTAGTGTTTTTAATACAAACTGTTATGAAAGAATCTGCAGCTGATATCTGCAGAAAGGCTGTGCAAAAACACTACAACAGAACATTACAAATATTACTGACTGTTTTTCCATTTCATACAGAAAAATATTCCTCTCATAGTAAATTATGTCATGTGCATAAACAATCTTAAGTTTACTTTGTCTACTTGAAGTGGAAGGAGAGTCAAATAGCTAAAAGCACTGCTGCTAATCATCAGTCAAAAGAATCAATATTGTGAATTAATATTATCTTACACCCCTGTATACAACATGCATGGTTTTGGCAGTCAGGTCAGTCTGAACAAGGATGAAGGCTGCAGTTCCAAACATAGGCTGTGTGTCCATTAGTGACCTACAGCTCTGCAGCTACAGCTTAGTGCAGTGGACTTTTGTTATTTTCAACACAAGGTCAGAGTACACACACGCATATATCCTTCAGGAGAGAGATTTCAAGTCACATTTCCATGTTTCATATATGTATGGTTTTTTTTAAAAGTCATGTAAATAATGTATGCCATTGTCAAATTCAGCAACAGGCTCCCTGAGGTAGAGTTCAGCCCCGACCTGGTGGCTCTAACCAGTTCATCCAGCAGATTAATCCAATTGGAGTCGACTACAGTGTGGATCAGCTCCAGACATAAACCGCTCGTACTCCACACACACGCTGCTGAATGAATGACTTCTATCACTCCCACTTTCAGACGCCATTAGCTGGACCAAACGGTCTGCTAACAACTTCACCATCAACTCCAGGATTCAAATAATGATCATGATAACTGGAACATTATTTAATGCATTACAAAAACTGACGGCAATGCCACCTGTTAGCATTGAGGGGGGATTGATACGTTGTCGGTAGTAGAGCAGGGGAAGTGCTGGAGCTGAGCTAGGTTGCTATGCTAACCAGCTAGCAGCCGTGAAGGTCAAAAATGAACAGCAGACGGTCACATAGGGGCCTCAAGAGCAGACACAGGGCATTTATACCCGTTGCGATACTCCCTAGCCGGGCTGCAGTGCAATAACGAGGTGCTCCATGGCGCCGCCGGTGCCCCGACAGCTCTGTCCTTGCAGCCGCACACACTCGCACACGGAGCACGGTAAGGCCCCGAGTGTCAGACATTTTACATTCAGCCGCCTGTCAGAGGAGGAGCAGGGGGGCCGCGCTGTGCCCGGTGTGTGTGTGACCCGCTGCTAGCACCAGCCACATAACAACCACAGTGAATATAAATAATAATAAAAGTACATTAACCGTTTCGTTCTTTAAAGAAGAAGCCACGTATAATGATGGAATAGTAAATCTCCCATCGGCACCAAGTCATTGAATGGCCGACCTAACATGCTAGCAAAAGAATGTTAGCAATGACAGCCATCTTTTGGGAGATAATTCACACTTTACGCGTGGCAATACCACACAGACTCGCATTTATAAACGTCCTACAGAGACTGCAAGGAGGCAAAGGTTTTAAAAAGAACAACATATTACCGGTGAGTTGCGGTTTACAGAGGGTCCGGGATTAGCTTGGTTCGCTCACGGCGGCAGTCAATGAGTGTAGGATGAGAGGCGCCGTCACCTTGTCATTTATAAGCTCAGCTTGTACGTCCTAAAAGCCCATTGGTCACAGAGAACCCACCTTCGTTCCTCATTGGTCCGATATCACGTCACTCACAACGCTCCCGCCTACATTGCTAAACAACGAGGGTTTTAATAGGTCGAGTCGTTTAAAGAGGCGGGACATGGGACGTTTAATTAATTCTATTGGACGGTATTGCCGGGAACGACGCGTTTACGAGAAGCGACCTTTCAAAGCACATCCAGTGTCCTAGGTAGCGATTGGTTGGTGTACAGGAAGTCCCGCCTCTTCATCTTAATAGACAGCTGTAAACTAATTGTGGAGGTTGTAGACTAGCTTGTATTGCTAATGAATTTATACCATGGATGTTTTTCTCTGGAGCCCGAAATCTGCGGCTAACAGCTGAGCGGCTAACTGCTAGCGCCGCTAAAAAAAAACAACTAATGACAACAAACAGGCGGTACGTCACGTCAACTTTTATTTTGTAGTAACGAAGATGGTTAAGGTAAATGTGAGTAAAAGTACACATTTTATGTAGGAAAATGTGGTGAAGTAAAAGTTATATAATATAAATATAAATAACGAAGTAAATTACAGATATGTGAATATTATAAGTACAGTGACAAAGTATTTGATACTTTGTTACATTACAACACTGCTAATCATTTTAGTAGCATTTAGCATAGTAGTTAAAGGTGAAGTATGTAGTTTATAGTGCCATCTAGAGGAGAGGCTGAAATTTACAACAAAGAACTGCTCCTCTGCTGACCCCCTCCCTTCCCTGAGCGCTACGGTATCCTCAGCCGGTCAAATGTCGTCCTCATCGTCTTTCTCCGTGTCAGCAGATGAGGTTCGTGAGGCGAGGGCGAGGGCGAGCTACCGCGGCCGTAGCAGACGAAGCGGAGAGAGTCGAGGCCAGACTTCCGCTACATTTAAAGAGACGCTTGATTTGTTCTCTCGCGTTTGTCTATACAGGCTCCCGTAGAAACATGGCGTCGTGGCAATGCAGTAGCGGCCCGCGACCATGTTATTTTACATGACTTTTTGAAACACTACGAAAATGAAACAAAGAATATTATACAGCGACTAGACAATGCAGGAGCACATAATATGTATACAAAAGTGGATTTTGGGTTATATAAACCCATAAATACTACACAGTGTCCCTTTAACCTAGTTGTTTTTAACTCCTTAAAATGATGGTTAATATGAGTGGTGGATCTCAACACCTGCCTCCATTTACCTTTTTTGTTTTTGCATTTTTTTCCTTCAAACAGGACAAAAATGACATCACTGCAGCCAGAACAACAGCCCTAGACCGAGTCTACCATTGTACTTGAAGGAGGAGTCATCAGAGGCCTTCAACACCTGCAAGGTGGTTTCACTTTTTTCCCCCTCACACACATTTAATGACAGATTTCTTAATCATGGGCAAATAGTAAATGTGTCTCATTAACTAAATAAAAACTCCATATCGCGAGTGAAATGAGTAAACACTGCTTTGCTAGCTTCTGTTAAAGAGCAGTCGTATCATATCGTTTACATATCTTGGGCTAGATATTCTTAGCCATTGTTAGCAATACCAGTCGATCACAACAGTTTGAGACCGTACACTCTTTTTGGTGCATATTTAAAGTGAAAATCATGTAACACAGTCATTCAGAATTGTCAGACACTGTGACCTCTGACCTCTGATGTGTCTGGCGGGTATACAGCTGCAGTGCACAGCAGCCACTTCCACTTGCACTTGCACCACAGATGAAAACGTAAGCTAAATGTTAAAAACGCACATGTGAATAAGTTTACAGCCACAGAGGGAGCGAGACATCAGGCCCGGTTAATGCTGACTCTGCTGCTGCCTGATTGGCTGATATCAGAGAAGCACATGCACATAAATATTCATTGTATCTTGTTAAAAAAAAATATAGATGCCTCTGTGGAGATGCAGACAGAGGCGCACAGCCTGAGCAGCAGAGGGCGCCAGAACACCAGATGAACCTCTTATCTCAAATGTACGTTTATTTGTTTCTCTGTGCGTTTGGTGAGAGTTATGGCATTTTGCCACTGAAAAAAGTGGTCTATTGGACTTTTTAATTTTAAACAGAATCGTTTTTTAATTTAGACACAATTGTGACCATGGAACCAAATGATAAGAATGTTTGAGTGGCATCTTTATACATCCAGCTCTTGTGAGTGAGAGCTTCCATGAGTTTGGTCCACACCGGCCTCTGTTTCCTCTGTTATGTGAGTGTGATTGTGATTGTGATTGTGAGATATAAATAATATTGCAAACAACCTTTTTAAGGATGAAGGATGAACCGTAATAGTTTTTTTTCCGAGCCAATCGAATGACAGTGATGTCAGTGTTGTTTGGAACCAATGATTTGTGCTTTCTTTGAGATCAGGAGGAGTGGTCGGTGGCACTGTCACTGCAGAGAAAAGCACACACACACACACACACACACACACACACACACACACACTGAGAGAGACCGCCATCTTCATTAGTGTTGAGTGCCAGTATGGCCTCTGGATTTATTGGCAAGCAGGGGGGAAGCAGACACACACACAGACACATACAGACACATACAGACACACACAGACACAGACACACACACACACACACACACACACACATACATGCAACATTCCACGCCACAGTAGCCTAGTAATGATGACCCTACCTCAGTGGGATCAATGAACTGGAGACAGATGAGTCTGGTTAAAACACACACACACACACACACACACACACACACACACACACACACACACACACACACACACACACACACATACATACATACACACACACTTCGTAGGACACTACCTTGACCACTACTAAAAATATTCTAAATAGGTAACAAATACAAGAACCACTCATTTGTTTTAATGGTTCTCGAGCCTTTCCCAGCATGCACTGGGCAACAAGCATCCGGGAGGTTTAATATAGTACAGTATAGTATAGTATAGTATGTATTGTATCGTATAGCATATTGTATATTATGGTATATTGTACAGTATAGTATATTGTAATATAGTATTAACTGACATTTGTAGTTTTGTCGAGACGTTTGCATTATATGTGACTGTTTTTCATACAGTGTGTGTGTGTGTGTGTGTGTGTGTGTGTGTGTGTGTGTGTGTGTGTGTGTGTGTGTGTGTGTGTGTGTGTGTGTCGGGGCCAGTTGCTTGTGCTCTAATAAAGTCTTTGTTAGGTGTGTGTCTGACTCTGATGTCAGTCGAGGCCGACACACAGAATATTAGTGGCTAATAAAACTGGACTAATATAAACTGATCAGATATATATATATATATATATATATATATATATATATATATATATATATATATATATATATATAAAAAGGTCTGGATCTGAGTTTTTTTTAAATATAATATTCCCTTTAATAGGAGAAGAAATTAAATTAAAGGTAACCTTCAAACTGCCGTGTGCCAGAAACATCAACAACTTAAAGTGACTTTTCCTTTACTCGATTAAGCTGAGTTTAGGAAACCAATGCTGTAGAATTTCACACACACCAATCTGTGATTGTGTATTTTACTTCTCTATTCATCACAGGAGAGGAGCAGCAGAGTCTGAAAGCCAAAGTGATGCATCTTCTTGCTAGAGGACACATCAGCATGGACACTGGAGGAGCCAGGCATCAAACCACAGTCATCACACACATCCTCAACTTTCAAAGTAAGCAAGATTCACACGATCTTCTATCCAAATGTCACACTGGATGGTTTTGTATAGCTCGACATTATTCAAGGTGCACTGCACACACAGGATTGGCCAACGACACTACAGTAAAAACCTGGTCCAGTCCTGCTGCCATGAGGCGAGACCAAACTCAAACGGTGGCATTTTCACTGGTTTCAACACATGACATCACTCTTATCTGATCCTGGCTCTCCTTCATCGGCTCCCTGATCTTGCAGGTTGAGGTACCTTAGGTTTAGCCGTTCTGTCTGCTCCAAGGTTAGTGCAGTGTTGTAAGAATCAGGTGCATCTATAGTGATAAAGAGTGCAGAAACACACTCGAAAAGCTGATGTTCTTCTTTTGCATAAGCTTCTGCTTCAAAATGCTAAATACATGCTCTGGTTTTTTTAGTTTTTTTTTAACTGTCCGGTCTGTGGTTAAAACATACACTACCACTGAAAAGTTTGGGCTCACTTAGAAATGTCCTAATTTATGAAGGAAAAGCACTTTTTTTCAATGAATATAACATTAAATGAATCATAAATACACTCTATACATTGTTAATGTGGTAAACGACTATTCTAGCTGCAAACGTCTGGTTTCTTATGGAATATGTACATAGGTGTATAGAGGCCCACATACATTGTGTTTGCTAATGGTGTTAGAAGACTATTGGATGATTAGAAAACCCTTGAAAACCCTCGTGCAAATTAGCATTTTGAATAAAAATCATTATTTCTAATCTTGTCAATGTCTTGACTATATTTTCTATTCATTTTGCAACTCTTTTGATGAATAAAAGTCTGACTTTTAATGGAAAACACATAGGTGAGCCCAAACTTTTGAACGGTAGTGTAGAGGAAGATGGCAGCGTTCACAGAGTAAAAGGTTATAAAGGTTTACTCTCACGCTTCAGTCAACACCGAGTACACATTTCTTTCATTCCTGCCGTTCTCATTGTGCCACTTTTGTGAGATGTTCTCGTGTGCATTTGAATCTCTTGCATCTACGAGGTATAGATGGACTTGTTCGCCGACAACTCTTATTTAAAAAAACGATCTCTGTCGATAAAGTTTCTCGTGTCACAGAGAATCTCAAATCAGTATCATGAGTGGCCCTTTAAGTCAGGATAACGTGGCCTCAGAGAAACGGCAGAGAATCCACAGCCTCTTTCCCTGACAACAGGAGGTCATTCAGGTCACCGTGGACTGACTGTCAATCCCATCAGCGATGGCCACCGTCCAGATTCATTTAAAATAAAACCTCTGAGTGTCGTCCGCTTAGAAAACAAATACACCTTCCCCCTTTTTTCTCTGCAGCGGCGTCCATTTTAAACACAAACGCGTGTATCTGTCTCTATGTTCGTGTGGAACGGGGCCACCAAGTGTGTGTGTGTGTGTGTGTGTGTGTGTGTGCATTTGGTGCTGACTTTACATTACCTCCGTATGTGCGTATAATATGTGTAATGTGTGTGTGTGTGTGTGGTGCCGGTGAAGGAGTTTTACAAGCAATCTCTTTACTGCTCTGTGTGGTGGCACACCTACTTTTACTGCCTTACCACAGTGAACACACACGCACACACACACACACACACACACACACACACACACACACACACACTGTTCCAATGATGCCATGTGAATGATATGGGCTGGTTGGTTTGGTATTGAGTTCTCTTTCTCGCCCAGTTTATTAGGAAGCAGCAGTGGGGGGGGGGGGGAGGTGATGAAGGTGGACAGAGACTTTAGTTTAATTGTGGTGTGTGTGTGTGTGTGTGTGTGTGTGTGTGTGTGTGGTTGCGTGAATGTGTGTGATGTACTGTTGTGAGATGTTCCGCACCTTTTCCTAAATCACTGATGTAAGAAATCAAAATATCACGACCAAACACGTGAAATGAACCTTTAATGAGCCGGTTCACTCCACTTACATAAACCCATCCTCATGTGCTGACAGCAGACAATTTAGCAGCTCTGCTCTGCTGTCGTGTGTAATATACTCGTATTTACAAACTTACGTATAGACCAAATTTAGAACTAAAAAATATGAAAATATCTGAAACAATTATATTATTGCTAAATTCATTAAATATTGGAGTAGCACTACAATTATTTTCCTGTTTTCCTGAGCAACTGGAGTAATTTTCTCCTCAAAGAAAAACCTTTTTCTGTAATAGTAGTGATGGATAATATCTAAAGTTATTAAGTTATGTAACATTTGCTTTAATAACTAAACCTACACAGTATAAACTGGGTCTAATATCATTCATACAAAGTGCAGCACAGCGATGTCAGAATTCAGCAGAGCACACATTTGGAAACTAATTATGATGATTATGGATTATGAATGACATTTTCTTTGTTATAATATTGTCATTATAGAAGCAGGGTATCCGAACAATTCGGATTAGGTTGCTCCAAGTTCCCTGACGACAAATGTAACGCATCATCATTACGTGTAAAGTGAGTCCACATTAACCAGCTCCAGAGTTCAAATGCTGCTGGAACATTTGCTGATAACGCTGTATTATATATGATCAAATATTTACTGTGTATACTTCACTTTATAGTGTTTGAAGTGACTGCAAAATAATTAGAATTTAGCAATTAGCAATTAGCATTAGCATTAGCATTAGCAATTAGCATTAGCAATTAGCATTTAGCATTAGCAATTAAACATTTTTTGTCAAGGCCCTAAATAGACATGAATTTTGAATGTCTCCCTTGTTTGTTACGACGCCACCTACTGTTTCATGCCTTACATTGCTTGATGTATGTAGTCTTAGCCTACGCAGGACTGGTTTGTCCAAGATTCCAAGGATAACTTAACACTTTTAACCAGGTTTGCACAACTTTATCTCGCTGTATTTTATTCTTTATATACATGAACAGCCTCTGTTCTATTTCTATTCCATTATATTTTGAATGCAGGGTTTTTCACATGATTTTGGCTCTTTGACTGAAGTTAAGAATTATTATTATTGAAGTGCACTGATGTGGAATGACTGTGACTGCAGGCAACGTTCATTCAGCTTAATTTAAGTGATTTAACAAGAGTATGAGATAAGCTCTCTCTACCTCCAACGAGGAGGCGAATGATTCTCTGGGGGGTTTGTTTTATTTGTACACTTTAGTTTATTCATTTATTTGACGGGGGCAGGTCAGATTAATTACATTTGTGAACGTGTGCCGGAGCTGGCCAACGGCTTGTTTTCATCTGCAGATGAATATCATCAATACGCTAAAACACTGCTAATATCATTGTACAACAGTACTACACAGTACACTGTTAGAAATATTCCTGTAAAAAAAACAGTAAAGAACTGTCAGCTGGGTTGCCATTATGTTACTGTAAAATTAACATCTTTTTACCGACACTGAAATGTACAGTTTTGCCCTGTAAATGAAAAATACAGTGTAAACTGTAAAAATATTTAACATTACTTTCACTGCATTTTACAAATGACTATTTAGCTTTTATTATTTGTTGTTTACATTTACCTTGTTCAGGGCGAAGCCGACTATTATGATGGTAAATTTCAAGTCATTCCGAGATACTTTTTGTTTTTGAGAAGAAATTTAGCTCACTGACAAAGTGCATCAGGATAAATGGATCATTTCCTGAATTTCAAAAATTCATAAAAATTATTCGTTAAGAGGTTTGCAAATATTTTCAATTAATCCTTGTTCAAGGCGATGACAACTATTATGATTGTGAATTTCAAGTCATTCTGAGATACTTTTTGTTTTTTTGAAGAAAGTCAGTTCACTGTCAAAGTGCATCAGGGGAAATGGATCATTTCCTGAATTTCAAAAATTCATGAAAATTATTTGTTAAGAGGTTTGCAAATATTTTCAACGGATCCTTGTTCAGGGCGATGCCGACTATTATGATGGTGAATTTCAAGTCATTCCGAGATACTTTTTTATTTTTGAGAAGAAAGTCAGCTCACTGTCAAAGTGCATCAGGGCAAATGGATCATTTCCTGAATTTCAAAAAATCATTAAAATTATTCCTTAAGAGGTTTGCAAATATTTTCAACGGATCCTTGTTCAGGGCGATGCCGACTATTATGATGGTGAATTTCAAGTCATTCCGAGATACTTTTTTATTTTTGAGAAGAAAGTCAGCTCACTGTCAAAGTGCATCAGGGCAAATGGATCATTTCCTGAATTTCAAAAAATCATTAAAATTATTCCTTAAGAGGTTTGCAAATATTTTCAATTGATCCTTGTTCAGGGTGATGCCGACTATTATGATGGTAAATGTCAAGTCATTCCGAGATACTTTTTGTTTTCGAGAAGAAAGTCAGATCACTGTCAAAGTGCATCAGGGCAAATGGATCATGTCCTGAATTTCAAAAATTAATTTAAATTATTCCTTAAGAGATTTGCAAATATTTTCAACGGATCCTTGTTCAGGGCTTTGCCGACTATTATGATGGCGAAATTCAAGTCATTCCGAGATACTTTTTTTTTTTGTTGAAGAAAGTCAGCTCACTGTCAAAGTGCATCAGGGCAAATGGATCATTTCCTGAATTTCAAAAATTCATTAAAATTATTCCTTAAGAATTTTGCAAATATTTTCAACTGATCCTTGTTCAGGGCGATGCCGACTATTATGATGGTAAATGCTCTTCCCAGAATGCCAAAAATAATGCATGATACTGTTTTCTAATACACATTAACGGTAAAGTGCTGTAAAATAGGAATACATTAGAGTTCTGTTAAAAAACACCTTAATACTGTTGAAATTCTGCTGTAAATTTACAGAAATTATTTTACAGTGCAGTGGGGGAATGGGGGAATTAAGTTTTTTGCAGCCTTTTTTTTTTTTTTTTCAGTATTTGTAAAGTAAGTAAACAGCATAAAGTGAAGTTGTAATTCATTTATGAAGATTTTTTCTCTTGTAAATATTCAGAATAATATTAGGTGTTAAAAATAGTCAGAAACATATGCAATGTTTGCTCCTCTCAGGATTTATATTGTAAACTTAGTCACAATACGTATACTTATATGTATATATGTGTGTATATATATATACATATATACATATATTTATATTTATACATATATTTATATGTTTATGTGGAGGATGAGTGAGTGAACTGAATTTGACATTGTAACTACAGCTGCAGCACAGCCTTATTGCCAACAGGTGGCAGTGCAGATATGTCAGAGCCCAAAGTGTGAGTGGCTTTGTTACCAGGGGAGAGAGAGAAAACTTGGGGTTTCTTCATGGGTTCAAAGATGAACGTCTCTAACACAGGACACTGTCCACTGAATATGGACATGAGTGTATAATATAATAACTATACAGTATATGTACAGCATTAGTAATAGTATTTATGACAAATTGAAAGGGAGACATATCACCACATATACTGTAGTGGAGCCAGACAGTTGATTCCCTTTACTGGGACGAGGACAGTTGTCCCATTAAAAAAATGTCCAACCACAGCTCGACTTCACTGCATGATTTAAGATTTATGTTCAAACACAGAAAGAGCAATTTAAAGGTCAAGAATCCATCTTGACCAGCTCCGTTCAAAGTGATCTCTGTGTCATGGCTGACGGCCGCCAGACGCTTCCGATATGCTCTTATGAATAGATGTTTGTGGATGACCCAACTTCTGTTTCTTGGCTCCTGGTGCTTTTACCTGGTTGTATATAGTTTACTATGTGTTGCTATGGTGATTATTTACCACGGTTAATGCTTAATTGTGATGTAAAAGGAGGCGTCGAGACACTAAATATCTTTAGTTTAGGAAACAGTTGGAACTGGATTTACTCTTTTAGACAACATAAATACACATATCATCCAGGCAGATCAACTCTATAACTTCTACACATCAGCTTAAAGGTGCATTATGTAATAAATCTAAAGCAACTGTCCATAAAATCCTCCTAATATGTCACAGAGACTCAGGAATAATGTTCATATAACAAACTGAACTCACCAACAACAACAGTACAGACATAATATTTGCATTTTAAAAAACATGTTGCAGACTGAAAATCATGTTTTGGCATGTGGCGCCACCTACCGCCGTCTACCAATCATTGCAGTCAGTAGAGTCTCAGCTGCCGAGCAACCACGGGTTGCCAGTTACGTCAGAAAACGAAACCTAAAAGACCTCGGTATTTTGAATTTGAGTGTAGTAATCGTTTTTGGCCACATTCCTACATATGGCACCTTTAACACTGCATTGTCGGAAAGGCGCTAATATTTGTTGGTCAGCAGTTTTTTTGTTTTACTCGTGCCCGATGTGGATCAGCAGCCTGAAGTCGTTCAGTCGTCTCATCCATTAAACTGCAAAAAGGGAAAATGATTTGCCCAGATAATTTATGCATCACATAAATGTTCACCTGTGAAGGAGCACAAGGTTAAACACGCTTCCATGGCTGATTGTTTCCACCAGTCTGTTAACTATGTATATGAGAGCATCGAGGCACGTGTAGAGAAGACGGGGAGATACAGAAATAAAGCAGTCTCACCATATTCCCAGTTTCAGTGTGAAGCAAACAGGGCGTAGACCATACTTTGCATACACCATATGCGTGCAATATGCTCGTGGCTACTACATGTGTTATTGGAGTATTCCAATATGCCTCACACTACAGGACTTATAAACCATAAAGAAGCACCAATTTTACATTTTATAAATGAAAGGAGGGTTAGCTCGAGTTGATGTGTTCCAGATCAGAGCGTGAAAAAAAAGCAGTAGCGCCGCGTCTGTCACAGATCACACGCGACGCGTGATGTACGACGCGTGATGTACGACGACAGTCGGAGACGACTGTTGTGATGAGATAAAGTGACAAACGGAGACTGAAAGCTGCAGCGCTCGACTTCTGCATGTAAATAAATGTCCGTCACGTTCAAACCGCTGTCAGATGAGTTCATTTGACGCCAATTAAGCAGATCACAGCAGTGTTTAGGTTAGGTTAAAAGATTCTCACCCTCACCCACACCATGCTGCTGCTGTATACTAAAAAAATGCTCCCTCAGTCATGTCTGACATGGTGCTTTTCCATTATGCAGTTCTATTCTTGATGACCACTTACGACCATTCCAGTTGAGAAGTTGGAAACGTATCTCGGGCTAGCTGTTATAAGCAAAGGTGTACGTGGTATTTTACACACACACAAACAGTGTAGCAACATGTAGCAACATGTAGCAACATGTAGCATGAGTTAAAAATAAAAACAGCACAATGTGTACGACTGATTTACTGTGAAACAAATAACGACAGAAAAGCCGTTAAAGGTAAAAGTAGTTGTGTGTTCATTGCGGAAGCCATCTTGGAATCTTGAGATTGGAAATCTGAGTTCAGAATTTTTAAATCCAGTTTTTTGGGATTTAATTTTTTTTTTTTTAGACTTTTGTCTTAAAAAACGAACCAAAAAAAAACAAAAAACAAGTTCAATCAGTAGAAATAATGAAATTTCACTACATCTGCCAAAGTACGACTACAAATGTATGGAGGACCAAAAATGACAAAATAATAAATAAATAAATAAATGCACATATAAATATTTAAATAAATAAATAAAAAATATTCCAAAGTATGACTACAAATGTATGGGGGACCTAAAATGACAAAATAATATAATAAATAAATGCACATAAATATTTAAATAAATAAATAAAAAATATTCCAAAGTATGACTACACCTTGTATGGAGGACCAAAAATGACAAAATAATCAATCAATCAATAAATAAATGCACATATAATTATTAAAAAAAAAATATATATATATATATTCCAAAGTATGACTACAAATGTATGGAGGACCAAAAATGACAAAACAATAAATAAATAAATAACTGCAGATATAAATATTTAATTAATTATTTAATTAATTAATTAATTAATTAATTAATTAAATAAATGAATAAATAAAAAATTGCAGATATAAAAATGTAAATACATAAATACATTTAAAAAACAATACATTGGACATTATTTATTGGTTTATTATTCTGTCATTTTTGGTCCTCCATACAAATGGAACATCACCATAACTACACAGACACGCACACTCGCACACACTTACACTATAACTACACAAGTTCATGTATCTGAATGGACTGTTTGCAAAGCCCAGAGCCTCCCAAAGTGGCACGCTGTACGACAGACATTCAATTATAGCGCACAAAACCCCTTTATTCACCACTTAGCTCTCTTCATCCCACCAAAGCGACTTCAGACTTCCCTCCCTTTACTTACAGCCTCATGTGATTATACCACATTATTATCCGCGGGGGTCTCCTCCGCGTGTCCCGCCATGCTAAGCTCAGTTCAGACGCGCTCACCTGTAATTAACCTTTTTGTCCTACATTATTACACACAGCACGCGTGTGTGTGGAGGCTGCTGCTGGTCTGGTTTGGGCTGTCGTGGTGAACACCTGTCCCAGGTGAGTGCTGTGACTGAGCTAAGCCTGGATCACACACACACACACACACACACACACTGGGGGAGTCTGTGAGCGTAGCATGGCGGCTAACGCGGCTCTGTCTGGACTTCATTGAGCTAAAGGAAAATTAAAGATCTGGCCAAGGCTCGGAGGAGATTGTATGTGTCAGTTACTGCTTTGTTTCAATTCTGTAAAACCTAATATTGATTTGTCAGTGAAGCCTCACAGTGAAAAAAATAGGCCTCACTGTTTCGTCGTTCATATTCTTACTGGTTTTGTTCTGCAGCTTTTTAAGAGCATCGGTCCATCTTGGAAATGAGCATCAGGTTTTTTTGTGGAACTATAAAGTCATGTGTACGGCAGTAAGCAGCAGCACAGTAAAGCATTTGCTTTGTTAGATCATTATAGTTTATTTGCTATCCGCTGTATTTCCTTCACTATTTTATCAAGCTGTCTTTTAATCAATCCCTGTTAAAAACCACATATTTATACATTTGCAACCAGACAATTCAGCCTCACATAAACAAATGCCATTGCACACAATCATTTCATAGCCATTCGTTTTATTCATATTAGCAAACATGTCATAAAGATGAACACCTGGAGAATTATTTGATGTTTTTATACTCAACTTTAGGCCATTCTCTCAATATATTCACCAATTCAGACTCAGTAATAGTTTATTTTCGAACTTTGGAACAAGTTTACAGTGTATAAATAAATAACAATCTAAGGAATGAGATATCTCACACCAAACGGCAAAGAGCTATTGCTGATTTACGTGGCGTTGTGAGGGCCTTTTTGGAAAGTTAAGGTAGTTAAATTGCACGTAATGCGATAAGAAATATCTCTTTTTGCACAGAAAATGCATTACTCACCATCGTGCCTCATTTGAATGATTAAAATACGTCGCTATTTGTTTAAAATGAGATTTGACATCATGTGGAATTCAGTCAAATACAGTAAAATGGTGCAGAGTGGAGTTGGACCTTACTGTACAATCTTAGAAATAAAAGAGCTAAGTAGAACCATATAAGGTTCTTTGGCTTTTGGCTCCAGGTAGAACCTTTTTCCACCTGGAACCCTTTTGGAGGGTTCCACCAAGAACCCTTTTAAAACCCTTTAATCAAGAAAGGGGTTTTAAAGGGTTCTCTGGATCAAAATGGTTCTTACTGGAACCATTAGTGTTACCAAGAACCCTTGAAAAACCCTTTCATTGCTAAAGGGTTTTTCAGAAGCAAATGGTTCCAGGTAGAACCTTTCGAGAACCCTTATTTCTAAGCGTGTACCAAACCATATCATGATGAAAACTCGGTTTTACCAACCCTCAGGGAACAGAACTCGTCTCTGAATCAGGTGTGTTGGAGCAGGCCAACATCTAAAGCCTGTAGACAGTAGTGTTGGAACCAATCGGTTTGTTGTTCTCCCTCATTTGACATTTTACAGGAACCACAGACCGACGGTGACTGATTGACTTCTCTGTCTGAAACCTTTTTACGGCCTCGGCACCGTTTACAACGCGGCACACCGCCACGAACGTCAACCGCAAAAGAGGCAAGAACACACAGAGGGCACACGCACTTAAACGGTAATTAATGCACACACACACACACACACACACTTGTGCAGTGTATACACACCGTAATATTTCAAAAAGACGGACACACACTCATATACAGTCATCTCATCGTCTGCTCTCTCTCTAGTGCAGAGATATTGATATTTCATCTCTCGATCACTTTTACAGCTTCAGTAGCAGTTTCCTGTGCGACCGCATGACAAACTCCCATCAGGCCTCTGAGAACCGCAATCAATCAATTTCATTTGACCGAGTAAACATGGCACGTTTATTGCAAAAGTGACATTTAAAGGCACTTTGAGTTCTGTACCTGTAACTGGGTTTTCACCAAAGTGCATGTTGGTACACACACACTTCAACTTCATGGTCATTGTGCAACTACGTCCGTGACTTAAAACTTAACGCACACACACACATGGTGTCATTACGCGACGCAACTCACCCCCAAAACGAGCCTCAACTTTATGTAAAATCAAAGATTCATGATAGATTTGGCGTTTTTTTTTTTTGCATGAGAATTTATTCCACATATCATTTTAAAACATCATGAAACAGTGACATGTTTTTTTTCTTGAAATGAACTGTAAACAACTCGGAATTCTAGATAATCTAGTTACCCTGGCTTAGACCGGCGTGTCAGTGACCGCTACTTAAAGCTTAAACAGTTAAAAATAAATAAAAGCAGTAGTTTTTTTTAGTGTTACAACAGTGATATATTAAACTTGTCCACTCCAGAATAAACCTCCACGTACAGTGTGTTGCGTTTTTATTGGTTGCACTTGAAGAAATAGAAATATGAGTGTAACTCTGAGAGCTCCAGAAAATATCAGACTTTAAATGTTATTATTATCTTTTTCTTTAAGTGTGTCAGACCAATTATTAAAGGTGCATTATGTAATAAATCTAAAGCAACTGACCATAAAATCCTCCTAATATGTCACAGAGACTCAGGAATAATGTTCATATAACAAACTGAACTCACCAACAACAACAGTACAGACAAAATATTTGCATTAAAAAAAATATTTTGCAGACTGCAAATCATGTTTATGTTTTGAAATCATGTTTTGGCTTCATGTGGCGCCACCTACCGCCGTCTACCAATCATTGCAGTCAGTAGAGTCTCCGCTGCTGAGCAACCACGGGTTGCCAGTTACGTCAGAAAACGAAACCTAAAAGAACTCGGTATTTTGAATTTGAGCGTAGTAATGGTTTTTGGCCACATTCTTACATATGGCGCCTTTAACTAAAAAATTACTTTATGACAAGAAAGAAAAGTGAGATGAATATAAGAAAATAAAACACAGACTCTTGTCCATGTGTGTGTTAGTTACCATAGGTTCTATAATACCACCCAAAATGAACTGATGTTATTATAAACTAATATTATAGATAGAAAAAACATTGTTCCAAGACAGTGAGTTATTAAGGTCGTAAAACTGGACAGACTTTAGAGTCAAAATCAGCAGGAATATCTGTCACATCACAGTGTTGAACAATTTGTTTCTCTATATTTTGAGTTTCAAAACGGGACTTGATGATGAGTAACATGGTTTCATGTAATAAAAGCTCTAATATCAGTTCTTTAAAGGTGCCATATGTAAGAATGTGGCCAAAAATTGGTACGTTTTTGGTCTTGTATTTCAACCTCAGGAATCCTATAAGCTACATAAACTGCATTTAAAGCATTTAAATCATGTCCCCAATCATGGAGTGCATACATCATGAACAGATATCCCATCTATGCTATAATAGCACCATAGTCTAAGCTGTGAGGTGACCATTGGTACAGTTGGGTCAACATCATAAATGCAAACCAAAACAATCTCTTAGGAAGTCTGATATTCCATGCACGTGTACCTGATCCCACAGTGTATTCAATTCCAATTTACTCTTCTACATTAGTAGTACTTTCTTCTTCTTCACACATGGATCGAGCAGCAGAGCTGGAGTGAGAGAAAAGCTATAGGCTTCTTCGTCTTCGTGAAGCTGCAGCGATGTCCATCATCTCGGCAGCTCCCAGGTTTCGGTTGCTTAGTAACAACTGACAAGGCAACCCTGCAAAGGTCTTGGTTATGCACTTTCACGCATGTGAACAGCTGCTTAATTCCAAATAGCAACACAAACAGTCACTGAAAGGTTCACTGGTTCAATCCGAGGTGACCCTGAGCGAGGTGACCCGATCCCTCCATTGCTTCCCGGGAAAAAATAACAACTAATTCTAATTTGCTGGACTTTGTGCGTTTCCTGTTCCTGTTGCGAGGCGTTGCTTACGAACTGTGTCCGTTGCACATGAGCACGTAGCTTTGACGAGCTAAGCTCCTTCTCGTACAGTCGACGGCATCAAGTGAAGTCATATCTGAGCACAGTTTGACGACCTCGTTTTTCCCTCCTCGTCGTCACTCCGCTCCGGCAGGCTCCATGTTGGCCTTGGCGCTCCGAGCCTGGCTCAGCCCCACCAGCGCCTCCCCTCTGGCTTTGAGGAGCTGTTCCTGTCCCCAGTGCAGACAGAGCGGACAGGGGCACGAAGCGGGGTGGTGCACGATGCTGGCGGTGGACGGGTAGAGGGCGGCCGTGGCTGCTTGCGGAAGCCCCCGCGGCCTGCTGTGGTACTGGGAGAGGCGGAAGGCGTCCAGGGACCTCATGGGAGCCGAGTAGGGACTGTGAGCTGGGGACGAGGCCAGAGCGAGGGGGGCGTAGTGGTGCAGGGGGAGGTGATGGAGGTGGGGCGGCATGTAGGGGTACGGCAAGGCGGCGGAAGGAGAGGCGCGGCCCAACAGGAGTGCACCCAGAGGGTCGACCAGAGGGTGAGGCCAAGGCAAGGTGTGTCTCTGACGTTTGTCCTTCATCCGTCTGTTCTGAAACCACACCTGGACGTGGAGAAGGAAATACATTTATGATTAAAGGATATTTCTGTACTCAAACAGTTCTTTCTGAAACAGAACGTTTGTGATATAACATAGTGATGATTGGTGGACAAAAATCAACACCAGAGACCGATGGACAGAAATAAGACTCGAGATCAGAGGCGCAGCTTGTGAACAGGAAAGGCAGGCAACTGCTTGGGGCCCCGAGCCGATAGGGGGCCCCCCCGACACTCGGAGCCTGAGGGCTGTTTTTACTGAAATGTGCAGTGAGCAACCCGTCCCCCTTAAACAACAATGGGCGATTTGCAATGACATCTCAGTAGTAAACCTCCCTAAAGGGGCCCCACCTCACTTTAACCTGTGTGAAGTTATTGTTCTGCAAGTTGGAAAATGAAGAGGATTATTTTACAGTGTAATGCATATCTTTTTTACTCCGTTTATATAGTTTTTTTAAAAGCTATTTACAGTATTTTATTGTTCTTTTTATTGTTGTTTTATTGTTTTTCCATGTTATTTCATTTATTTTGGAAAATATATATTTTGAACTCATACATTTTTCGTTGGTGTCAGATTATTTATAACATAATGGTGATGAACACTGGTTGGAAGGAAGGGCCCCCTGGGAATTTTTGCCTAGGACCCCTACAGACTCTAGAATCGCCTCTGCTCAAGATGAGCCTTTTAGCTCATATTCAGAAGTAAGTTGGTTTTATTTCAAACATTCTATCAACACAGATATGTACATCAATAGTCTGCCGTTACAATTGATTTGCCTCAGGTGCACTGTGGAGTCGGAATGAGTGTTTCTAATGCTAATGCTAGCAGGTACCATTGACTTGCGCTAGCCATAGCACCAGCGAACTCGGCAACTAGAAGAACTGAATGAAATTTCTTGAAAAACGTCTCCATCACACCGGCTGAGTTGGAAAATAGGTCTTATGTCCAAAATTCCAAACCATCCCTTTAACACGCATAACAACGTATGTCACTTGACCATTTTGGCTCATTTTGACCATTTTGACTCGTTTCTGTAGTTTGTTTTGATTCAGAAAATACAAAAATGTTGACAAGGTCACAGCAATAGTCAAGTAGTCAAGTAAATGTGTGTAACTGAGCACAGTGTTTTTAAACCTCTGTGTTTATGGGGGCTCTGTGTAGACGACAGTCATATCCAGAGCAGGATTTATGCATTTCTTCCAGTGAGATTGTGGGCAGTATGGATGTAGCCTATAAGCAACCAGACACTGCTTCCTGTTTTCATGCGATAGCTGTTAAAAGTCTTGTGATACGCATTTTTCACCCAACCCCCCCCTTTTTTTTTTAAATGGAAAGAGCAGATTAAGTGTGAAAGTATGAAAGAGAGACGCGTGGCAAAATGGAATCAAACCAAAATCACTGCAGAAACTCCTTAAACTCGCCTTGGCGCCAGTTGTTGGTCTACCAGGTGAGATATTTGACGCCCCATAGATGACATCACAGAGGACATTCTAGTAAAGATGCATCCTATATACTCTGCTAGTGATTACATCACACATTATTTTGCAGTGTTGATGTCTTTACCTTCCTAAAATTCAAAGATAGGGCTGATATGTAATGAACGTGTGTGTGTGTGTGTGTGTGTGTGTCTAGTCCTCAACTGTTTTACCAGCTCGCACAATCTCCCGGAAGGCAGCGCCTTCTAAAACGTCAGGTGGCGGCGTTTACAAGGCCTCGCCTCGCATTCCTGCTCTTTCATAAAAAGACCCTCCAGTAGCTGCCACAGAGAAGGTGGGCACATTTTACTGCATATTAAAGCTGCTGCTGCGCTGCGTCGGTGGGGCCCTCTACCATCAAACGCTGTAGATGCGGCTAAACCTGTCACTGCTCAATCTTCTGCGCCGGTTTGAAACAAACAACAAATGGGAGGAGACAAAAAGTCACGTTGATGAGAAAATGTCAAAGCGGTGCTGTGGTTTTTACATTCTGGTTTGAACGGCCTTGTTATTGGATTTAATATTGTTGTTGTGCCACATGGGGCTACTGCTAAAGAGCAATTAGCTTACCTTAGCTCAGGACAACTCTCAGCCAACGATGATGTTGCCGAAATTACGTATTTAAGTGTATTTAACGATGAATTATAGCATTTAGCTTTTTCATTTTAGGCCATGTTGAAGCCCTTGAGGCTAACGACTAAAACGACAACTAAAGGCAATGAAAACATTCCCCTACAAAGTCCTAGCGTAGCCTTAGCGACAACTGGCCGGAAGTAAAAGGCGCCATATGTAAGAATGTGGCCAAAAGCGGTTACTACATTCAAATTCAAAATACCGAGGTCTTTTAGGCTTCGTTTTCTGACGTAACTGGCAACCCGTGGTTGCTCGGCAGCTGAGACTCTACTGACTGCAATGCTTGGTAGACGGCGGTAGGTGGTGCCACATGCCAAAACATGATTTCAAAACATAAACATGATTTGCAGTCTGCAAAATATTTTTTTTAATGCAAATATTTTGTCTGTACTGTTGTTGTTGGTGAGTTCAGTTTGTTATATGAACATTATTCCTGAGTCTGTGACATATTAGGAGGATTTTATGGCCAGTTGCTGTAGATTTATGACATAATGCACCTTTAAGTTAATATGTTGGCCTATATTTTAGTGGAAGTTATCAGTGATATAGATAGATGTAGGTAAAACAATGCAAAAAGAGCTAATGTGTGTATTTACAGTGCTTTCGTAAGTTGTATGTCTCTTTAAGCATAGCTTTACTTGTCCAGGAAGCCTAACGTGGAGCTGCGTGGTGAAGGAAACAGCAGCAGCTTTTAAGAATCACGACGCAAGAATCCAACTGAACGATGTCAAACTGCAGATCAATTAGAAAGACGAAAGAAAATCGTGAAAACGTGCGTTTAAACTACAACATTTAGCAAAGGAAATGTCTAAAATCTGGCGTATTTAGCGACAGCAACTGCTGAAAGCCTGCGATCGTGAGCCGAATCACTGTAGTTCAGTTCAGTGACTGTCATAGAGAGTCTGTGCAGCAAGTACTTCAACAACCATGTGAACAAACTGCGAGTAGAGTCAAGTCGAGTAGAACCGAGTTGTGCTGGAACTGGACAACAGAAAAGCACCATAAACGTCTCTTGCTGCCTCCATCAGATGTGGACGTCGAGGTCTGAAAATGTCCAGAACCAAATTTCCTGGACATTTCCTGCAGTTGTAAAATCCCACTAGAACTTATCAAAAATGTCTGCCTCTTCAAGAGCGTCTATATTTAGTCCCGTCCCAATAAAGGCAGCTGCAAGTTATAAAAAACGAGTGTGCAGACAGCGACTGGAGATTGTTTTGTTAAGTTCAAAGATCAGCTGTCAAAGTCTCAGCTTTTTACACACGGTATGGTCCGAATAACCAAGTGTGTTTTTTTGTTTTAAAACATCTACAGCTCTGCGACAACAAAGCAAAAGCTCGTCCGCCGATGAAGACGACGCAGACCATGTGTGAAGACGCTCTCTGTGGGCAGTCTCCAGACGTTCAGCATGTGCCATATACTGTTCAAATGTTGAAGTATCAAATGTTTTAGCTGTTATAAGCTGCTGAGGGGACTGTTGTTGATCTGCAGAATAAACCAAACGACAGAGAGTTGCAGCACAGGGAAACATTGTAAACGATATTGACCATACCAACTTTGCGGGAGTGCTTGGGCCGATAACTGATACCAATATATAGGTATATATATATATATATATATATACACATATATATATATATATATATGTATATGTGTATATATATATATATACACACACGATATTGACCATACCAAATTTGCGGGAGTGCTTGGTCCGATAACTGATACCAATATATAGGTATATATAAATATATATATAAATATACACATATATATATGTATATGTATATATACCTATAAATACATATATATATATATGTATATACATATATATATATATATACACACATATATATGTGTATATATATATATATATAGGTATTAGTATTGGTATCAGTTATCGGCCCAAGCACTCCCGCAAATTTGGTATCGTCAATATCGTTGATCGTGTGTGTATATATACATATACCTATATATATATATATAGGTATATGTATGTATATATATATATATACCTATATATATATATATATAGGTATATATATATATATATATATATATATACATATGTGTATATATATATATGTATATGAATATATACAAATGTTATACAAATTATGCACTTCCAGGCCACTACATGCGTTATTACCTGTTTTGGGTTCAAACCGATACCAACGTCAAAAACTCAAGTATCTACCGATATCTGTCCGATATCTGTCATTTTTAGACCATTTATGAACAGCTTCATACGTTCACAAATTTTGTGCCAAGACATAATTCTCCAACTGTGTCACAAACATTGTTCTCCCCGATAAAATAAATAAATAAATACTTTTGGTTTGTATCGGATTTAACGTTTTTTTATCTGCCAGATATCCGATCCAGTAATTTTGACCGATACTGGTCTGTACCATACCGATACTGATCTCCATCCCTATTTTTTCTTAATACATCTACACCTTTAATCAAAACATATTTTTCACAAATTAAATATATACGTATATATATATATATATATATATCGATCGATCGATCGTGATTATATGATGACGTCACACCTTGATCGTCGTCTCCGGTAGGTTGAGCGCCGTGGCCAGTTCGCAGCGCCGGGGCCGGGACACGTAGCTCTCCTTCCCGTACTCCTGCTCCAGCCGCGACAGCTGCTCGCGCGTGAACGCGGTCCGGTGCCGGCGGCTGTTGTCGAGCAGGACGGTGCGCGGGCACGAGTCCTGCGGGGCCGCCACCGGCGTCTGTCTGTCCTCCGACACTGGGAAACAAACAGACAGAGGTACTATATTATTATTATTAGTAGTAGTAGTAGAGGTGTTAATTGTATAATATAAATCAGTGCAAAAATATCAGATAAAAAAAAACATCAGTGAAATAAAGTTAGTTAAAAGTCACGTGGACATGTTATAAAAAGTTTCTACTTATTATTATTCGGTTATTATTATTATTATGTGTATAATAACTAGTAGTAGTAGTATACACAATTTACACATTCCATATTTATTTGTTTATTTATTTGATAGAAACAATGTTCATTAATGAACAGACAAGTTACTTGTTGTAAACAAGCCACAGTTAGCTACTGTTCCATATGAGGGAATTAGTTGTAATAAAACTTCATTTCATTCTTTTATCATATCCATACAATGTTAGAAAAACAACAAACAAAGACACAAATAGGACTTTAAAACTTATATTCTACATAAAAAAAACAAATGAATGTAAAAAAAAATTAATTGAAGAAAAACACAAAATCACAAAATGTCAGTTTAGATTAAGCTGCTACTTTAGTTAGGAAGTGATATTATAAACAAGTGTTGTACTCACACATCAGGCGGCTTCTCCTTTTATGGACGGAACAAATAAATAAATAAAATAAATAAATACAAATATAAACAAATGGAAACTCCTTCCTCCCTCGTCTTCCTCGTTGACGCTCTCTTCTTTTCCTCTTTTCCTCTGCGCTTGTGAAGCACGGGAATATACCTTTACCTGCACACACACACACACACACACACACACACACACTCACACACACACACACACACACACACACCTCTCTCTCTCCATATCTCGGGTCACTCCAGACACAGAGGCCGCGTGGAAGTGGCGTGGTGTGTGTGTGTGTGTGTGTGTGTGTGTGTGTGTGTGTGTGTGTGTGTGTGCGCGCGCGCGCCGGCGCCGCGGTCCGCGCACAGAGGTGTTAAACGTGTTTTCGGGGCTGCAGCCTTTGGTCTGCGTCTCGGCCTTTGTACTTTTTGTTATGGAGAATTAAAGACGCGCACAGACAGACAGACAGCGGCGCAGAGCCGCATTGTTCTCCGCCGTTTGATGTTGCCACGTTTGGAAGTGGATCATTACAGGACTAATGGCTCCAAAGTGGCCGAGGTGCGGATTTAACCATAAAAAAAACCACAAGAAAAATAATCTGGACACAGAAGATTTAACCTTTTATATTCACATTTACATAGATTTAAGTGGAGTAATCTGATTATTTTATTGTTTGCGCGTCTTCTGTTTGGATCATTTCATCACCGCAGCGCAGACTGATGCAGCCCGTGACCCTTGAACCGGTGTTTTGGAGCTTATTACGGCTATAATCTGTTGTGATTGTTAATCCAGCAGCCAGGTGATGATGATGATAAGGAGCACAGAGACAGACAGACGCCACAGCAGGGTGGAGTCACACTGACTGCAGTCACACACAGGAAATTTATCATTATATACGACTGTTTATTTACTTTATATGAAAGCTAAGGAATAAAGGAGATTCTTCCTCTGTTAGAAAATGTGCTATATTGTCATTTTCACAAATATCTGAATTTAGAATCAGAATCTTGTTGTTTTATTTCCAACATACAAGTAATTCAAGACATATCAGGATCGGTAAATATATATTTTTAAAACGTTTTAATAAAATGAGCAAGAACAGACAGAATAGGATTAAAAGTTACAATTTAAATATAAACAAGACAAAACTCAAATACAATATAAAGCTTCAATTTATACGATAAGACATGATATTGTATGTAAATACGTGTAATTTGTCTGCAAATCTGGAGCATATAATCCCACTGTATATACAGGAAATGACTCTATAATCTGCTATGTACAATAACAAAGCCAGAACCATAGCTCACTTATTTCCTCTACTGGGTTTATGACTTTTTTTTATCAAGTTTTAATTCATGTGTTTAGTTGTGTTTTCCTCACTTCTATGTGTTTTCACGTGTAATGTACACAATAATGTAAGACTTTATACCGTCGAGCTAATATTTAAATACCTTTACATTATCTCAGCAAAGTGCTAACGTCTTCTTCTTCTTCTCCCTTCAGACGTCGTCACAGCGGATCATCTGCCTCCATCTTGTGTCCTCGTGTGCTCCTTCACACCATCAATGGTTCTCAAACTGTGGTGTATATATATATATATATATGTATATATATATATATATATATATATATACCACCAGTGGTACGTGACTGTATACACAAAACGATATACTTTTTAACACCAGTTTATTTCTTGTAAATTTGTGCAAAACATTATTGTTTTTATGTATGTATATGTATATATGTGTGTGTGTGTATATACATATATGTATGTATGTATGTACGTGACTGTATACACAAAATAATATACTTTTTAATACCAGTTTATTTCTTATACATTTGTGCAAAACATTATTGTTTTTATGTATGTATATGTATATATATGTATATATATGTGTGTGTGTGCGTACGTACATATATATATATGTATACATATATGTACGTGACTGTATACACAAAACAATATACTTTTTAACAGTTTATTTCTTGTAAATTTGTGCAAAACATTATTGTTTTTATGTATGTATATATATATATATATATATATATATATGTATGTATATATATATATATATATATATATATATGCAATGGCAACATATGGCCCCTGCATGACTTTAATAATGTAAATTCAAATATCCTTATTTGGGATCTGGGAGGAGTTGCACTGTGTCAGAGAGCAACTGTCAACACAAATTGCTGAAATCGAGCCCAATAAAAATCCTTTGGTATATTTGTGTGTGTGTGTGTGTGTGTGTGTGTGTGTGTGTGTGTGTGTGTGTGTGTGTGTGTGTGTGTGTGTGTGCACGCTTTACAGCTGGAGCTGTGAGCAGATGTGAGGCGTACGTACGTGTACTTATAAGTCAACGTCATCACATCGGCGCACATATACCGTCACTGAATATACAGTACGAGTCAGTCGTCCTCCAACAAACCCATGAGGTGCTATGATGTGTGATATACTTCTGCCTCTTTAAAACATTTGTTTCAGCTGTTTCTTTGAACAAAAATCCTTGTTTTTATTGTTTTGGTTGTAAAATGAGAGTGATGTGCGATATTTAAATATATATATATATAAAAACAGCACTAAGTACAGTTAACTATTGCTGGATGTGCTGTCACTGTCTCACAGACACACAATAATAATAAAAAAAAGCAAATGTTTAATGACTTCCAAGTGTCCTAAGTTCATTATTAACCTTGAAGTTGAGCCTCTCCTGACTCTATAGCAGTCTTAACTTAAGGCCACTTTATACTTCTCTGACATGCGTAACCACGGAGACCGCTCGAGCCTTCATACTTCTCTGTCGTGGTCACGGATACGCACTGCAATTTCCCGCCCGATCAGTAGGGGTCGCTACGCAAGGTTGTTGTGCTTCTGGCTACAGTGAGCAATGGCGTCCGAGAGAGAAAGACTGTTGTGGTTGTTGTTGTTGTTGTTGCAGCTGAATAACATTGAAACAGTGGCCGTTTATCACTTTTCTGTGTCTCAGAACGCAGTTTTAAAGGTGCATTATGTAATAAATCTAAGGCAACTGGCCATAAAATCCTCCTAATATGTCACAGACACTCAGGAATAATGTTCATATAACAAACTGAACTCACCAACAACAACAGTACAGACAAAATATTTGCATTAAAAAAAATATTTTGCAGACTGCAAATCATGTTTATGTTTTGAAATCATGTTTTGGCTTCATGTGGCGCCACATACCGCCGTCTACCGATCATTGCAATCAGTAGAGTCTCAGCTGCCGAGCAACCACGGGTTGCCAGTTACGTCAGAAAACGAAACCTAAAAGACCTCTGTATTCTGAATTTGAATGTAGTAACTGTTTTTGGCCACATTACATATGGCGCCTTTAAGATAATGTGAGGCAAGAAATTGGCCATTTAGAGTCTAAACATGTGCTGTGTGTGTTAAGATATGACGTATTTATAGTTTGGCAGCGACGTTGTCGGCGGTGATCAGCTCCGCCTCTGTGGACGCTCGGTGCGCACTGTGGGCCGGCACAGAGCAGCGTTAGCTCGGCCTGTCCTGACGACCAATCGCAGCTCTTGCCGTCTCCGTTGTCCCTTGGCGGAGTGACGGACACTTAAAGGGACACTGCGTAGTATTTATGGGTGCCTGTAAGGACAAATCGAGCGCCAAGACGAGGCTGAGAGCGGATCTCTTTACGCGTTTAGAACGGAGGAGCACACGTATTTTACAGCGGATAAAGGAACACCAGAACCTGACCGTACGCCCGCAACACGGAGAAAGACGACGAGGACGACATTTGACCCGGCTGAGGATACCGTAGCGCTCAGGGAAGGGAGGGGGTGAGCAGAGGAGCAGTTCGTTGTTGTAAATATCTGCCTCTCCTCTAGATGTCACTATAAACTACTTACTTTGTGCACCCGGAGACAACGGAGAGGCTCTCCGGCGACGTAGAGGGCTCTCCGTAACCTACGTAGAGCGCTTTACGCAGGAGTATAATTTGGGCTTTACAGTGTTTCCACCCACTCTTCAAACTCCCATAATACGTCACCAAAACAGAATCCGGTGCAGAGCGCGAATGAAAGAGGCTTCTACTTCGTTTCCAAACCATTCAAACCTTTAGCTTTCCCTCAAATGTGCCTCTTTCTCATCTCATACGTCGTCGTAGCAGACCTCCCCTTTCACTTTCACTGCTCTCCTCCTGTCACACATCAGTCCACTCCATCCTCTCTTCACTCTCAGTATAACGTGTGAGGAGGAACAGCGTCTGCTTTTGTTTCACACACACACACTTTAAGTTTCGGCTACATTTGTTCATTTAAAACAAACAAAGTCCAGGCTTAAGGACAGATGACAGTTTAGGTTAAATAACCTCTGTCATCAGAGCAGAATAAAACCGAGCCTCCCTCAGGCTGCGGCCATGCAAGTCTGAAAACTCCCAAAAAGACGGGTACACTGGTCATGATTTGCTGGTGTAAACACGAAGCAGACGACTCGGTCTCTCTAGCTGCTCGCTTGTTTGCAGAAAAAGAACCACTAACGAGGAACAGCTCTGGTGCAAAGTAAGACCATGCAGGGATTTTCTTTTTCTTTGGACCGACGAGGAGGTGAAAAGGTTATTGATAATGACTGTTAGAAACGCTCGGAGTTTGTTATATCGCGTTGTGTTCAACCCCCCAATCAAAGCTACCACTCACATTCATACAGTGCATCTATATTATGTAACACGTTCTCTATCACGCTCACGTGCTGTCAGCAACGTGGGTGTCAAGTGTCTTGCCCAAGGACACGTCGGCGTAGTGGAATCCAACCCAGAAACAGCTGATGCTAATGCATCTCAAGGATGGCTTGCGGTGAGGCATGCTCAGGAATGCGGCCACACACGCATCCACAAAACCAAACCACCAACAAATGTAGTGGGGTTTTTTTTTGTGTGCGAGTGATTGGATCTGAGGACGCATTCCAGACAAATTGGGAGCATTCAGACCTAACCTTGATCTGCAACACGGGATGAGATCACCCACACGATGGATGCTATAGGTCAACCGCACCCACTGTTGTGAGTGGCCTGGCCTGTACCATCTGCGCTGTCACACTTAGTAGCATAGACGTTGTACCGGTGTGACGACAACAGAGCACAAAGGAGGACTTCCAGCAGCTCTTTTACATTACATTACATTACATGTCATTTAGCTGACACTTTTATCAAAAACGACTTACGTTGATCAATTCTCACATCTGAGAAAGGCAAGTAGCATTAAAGGGATAGTTCGGAATTTTGGACATAAGACCTATTTTCCAACTCAGCCGGTGTGATGGAGACGTCTGGAGACGTTTTCAAGATATTTCGTTCAGTTCTTCTAGTTGCCGAGTTCGCTGGTGCTATGGCTAGCGCAAGTCAATGGTACACGCTAGCATGGCATTAGAAACACTCATACCGACTCCACAGTGCAGCCGAGGCAAATCAATTGTAACGGCAGACTATCAATGTACATATCTGTGTTGATAGAATGTTTGAAATAAAACCAACCTTGCAATTTGAAGGATCTATGTCTCAGCAGCAGGAGAGCGTCATACTTCCTGTTAGGCTACGGCAGCGGCGGAAAGTAGTCCCTAAAAATGATTGCGATGCGAGGTTAGTTTTGTTTCAAATATCATTCTATCAACACAAATATGTACATCGATAGTCTGCCGTTACAATTGATTTGCCTCGGGTGCACTGTGGAGTCGGTATGAGTGTTTCTATTGCCATGCTAGCTGGTACCATTGACTTGCGCTAGCCATAGCACCAGCGAACTCGACAACTAGAAGAACTGAATGAAATTTCTTGAAAACGTCTCCATCGCACCGGCTGAGTTGGAAAATAGGTCTTATGTCCAAAATTCCGAGCTATCCCTTTAAGGGCCTTGACTAAGGGCCCACCTTGGGTATTAGCTGACCTGCCCTGACCAGGATTTGAACCCCAGCCTTCCACACCAAGGTCTGTGGACTATACCACTGAGCTATAACAGCTATTTTCTATGGCTGTTGTATTAGAATATGGTCTCAAACTTCTGGCGCCTAATCATCTGACTGTCATGGCCGGAGCTGTGCAGCAAGAAGACCCGGATTTGAGCCCTGGTTGGAACAAGGGCCTTTCTGCATGGAGTTAGCATGTTCTCGCCATGTGTGTGTGTGTGTGTGTGTGTGTGTTTTCTCCTCCAGGTTCTCCGGCTTCCTCCCACAGTCCAAACACATGCAAAATGGGGATCAGGTAAATTGGACACTCTAAAATGACCGTTTAGGTGTGAGAGTGGAAGGTTGAATGGTTGTTTGTCTGCGATGGACTGGCCAACTGTCCAGGGGACCTCAGCTATCGCCCTATGTCAGCTGAGATTAGCACAGCACCCCGTCCCATGAGCTATAAAGCGGTAATGGATGATGAATGGGTGGAGCTGTACTGTGCTAGTTGCTCCAAATTGACCTTTCTCTGTACCGTTTTACTCCAGTACCCGAAGGGAAGGGTGGGAACAGTTGGGGGTTGTTTGTTTTGGTACTAGTCCTAATGGAAACGGCTTACTATACCAAACCAAACTGTTCCACCGGATGGAATTATGGCTTATATGTCATTACCTCATAAAACCACACTTCAAAAAACCCCAGTTTAAACAATTCTGATCTTCAGGAACACACAGGATGGTACAGAATCATCAGTGTCCTCGCAGTAGCTCCATTTCTGTCCCCGTCCTCTTGATCAATTCAAAGTTTGTCTTTCTCGTGTGTACTCCTCGAATCAAAAAGTCTTTCACACGTCTCTCTGGATCTCCGACCTCCGTTTGAGGTCATGGGAATAAAGGTTTGGCAACTTTTTGGGAGCTCGCGCACTCTCCGTCTTCTTCAACACGTCTGAGCAGCGGCGCACATGTTTCTGCTGCCTCTGCGCTCACGACATATGTGCAGCAGCAGCAGCAGCAGCAGCAGCGGCGCACATGTTCATACTGCTATACTGTTTGAGAGCGACTTACAGAAAAGTATGCGCCATGTTGTCCCCGAGTACACTCCGCATACCCAACGTGTTAAAAGTAGAAACGACCGAGGAAGGGGTTTGTGCAACATATGCTAACATCTCCATCTAAACTTCAGCTCTCGTGTCGTTTTTTTATTATTGTGCTGGTGGTCTGTAATAACTATAATGCAGTGGACGCGGCCTAACGACTGGCAGTGATCGTTTAAACGCACATTCATGACTTTATGTCTTCAAGCTGGTAGGTAACAAGGACTCTTTACAGGCCGCGTTTGAAAAACTCCTCTGGTGTGTTTATTTGGAGACGGCCCAGCCGATTTAACTGTAAACGGTGTTTACATCTTGTCTATATGTCAGAGCGGAATTGTCTGGTAGCTGTAAATTTGAACAGATTTTTTTTTTTTCAGGGAGGAGGCTGCAATTAATTAGCTCTCTTTTTGTTGTTTTTAGCTTCCAGCCTGTTAGTCCTCGACAAGGCACCATAATTAAAAACATTTACCATATCCGTGAGCCTTGAAATTAAGCTATAAAAGCGAGGAAGGAAAAAAGACGGTGGCCTGCAACTGCTGTTGAAGACAGAAGGGAAATTCACTCCCCGGCCACTTCTTCAGGTATTGTATGGACCTATTTCACTTAAAAACTTCCTTATTTTTGAAGGAAAAACTATTTTTTTCAATTATTATAGCATAAAATGAATCATAAATACACTCTAAACATTGTTAATGTGGTAAACGACTATTCGAGCTGCAAACGTCTGGTTTTTAATGGAATATGTACATAGGTGTATAGAGGCCCATTTCCACTGTTCTAATGGTACATTGTGTTTGCTAATGGTGTTAGAAGACTATTGGATGATTAGAAAACCCTTGTGCAATGATGTTAGCACAGCTGAAAACAGTTTAGCTGGTTCTTTGATGAAAGCAAAGTCATTATTTCTAGTCTTGTCAATGTCTTGACTATATTTACTATTCATTTTGCAACTCTTTTGACGAATAAAAGAATAAAAGTGTGACTTTTAATGGAAAACACAACAAAAAAATATATGCATAGGTGACCCCAAACTTTTGAACGGTCGTTGTCCTCTACAAACATACCTTAGTTTGAGTTACTGAGGTATTGTATGGACGTATTTCACTTAGAAATGTCCTTGTTTTTGAAGGAAAAGCACTTTTTTTTTTCAATGAATCCAACATTAAATGAATCACAAATACACTCTATACATTGTTAATGTGGTAAACGACTATTCTAGCTGCAAACGTCTGGTTTTTAATGGAATATGTACATAGGTGTATAGAGGCCCATTTCCAGTGTTCTAATGGTACATTGTGTTTGCTAATAGCGTTAGAAGACTATTGGATGATTAGAAAACCCTTGTGCAATGATGTTAGCACAGCTGAAAACAGTTTAGTTGGTTCTTTGATGAAAGCAAAGTCATTATTTCTACTCTTGTCAATGTCTTGATTATATTTTCTATTCATTTTGCAACTCTTTTGATGAATAAAAGAATAAAAGTGTGACTTTTAATGGAAAACACAACAAAAATATATATGTATAGGTGACCCCAAACTTTTGAACTGTCGTTGTCTTCTTAGTTTGAGTTACTGAGGTATTGAATGGACGTATTTCACTTAGAAATGTCCTTATTTTTTGAAGGAAAAGCACAATTTTTTTTAAATGAATCTAACATTAAATTAATCATAAATACACTCTATACATTGTTAATGTGGTAAACGACTATTCTAGCTGCAAACGTCTGGTTTTTAATGGAATATGTACATAGGTGTATAGAGGCCCATTTCCACTGTTCTAATGGTACATTGTGTTTGCTAATGGTGTTAGAAGACTATTGGATAATTAGAAAACCCTTGAAAACCCTTGGGCAAGGTTTTATTTTGAATAAAAGTCATTATTTCCAATCTTGTCAAAGACTTGACTATATTTTCTATTCATTTTTCAACTCTTTTGATGAATAAAAGTGTGACTTTTAATGGAAAACACAACAAAAATATATGTATAGGTGACAAACAAACCTTAGTTTCAATTACTGATGCTTTTCTAAACACTAGAGGTGGATCAGAAGGTGCACAGTGAACTATTCCACTATTCAAAGTCATATCACTTAAGTCTCCCCGTTCTGCCAAAACAGCACAGTGCAGTTCAGCTGGAGTCTGATCTGAGTTATACTGCTCGTGTTATGTGGGCTGGATGGTGATAGCTGTGTCAGCTGTGTTACACGGCGCGTGACGTCATGCGAGCACGACGCGGCGAGTGCGGCCTGCCAAGAAAAGTCCTCAAGAGAAAAACAACAATGATCGTAACGTGCCGCAAAAAACTGAGGACGTCCAAGCGTTTCCAGAGCCAAACCTCTCGTTTTGACAGCAGCTGACGGCAGGATTCGCCCCGAGACAGGTCGCCAGAGTTTTGTTGTTAACCGTGTCACTGCTGTGTGTGTGTGTCTGTGAAGGTTTATCAGTGTCTGAGACAGCTTTACAACTCCGCCTGGGAAATGAATCCAGGCGGCCGCCGTTTTTATCCTTCATCTCCACGGTCGGAAATATGGACTTCATTTTGCAAAGTAATCCATCAGGAGCGCGAGCCAACGGAGCAACACCTTAGCCAGAAACTCACAGGTGGAACGAATGCGTGAGCTGCCTTTGAGGGTTTGGACGTGTTGTTGTTTTTGTTTTGCTGTATCTAATGAGTCATATCTCTGAGGTACAAGTGGACAGGTTTCACAGTACAGTGCTGTTGTTGTTTTCTTGCATTTCTTCTCATATATTCCTGCAGCTCTACACTCTTAGAAATAAGGGTTCCAAAAGGGTTCTTCTACAAGGGCTGAGGTTCTACCTGGAACCATTTGCTTCTGAAAAACCCTTTTCCTGAGAGTGTTTCTAAGAGTGTACAGTGCATTAAAACCAGTAGAGGGACGGTGATTGGATAAACGGAGACCACTCAGTGTCTCTGGGAGTCAATGGAGCAGTTGGCGGACCCAGACACTGAGCTAATGCATGATGATTGGAGTAAGGCTCCGCCCCAATATCTACCCCTTAATATTTCCCCTTGGTTTTGAGTGCCCTCAACCATAAATTCCCCTGGTGGTATTGGGACATCACTACATGCAAATTAGCGTAGTGAACGTAACGAACGCGCTAACCTACGTCACATGTTGACAATTCTACCGGTGGAGCGTGCTACTAGTTTCATTCAGGAAAAATGCCGGCGGATCAGCTGTTTGTTTTTCTCCGTCAACGGCGTCCTCGTAAACGTTATATCACAAATGTGATTGAAATCTGACAAGTCCAGAGTATTCGTGTTCAAGTGAACGCCGGTACACACATTCAAAACACTGATAAAACTACCCAGATGTAGCAGAGCTAGCTAGCTAGAGGCTGTTTGCCGTGTGCTTCAAGAGCGTTTGTCCGTCATGCAGCTCTGCGCGGCGGGCGTGCTCTCTCGGGCGCTCGGCGGGTAGCCGCTCGCTAGCTAATTAACTAGCTGCTTACATAAATTGTCACTTATTAGTGTTCAAAGCTCAGCGGTCCTTTGGATGTGTATCAAACCAACACATTCCAACACATTTCGACATTGTAACGTGCTTATTTGCGAAAGTATATTACAACGAAAATGTTCCTTGGTAGATGTGGCCCGCCATCTTTGTTGAAAAATATCAGCCGGCTCGCTGAATTCGCAAAGCATCATGGGTAATTTCATCTTCCACTTCTTTTTAAGCCCGCATCAGAGCTGCTTCACCCTACACGTGAACACGCAAAATGAAGGGTTAGGGGAGGTATTGGGACAGGGCCTAAGTGTCTAAAAAAGCGGAACCACTTTTTTAAAAATGAGCTTCCTCTATTTCAAAGACCAACAAATGACAATGGTGTAGGCCGTGGTCCTGGGGACCCACTGCCCTCCATGTTTTACAGGTTTCCTTCCTCCGTCACATCTGATTCAAATGTTCAACTCATCAACGAGCTCTGCAGAAGCCTGATCATGTTGTGTCTCATCAAGTGTGTTAATGTTCAGTGTTTTATGTTTAAGCACTTCCTGTTTTATTTTCTACTCACCTCTCTTTCCCTCTCGTTTCGTTTCAGAACCTGACTTCCTTCCTTTGTGGTTGTTTTTCCCGCCTTCGGAATTGTTTGCCCCGCCCCCTGATTGGTTTCACCTGTTTTCACTCCCCTCATGTATAAATAGTCCTTGTCTCGTTCCATGTCTGTGAGTAGTATGTCAAGTGTGATAGTTTGAAGTTTGCGTCATTATTTTGATCCTCCTTGAGAGCGTCTTTTGTTTGAAGTTGTTTTTCGAATCCTCCTTGAGCGCGCCTCCTTTTGTTTGTTTTTTTGGACAATAAATACTTTTTGATTGCATCATCATCCAGAGTCGTGCATTTTGAGTCCATCAGAACTGTGTCTGAGGTCGTTACAGATAACTTGAATCAGGTGTGTAGGAAACTTCTAAAACATGGAGGGCCATAGTGGGTCCCCGGGACCAGGATTGAAGAACCTTGGTGTCGGCAGTTGTGGCCAATGCTGGAGTAGCGTTCAGAGTCCAGTAGGAGGCGCAGAAGTCGCAGTTCAATTGATATACATTATGCTGAAAGGTTATCGCGGAATTAATGATCAATAACACACACACAAAAAAAACCCTCAAACCTAGTTTGTCCTTAAGCAAACTTTAGCAAGACGTAGTTAAGTGTTAAATGTCTTCAAATAGAAGACTGAAAGTTCTGAATTTGATGATTTGAAATTGAATTGGGACACACAAAGAAGGTCATGAGGCAGCACATGGCCAAAAGGACATGAATTAGGCTCGGTTATCGGTTCAAATCCCAGGAACAGGAAGGGTCAATGGCCGTGCAAGGCACACAATCCTCCATTGCTCCCCGGTGCGCAATATAGCAACGCGCTTAAGCTACGTATATCGTAGCATATGGGCTTAAGTGTCCAGGGACACAAAGACATGTAGACTAGCAGAGTCAGGAATTGAACCCACAACCTTCCACGAAGCTAGGTTAGGAGGATAAATCAGTAGAGTAAATAAATGGACGGACAGAAGTGGATAAAGTTGCCTCACACGGGCCAGTCAGGGACAGAATTGTGTTTCTCGTTGACTTTGATCGACCACGTTTTCTGCAGCTGTTGTTTTTTTTTTTTTTTACGCTCTTGTTTGAGCAGCCATTTGCCAACACCTCAGCCCGTAATAAGCACAACACGTTTGGACGCTACACACGGCTGATCGTCGGGGGACACGCGTGTTCTTTGGAGCGAGCGGATCATGGGGGGCCACCGTGGAGCGACCGATGGATGTGAATTTGATATGAAACACATTTAACGAGAGAACAAAGAACGAGTCTCCGACGGCCACCGATCGCGCACATATTTCAGCGCGCGGCTTCATTTGTGGCCGTGCATAACAACGAAGAGCTCCTCGTCGGCCTTTAGCCTCAGGATGGAGACTTTTATTCCTATTGTGAGATGTAAATGCTTTTCATTAATGCCATCGCACTTGTCACACTCGAGCGTGTTCTCGCAGAGGATTGATCATCGTGATCAAAGTAGGCACACTTGTATCTGTAAAACATATGGCCGTTCTGAGTCTGAATCTGCTGTTTGACCATCGGAATCCCACAATACAATAATAACCCAGCCCTCTGGCCGCGATTGATTTGATTTGTCTTAGTCTCGGCGTTCCTTTAAAGTCACATGATGAGAATTCTTCAACATTTTAACTAAATCTGACTTGATTTTAAAAAACGTGGGGGAAAACCACAGAAACAACCTGACTACTTTGGCTGCGTTTACACTAGCACGGGTATTTTTTAAAAACAGAGACTTTCACCCTGCATTCTAAAAAAGTGGAGATTTTGGAAAACTCCGCTTTCACGTTTGCATGTAAACGGAGAAAAACAGAGTTTCAGGCAATCTACGCTCCAGAAATGCCACCTTTTTACATTTGGTTACGATCATTTTGTTTGCATTTGCAATTACAGCTCCTACATTACGTAGAGGAGCATAGACGTTTTAGGGCGGACTGCTGTCAGGTGGGAGAACTTTGAGAATGAGGTTATTAATGAGGTCCCGGAGGAGTGGCGTTAAGAATTTTAGGATGTTGCGTCCATAGGGTGAGAGGTCAGTCGTTGCTGTTGTCGTTGAGGATTCTGATTGGCTTGTACGGCTTTCTCCTTCTACCTACACTGCCGCCCACAGGCTCGGCGTAGTTATGACGGCTCTCGACAGCTTATTTGTGCGGGTTAATATAAACTGAAACTTTTTTGAAAATGATGAAGTGTGCACGAAGTTATTTTGGAAAACTGAGGAAAGAAAATATCGTTTTTTTTTAAAATATCCAGCTCGTGTAAACGTAGCCTTTGTATGACTGATGTTCACTGTTTTAATCCTGAGAAAGCACAGAGAACACCCTGCTCTGCACATGATTCAAACGGTCAGCTGATGACTCTGCGAAAGCCTGATAACGAGCCGTTCATTTGAATCAGGTGTTAGAGCAGGGAAAACGTACAAGACAGCGTTTCAAAAGACAGCGACGGCGTAGGAAGACGTGAGTGAGGGAGGAGGCGTTATTTAAAGGTCAGAGTGGTCCTGTTGCACATATATGTTAGTTATGGAGGTCTACTTACATACATTAACTTGTTTTTATGCTCAAAAACCTCCTAGTTGCTGTAAACGAGCCGATAGAAATCCTTCTTTTCTGACGCTGTTGCCCAGCCACGATATTTCAGACTCAACTCTCTCACCCCGGGTTCCCAACTGACTTGTGATTGGCCAATACCCGGAAGTGACATAATCAGCACACCCGCTCTCAGAAGCGCAGCAGCTCCCCCCTCTGGAACGGTGGATGCACTGCTACTCATTATCAAAACATTGTTTTAACAGTGTTTAAAAATAGCTTCTTCACGACTCCCCGTCGCAGTCACTTTGACGACCTTTGACCCAGAGTCAGAAGACACTGTCGCTCGTGAAACACCTCCCCAACGGACGTTATTCTTCTTCTGTGGTTCAATGTACGCAACCGGATGTGCCCGGACTAGTGCCCGGAGCAGGACGATCTGCTTCTTTCAGAGAACCGGTGTTTACGTAACCGGACCGGGTTTTTTCAGAGATCTCGCTGATCCCCGAGATTACAATAAAACACAGTGTTCTCAGCAGTGGCTGAACTGTTTGTTTTGAACCTTCAGGGCTTCGTAAACAAGGTAATGACGCAGATACACACTTAAAAAAACAGCGTTAATTGGAACTTCCGGTCTAGGTCCACTTCAGAAATGAAAATGTGTGAGAAAAACAAGCATTTTTGAGCCTCGCTTAAAAGTAAAGTTTTCAGAAAATGTATAAACTTAACTAAACTGACAACATTTTAATCGGACAATATACTTATTTATTTTTTAAAAGAGTTATAATTGTTGAGTGAATTCACAAACGTTAGTTATTATGAGTTAGCGGTTTTGTGATTCTAATGATTCAGGTACACATTGAAAATTAACTGCTTTGACCATGACGTGGTTTTGCGTCGCGTACAAAACCACGTCACGGCAGATCACGACCCCGCACCCACTTTGAGGAGGCACTGGAAAACCGAGCAGAGGCGAGTTGTGCTCGAACTGTATAATGGAAAAGCACCATTCGCTTTAAAGTTTGAAAGCATAAACACATGGCCATTTTGGCAACTTGTATTTCTCTCCCAAAAATAGACGCACATCCATAACAGTGTGACTCGTTCCCACTGTGATTGGCCGTCGTTCAGTTCGTATACGTATAGATCAGAGTGCGTATGGAAAGAGCTTGAGAGGAAAAAGATGCTGCAGCGTCGACACAGTCGCTGCATCTGTGGCCGACAGCATGTGCTGAGCATTGACACCAGAGGAGCTACAGTCTCTCTCTATCCTTCAAAGACTACATTCACATTCACATTCAAGATTCAACATGACCTAGAATGAAAAAGGGGCATTTAAATAGCAGAGACACTGCTGTCAATCATCTCTGCATCTTTTACTGACAGCTGATTGAACGTCAGGAAGGATCCTCTCTCCGTCCCCTGTTCTGTTCGTCCTATCAAAGAGACTTTCAGCTTTGTTTTCCTTATTTTTTCTCTCTCCGTGTCTTTCTGCACACGACAAGCACAATAACATGAGGCGAATTCTGTCGCTATAAACACACTTGAGCGATAAAGCTGCTTCTTTGTCTCGTTTCCTCGACTCGTAAAATGTTCTCGGTCTGAAAAAAGAAAGGAAACAAACAGAGGAAGCACTCAAGAGAACCACCGAAACCACCGCAGTGTAATGGAAGACGGAAAGAAAAGAAGAAGCCACACAACAGACAGAGAGCAATAAGTATTTATAAAACAATGTCACTGAACATGAGTTAACCAAAGTCAACAACATCTAACCAAAACATCTACTGACACAATGACAACAGAGGAAACAAGACACATTGCTGAGGTAGAAAATGACAAAATAAAACAAGGAATAAACCAAAAAAATAAAAATAAATGACACGAGAAAATAAAATGAGGCAGAAAACCCTAAGTCTGTTTTATAGTCTCTGCTCGAAAACTGCACGCTCATAATGAAATGAGTATATTTCTGCAACCACAAGGTCTATTTGAATACTTTGTCTTAGTGTCATCGTCAGAGGCGCAGCTTGTGAACAGGCAAGGCGGGCAACTGCTTGGGGCCCCCGAGCCGATAGGGGGCCCCCCCGACACTCGGAGCCTGAGGGCTGTTTTTACTGAAATGTGCAGTGAGCAGCCGCGTCCCCGTCCCCCTTAAACAACAATGGGCGATTTGCAATGACATCTCAGTAGTAAACCTCCCTAAAGGGGCCCCACCTCACTTTAACCTGTGTGAAGTTATCGTTCTGCAAGTTGGAAAATGAATATATGTTATATTATACATGTTTTTTTCAGTTATTTACAGTATTTTATTGTTCTATATATTTATATTGTTTTATAATGCGAGTTCTTTACAGTGTATTGTATTTTTTCTACTAAGTTTATATCGTTTTTTAAAAGCTATTTACAGTATTTTATTGTTAACATTTATATTTTCACATACTTTTTAATTACAAGGTTTTTCCATGTTATTTCATTCATTTCGAAAAAAAAAAATATTTTGAACTCATACATTTTTGCGTTGGTGTCAGATTATTTATAACTTAATGGTGATGAACACTGGTTGGAAGGAAGGGCCCCCTGGGAATTTTTGCTTAGGGCCCCTACAGACTCTAGAATCGCCTCTGGTCATTGTAAAGTGAACACTTTACTAAGATGCACACAAATTAAAATTATTATTATTATTATTATATCAAATCAAAGTATTTTTTATTCATTCATTCATTCATTAGTTTATTTATTTATGTCATTTTAGCACCATCTGTTCCATTTGTATTTTGTCATGTATAAAAAAACTACATTTATTTCACGTTTATATTAATATTAGTGTTCAATAAAGCAGTTTAAAACAGACTTCTATATGTTTTCCATACCAAAAATTATCACTAGATGGCGCTACTGAGCTGTGTCTCTCTTTGCTGGCCTGTCTCTCAGTGAGGGGCGGGTCCAGATGAATGATTGACACCTCGTTGTCTCCCTGACAGCCGACAGAAGGACGCTGTCGTCGTCGAAATGATGATTGACAGCTTTGTCAGCCAATGACGAAGCAGCAGAACGCCCGCCTTTGCTTCCAGCTAGGATCCTCACGGCAGGTACAAGAGACGCCCGGAATGTTTTGAGTGTAACACAGGAAGTCCGTGTGGCTCTGAGCACACGGAGAGTTGATGTTGTTTTCGTTGATAAAAATCTAACTTTTCTAACTAAAATCTCACTTTTAACGGACAAACATCAAAGGTAAGAGCTTGTTTAGAGATTCTTTGAGCTTGTGGTTTGGTGAAGTGACTTCTGTTGTCTTTGTTCTTTGGCTTTTATCGCCGTGAAGCTTCGGTGTGGACTGTTGTGACGTAGAATCTCGCGCTCTGCTTTCATTTGAGCCGTATGTGGAAACAGTAGTAGTGAAGTTTGATGTGTTGTCATTCATTTAGTTGTTATTTGAGCTGTTTGTCGCTGCAGCGCCGGATTATTGACGTTTAATTCGACGTCCAGCGTCGAATTTAATCTCTCAGGATTCAGTTTTCTTGTAATCCTGTTGCATTGATTCAGGTCACCCGATTGGGGGACGAATTTCCCAGCGCTATTCTGGGATTTCAAATCCCACAGAGACTCAGTGATTTAACGCGACTATAGAATATTAACAGACATGGATTGTAATCAAAAATATACAATATTCCTATGGTCAAATCGCTCTATATAATATGTGGTGACTGAGGCAGAACTGTATGATTCTGTCTATAAATGATGTTTTATATGAATATATCCTATACCTGAGACAGACGTGTAGACAATATGCAGTTTTAAATACTGTTGTATTGACAAATACAACTTTTTTTTCCCCACTTGCTGCTGTATTTCTTTAATCCGACCAATTTATTTAATTATTGTGAATAATCATTTCCAGATCTTTTACTCATACAACTTGACAGAAACACAGTACAGAGCAGAGTAAATATAGGGCTTTTATTTATTTATTTTTGATTATTTTGACTTCTTTATTTAGTCAATCCCAGTGTCCTCTGTTGTTGTGTGAATGGTGTGTCTCAGATAATCGAATAACACATTTATCTCTGGAAATTAGTTAAAGAAAATGTATATTTTTAGGCTAAGATACATTTTTAGATAATAGTAAATAAGTAGTTTAGTTCCACTTCTTTAGTCTTTACTTCCAGTGTTGTAAAAGTCCAAAGTCCTACTCCACTCTGAAGACATGGTCCTTGCAGCTCTATAGGTCACTAAGTACAATTACTTATTAGTACTTATAGTACTTTTTAAGTATTTTTTTTAGTATTTTTTCATCTCAAAGTTGTATTTGTTTTGAATGGGGTTATATTTGGTCTTCTCCTCATGTTTAGTGTATTCAGTCAGTCAGGACAGTGACCTGAGCTGCTCACTGAGGTGCAAGGCTCCCTCCTATTGGCCACTGAGGGAACACAACATGAACACCTGTCAACATGAACCTGAGCAACATATCACAAATATGTGCCTCAGTAGTTTGTAATTTCTTATACATGATAATCATGGACTTATCTCCACTTCTGCAGATTCACATGTACAGAACAGAGTGTTGTTGTAGATTTAATACGATCATCATGGACATGAGGTGAATTCCAGGTGCCACAGGCAGATATGACCTGAGTCCTGTTTGTGTGTGTGTGTGTGTGTGTGGTTTTGACAGAATAGGAATAATAATATTTGACATAAACTGGACCTGGAGAGGCAGATTATATAGGATTGTCCTTATAAATAATAACAAAACAATAAATCACATTAAAAGAATAAAAATGACACATTTGACCTTCAAATTCTTAAGAAAAACACACGCAAACTATGACAATTACAGGTGCAACATGAATAATCTGGTGTTTGTTTAGTAAACAAGAACATGCAATGATGTTTAGCGCTGATAAATAAAATAAATCAGGGTAAAATAAAAAAGAAATCTTGCACATACACATTTTTAACTCTGTTAATTGTGTGTTTTCGACATTTCAACATCAACATTCATTACAAGAAATATATATAAAAAAATAAAGACACCCCAAAAATGAACAAGTTAGTAAATTAAGATTATATGTGCATTAGCATAAACATGCACCCAAACATGTCTTTATATACTGTTATTATGGTATAGACGGTGTATATGCCACATTCACATTTGAAGGGAACCGTGCGACTGCAGTTGAATAGATAAATAACTACATTTAATCTAGTTTGTGGAGCTAAAATTATAGGATGGACACTTTTTAATGGATTATTTCTGTAAAGCGCCCTGTGCGTAATATAGAATTATTATATATGCATATATATATATAACACAACATATAATTATTCGTTAATTCATTTATTTATTTTTAATTATTTTAAATGAAATGTTAAATGTCCAAATGTGAAATGTGCATATACTGTGTGTTTTCGCTTCGTTTGTTGCCTTTTTTCTTTGCTCAGCGGCGCCTTGCTCATTCTTTTCAGTCCATTTTGTTGTAATTCTCCTCTTAATTATGTTAATTATCTAACTGTTAATTATCAATATCACATTGTCGTTATGTAAATACACATTACATTTAAAACCACTGCACAGAAACCTAGAAATGACGAGGAAAAGAGCGTCAGCGGGTTCATGTTTGCGGCTGCGGGGCGTGATGCGTTCAAAGTCATCACATCAAGCCCGTTCGTCTCAAATACTGCTGATTATCAGGAAATAAATAAATATACAGTATTTTTTTTTTTTATGATTTACAGTATATTATATTTCCTGTGTGATGAATTCAAGACGAACAGGTGCTGCGTTACACGTGATGTCACGTGATAAATTCACCGAGAAAAATACAAATAATAATATAAATAAAAATCAAGATGTTTAACTCAATTTTCCTGAAGCCAGAGAGCGCTTTATACCTGCAGGATTCCACTTTAACGCACGCGACATGTCTTTTGACCTTGTTTTTAATTGTTGTCATGGAAACAGAGAATATACAGAAATAGACAGGTGTCATTGGTGACGCTTCAGTATTACGGTTCTTTTGGATGAGTTGATTAAATAACTGAAGGCAAAAACGTTGTTAAAAAATTTAACTAACTATCAGTCCCCTATATAACTTGGTTTATTTGTTGTCAGTATTCCTAAATATCATTAATTAATTAATTCATAGGATAAAACGAATGACTGCAAAAATTGGCTAAAAAACAACACACTTTACTAAAGGAAAATGAAACCACATTTTTAAAGGAACCTAAATATCTCTATAGATTTGATAAATGTATTGTTATTATTATGATCCATTGAGTTATTGATTCAGGTGCTGATTAATATGTCTAAAAAAAGAACGAGAAAAAAGAACTACAGATGTGATGTCTTCGAAATAACATGTTGTAGCAGACGGTAAACAAAATAGTATATTTGTATTACAGATTGTACTCATTGTACTCGTTGAATCGATCATTTAATAACGGACCAGACGAATTCTTCCACGCAGCAACATGTGAGCACTTAGAAGCTTTTTCTGTTCCTTGTGTTTTTATGAAGGTTTTCAAATAATTGAATATATATATGTAGCATTTTATTCACGACGCAGCAGTAGTTTTACGGTTTTTAAGGTTAGTTAGGGTTGTTTTCGGGAAAAGTAAAAGTAAGGCAACTTTATAGCATATTTTATAGCTTACATGGATTTAGAAACACTATAAACAACACAAACACACACTCTGACATGCACACATGGTTTGTACAGTTAATCTTACGTATATGTGTTGACTTCTATTCCTTGATAAAGCCTGTATCACTAACCTTAACCATTCAAATCTTGGTCCAGAAATTTGTTTCTACCTCTTTAAGACCAGGTTCTGGACTCCATGAGGACTGCTGGTCCTGACAAGACCAGTTTTATGACAGAAAATGGTCCTAAAGAGGCAACACATACAAGTACACACATAGTTATAATAGATTTTACTTAACCGTAACTAAATGTATAACTTTATCCCTAAACCTAATCCAAAAAAAGCCATTTAGATTATTGACGATCAGACAAAATGTCCTCACTCCCTATATGTCCTTTTGGGGTCCTCACAATGACTCACATACAAGAACACACACACACATACACACTCAGCTTCTGTCCTCTTGTTAAACGCTCAACAAGGTCAAGTTCAAGGACACAGGACACAAAGAAAGACCCTGTAACTTAGAACCATGAGTGAGTAACTGTACTGTACATATGTGCATGTAAATACTTTATAAATACATGTTTACATTACATTAATCAAACTCAAATGTCCTCAATTTGAATTAAAGCAGACTTTGGTAACACAATAAGACATTTGGTAGTTTCTTGGTGTCTAAATTAGCCGTTTTTATTGAACGTCATCAGTCAGCTGACTATGTTCAGAGGGAAAGTGGACGGAGAGCAAACGCTGTGACGGTCATCGTAGCTGAGGACAGTAAATAGACAGACGTCCACACTGTCCTGCAGGAATCATGATGTTTGTACAGGGACACAATAGGTCATATAATCTGCTCTCTGTGTGTTTTAGTTTTTAATCTCAAAATACAAAGTGCAGTGGTAAAAGTGTACGATAAGTATCTTTATATCAGTTAATCGTGAAAACATCGACCGTAAGTCTCTATTAAGTGTGTGGAGACGTGACCTCACCTTTCGCTCCAAGTCAGTTGGGATTGGCACCAAACTGTGGATGAAGGTCTATATCTCGTCCTAAAGTTGTCCAAAGTAGTGCAAACATGTAATGTTTTGCACTTTTGCAGTTAGGACAGCAGTAAAGTCTCAATCTAAACCCCTGAGGTGGTGATTCCTCTTAGGGCCCCATAAAGGCTCGAGCCGGCCCTGCCCTCGGCTGATCGTTTTTGACGTTTCTCTGAATCTTTACGTTCTTTTTTGTGCAAAAAAAACCAGACTCCCCTTTGCACAAATACATATGCGTCATTAATGCCTAATAATACAGACACATCATTTACCTGCAATTACATGGTTGGAGTTCTGATACATGTGCAAAAATAATCCCGTCTATGATAAAATCTACAGCCTCGTGCACTCACTGTATCTTTGCATATTCTCATACTAAACTGTTGCTGTTTGCGCCATTTTCACCGATAGTTCAGGTGGTTTTATTATAGCGCGTGCAATGTCTTTATTTAAACCGCTAATCCAAGTTTTTTCCCATTTGAATAATCTCGATGAGGAGCTTGAGGACGTGATTGAGTTCTTGTAACTGACGATGTTTGTTTCCTGCTGCTGAAAATATATCATTTAATTAAGGGAAAATGTCATTAAATAGAGTCAAAACAAGCGCAAACCTCGCGCTCTGTTTGCCGAATTACGGATGCGTATCCAGAAAATTTCATAATAATCCGAATCCGCAGTTCTTTTTTTTTTTTTTAGCTTTTTAAATTATGCTGCTCATTAACAGACAAACGCGGCCGAACAGAAAATTCAATCATTATAATTATAATGAATTATATTATCAGTTAGTTCTTTCTAGCATTAAATGCATTATTTCAATGTTTATAATTATTAGCTTAAGTATTGTTTGCAATCATTTTTTTTTCTATTTATGACATTTGTTGCGCCATTTTAAATAATAATCATTCATTTATATTATGTATATGATGAACTATTATTATATTCGCTCTATATCATCTACACTGCCAGGAAAACAGGGACCTAAGGGATTTTTAGGGTCACAGGAAAAAAAAAAAAACTTTTCATTACTTCGTGAAGCAGATACTCCATGGTTTATGTGAAAGTCTATTGTTATTATTGTTAGTACATTAGTATTATATTATATTATATCAGTACACATTACTATTGCATATTATAATTATTATTCATCATGATTTTGTAGTTATATTGTATCATTAGGATAAAACTGTTCACCTGTACATAGTGTATTATACAAACATCTTACTAATAATATTACCAGTGTATTTTCTTTTATATTTCTATATTCTTAGAAATAACCAGCCCAAACATCATTAGTATTGCAGTAAATCATTGGATTACATTGTAAATATAAAGCTCATAGTGAATAGTTTTCAGTTTAATAAATATATATGCTCAAAATAAGTACTTTAGATGTGAAAATCTTGTATGTAAGTTATGTTATCTTATCTATGTAAGTATCTGATGTGTATAAATACATGACTGTGAGCAGTATTACCATCAGCAGCTGCAGCTGCAGCAGTGTTAATCCCAGAGAAATGACAGAACATGAAGTCTCCCGATGTCACAGGAGAATCAGGAAGTTTATGGATGAGATTCCAAAATTCCACACCACGCGTAAAAGATACAATCAAACAGTGAACATGGCACATAAAGTCCATCCATTCTCTGTGTCTTAATTGTTATATTAATGAAATAACAAGTGAGGTTATAGTAAACTAGATAATGATGATGTTAAGGGTTAGGCATCTGTAATGCATTACTGCGTCTTCTTCTTCTTCCTCTTGCACTTCAGTCACATCAGAGAAAAGAAACGTTTTTAATGGTGTTTGGTTGAATTTTAATGTAGAATTTACAGCTTTTCTCAATGTATTTTACACAAAAAGACAAACGCGGGACTAGAGTTGTAAATTAGCACGTGCACATGGAACCGTTTAATTTGCACACACATACCAATTAGTGAATTTGACCTCTGCGTTTCTATTGGCTACCTCTGTCAAACTCTATTCTCTAATAATGAAATAAATACATACATGTACTTTTAGACGAGGTCAGAGAACTTTATTAAAATAGGACGTAAACACACGCTGCTGTCTTTGTTCTGACTCTTCTCCCTCTGGTTAATCATCTCTTCAGTCCGCTGCAGTCTGGATGTTTGTCTGGATGTTTGCGTTTATTCCTTCTCTCCTGAGAGAGACAGCATGGCGTCTGCTGCGCACACACACGCACAAACAGACAGAAGCTGCACAGAGGTGTGCAGAGCGGCGCATGCATGGCCTTGAACTTCAGCTCATTATGTCTGTCTGTCTTTCTGTCTGCACTCACCCCCCCCCCCCTCTCTCTTTTTCCATGTGTTAAACTTGACCTTGACCTCTAGGGGCCTGTCTGACCCCCACCCCCCTGTTTCCCGGACGGACCACACTATAGGAGAGTCTGACTGTCTGGGTGGTTTGCGTGCATGTGCATGTGTGCGTGCGCAATGCCAGAAGGATGCATGTGTGTGTGTGTGCTGTCGCCCCCACGCTGCAGGGCCTTCTTTTCTTGAGATAAATCTGTCTTTGAAGCTCGATCATTGAACAGTATCTTACGTTTTTTTTTTAACTAAGAATTTGAAAGCGAACATTGACCTCAATAACAGGAAAAAACTGCAAAATACAAAAATTACCACTGGAAAAAATAGCTTTTTTTTTTACAAAATGTACAATTGGTATTGGTTACTTTATTAATGTTTATTATTACTGGATTTAATTGTTACAAAGAAGATGGGGCAACTTTTATATTCAAATATTTAACAAAATAAATCTATCAAAACATTTAAGATGCTTCAATATGAAGTTTATGTCAGTTGTGTGAATGGTGTAACACTAATAGTCAATTTAAATCCAATTAAAACCGAATACACCCTGGATTAGTGTTAAATTAAACTCTTTGAGCATCAGTTTAACTATAAAGGAGCTAAATACACCTTTAAATGGTGTTAAATTAAACGATTGTGTGCTACTTTAACACCAAAAACGTTCAATTCAACATTATTCCAGGTTGTATTTAGTCCTAACCATAACTTTTTTTTTTATTTAAAATGTACTCATTTAGTGTTTTAACCCGGCAAATTTACTGATTCGTCTTTGAGGAAGAAGGAAACTCAATGTCTTCACTAAAAAACAACAACAAAAACAGATGTACAGTATTTAAGTATAATAGGAAAAGCAGAATATCAAAATACCTAAAATAAATACAAATCCACATCACACAAAATATATTGTGTTACTGGTGCTTTAAACCGAGTTTCCATCAGTTTCTATAGATCCACATCAGCGCCCATGTCATGACTGTTGTCCCGCTTTTACATTTCAGTCAGTTGAGCATGTAAATATGACTGAATATATACAAATTTGGACGTTCGACATATGCAACGTAGTTTAATTTCCCCGCGTATTGCACGTTCCAGAGTGGCACAAAGACACACAAACTCACGCTTCCATCACCTGGAGAAACCAATCACACCTGCTCCTCACGTCTGCTGCTCCCGAATAATGCTGAGAGCTGCGTATTATTTAAATTTGGAATGAAATCTTCTACCGCAGTGCGCCATTAATTGTGCGGCACATCCAGGAATCCTGCATTTCCTCCAGGGGCCCATAGAAGAACAGAAAGAGTGAACACGATCAGCTTCAGCGGAGCGGATTCTCACCAAATAAAACACAGACTAATAAGACTGAATAAAATACATTGAAATAAAATGATAAAACGCTAACCCAGGGCGACTCAGCTGTCACCTCCTCCATATACTTACACTCACAGGACGTGGATTACAAGCGCGTATTGCTGTTGGCGATCACTCACAACTCCATGCGTAAAAACTGTGGCTAAAAACACATTTTACTCAGTCTGCAAAGTTTAAATTTGAATGACAGGATCACAGTGACAGCTCAGCACAGACTAAAAAGAGAAACGAGACAGAACTGGGCCCGCTTTGCTTTCACTGCCATGTTTCTTCTCCATTCAGAGAAGCTTTTACGCATGAAATCTCACCATGCACGACGAGCTCGGCGCAGTGCGGGAACATGAATGGATCTATCTCAAAATACCTTTATTAGATATCTCTGGAAATTTAAAAACCAACCCTAGATCAGGACGGTTGTGGAATCAGGAGACCTTTGTTTCCCGCAGGCCTGTGAAATCCGCATTTCTCCAAATCCGATTTACGCTTTTTCCTCTGTCCAAAACAAAGCAGGGTCTCTTTTTTTGAAAAGTGAGAACGTCCCTGGCACGTTATGATATTTAATACTTTTATGACACGGATAAACGTTTTGCATGCATTTGGCAGAGCCGATTATAAGTCTTTAAATATAGCAATAACTCTGCGTAATGCTGAGCAGCTCACGCTGAAGCCCACACAACTGCAGGTTATAATGTTCCCAATAATTGACGATAAAATCAACCGAGTTTCGTTCGTGTTTCATTTGCACCCATTTAAAAATGCTATAATTGACTTCACAATTACACTCGGTGTAAACGAGGGACATGATTTAATTACAGCAACATTAACACCTCAGTGGTTCCGGTTCCTGGCATATAAGCGCCAACCCTCGTGCGTCTTTACGCACAACACCAACTCATCATATTTGGCTTTTTTTTGGGACACAAATGTGATGTGACAGTTTGCGGCGACCGCACGAGATCAGAGGCTTCAGCTGCACGAAGGAAGCTCAACCATGCTGTCCTCGTGCCGCAGCTCGAGCCTCTTAAAATATTTTTCTTTGATTGACGTCCCCATCAAGACTCTCCTTCTTGACCCCCCCCCCCCCCCCCCTCTTGTCCCGTCACGTGGTCGTTCGGTTTCATCCAATGGACACGCGCCCCCTCCCCTCCTCTTCTCCTGGTTCTGGGGGTTTGTTGCGTCAAAGTTGCGGCTGGGATGTAACCGGAGGTCCAGCTGTTGACTCGGAGTCTTTGCCTGCATGCGAGCGAGTGCCGTCACTAAATGGTGCAGCAAGGCAGCGCGCGCGTGCTACGGCGGTGCGCGTGATGTTACAAGTGAATTAAAGCGAGCTGTGAGTGTGTGTGTGTATGTGTGTGTGAGTGCGTGCGCGCGCGCAGGAGAGCCAGCGGTCACAGAATAATTAATACTCGCCAGTAGAATATCACTCAGTCAGCCGATGCAGCAGCAGCAGGAGCGGATAAAACAAAGTCTGAGAGGAAACGGCGACGAACGGAGGCCACACCGGGAACAGTAGCGCCTATGACCGCCTCCTTGGTGCTGAACCCTCGCTGGCCAGCGGAAACGGTGATGTTCGTGTATGACAACAACCTGGACGACCTGAACAAGAACATGGAGGGGCTGGTGGGGAGCGGGAACTTCGCCACGGCGGCGAGCCAGTGCCGCAACATCATGGCGCACTCCGCGGCCGCGGCGGCTCTGGGCGGACACCCATCCGGCTTGGTGCATTCCTCCGCCGGCTACCCCACGGTGGACGTGTCCGCCTCGGGGTCCGGCGAGAGCGGCGCGTCTTCGGGGAAGCAGTGCGCGGCCGGACCGTGCCCCCCGCACCAGAGCTCCTCCGCCGCCACTGCGTTACCGTACGGCTATTTCGGTAACGGTTACTACCCGTGCAGGATGGGGCGGGGTTCGCTCAAGTCCTGCACGCAGGCGGCCGGAGCCGCGCTCAGCTCGCAGTACATGGACACGACGGTGAACTCGGACGAGTACCCGAACCACCGCGCCAAGGAGTTCGCCTTTTATCACGGCTACCCGAGCCCGTATCAGTCCATGGCCAGCTACCTGGACGTGTCGGTGGTCCAAACACTCGGCACCGGGGAGCCCCGCCACGACACCCTGCTCCCCATGGACAGCTACCAGCCATGGGCTCTGACCAACGGCTGGGGGGGACAGATGTACTGCCCCAAGGACCAGGGACAGGCTGGACACCTGTGGAAGTCCGCACTCGCTGGTGAGACATTATTTATATTATCAATTTAAACCATAAATACAGAATAAAGCCTGATTTGATCATAATTAGTTCCACATTTGTATTAGAAACAACTTTAGCTGAATTTACTAAATCACTATTCATTGTAAAGCCTTCGACTAACGCTGCATATTAGAGTTGTGATATTATTGTGATACTATTGGAGAGTGTTCAACATTAATTGTCATTTTCACACTTTAAAAATACTGAATAAATAAAAAACAAATGAACGCAAAGGTCACACAAAGGACAGTGAGTGTTGAAAAAAATAATAATTTACATTAATCATAATAGAAGCAGTGCACGTGCCAAGCTCTAAAACAGTCCCATCTGCGCGGTTTGTGCAAACTGATGCCCCAAAACAAGACAAGCTGTTTGGACTCTGACCATCACATTATCATCGTTCAGATGTGAGCCTTGGCTTTACATCTGCTACTGCAGCGACACGTATACATATGACCTAGAACTATGGCCAAAATAATAATAATATTAATAATACAAACATGGTTTTTCTGCTTCAAGGCCAAGGTCACGTGTGTTGCTCGAGCTTAGAAACCAATTTCTGAAGCTCATGTTGTTGTCAGGCAAAAATCTATGCAATTAATGCAAGATTCTTTCTTATAAATCATGTGACTGATAACTGTGTGCAACACCACGACCAGTTAGGAAATTCTTAGCCCCATAGTTAAAGCAAAAGTTTGCATAAAATACGCTGTTATTCTCACATTTGTTATATAAATAACACTTTAACACCACAGTAATATATTAAAACTATCATTCACAATGAATAACAAATCTGTTTATATGCAACATTAGTTACTTTGTTGCATATAGGGATGGACATGTGACCATGAATAAATAAATAGATAAATGATAAATAGATGCATAAATAAAGGTTTTCAAATGAGTTATGTCGATAATTATCGCGATAAATGTCAGACGATTCAATGCGGATTTTGCTTTTGAGTCATTGTCGAATAAAAGCAATAGTAAATTGTGATTTTTAACTTTTTATTTGACAAAAAAAGCAATTTAATGTAGAATACACGTTAAAAAAATTGATTAGGTCTATTTGCACGATTTCTGTTACATTGCTGTAGAATAAAATGTACATATCGCGATTATCGTCTAACTTTAATGTATATGTTGTTGTTTTTTTTGCGCGTTAATGCACCAGCATGTGTAGCCTTTATGTTCAAGGACATTTATGACGAGCAGGTGCTGCTACAGCAGAGAGAGCTCCACCATGTTGACTGTCTGTCTGTCTGTCCAATCAGCGCGAAGCCGCAGACCCTGAACGCACCACAACATAAAGTGACCATTTTCCCCCCCCTTTTCTCCACTCGCAGACGCGGTGGCTCACCAGCACGACGGCTCGCCTTTCCGCCGCGGCAGGAAGAAGCGGATACCGTACACCAAGGTGCAGCTGAAGGAGCTGGAGAAAGAGTACGCCGCCAACAAGTTCATCACCAAGGACAAGAGGAGGAAGATCTCCGCCGCCACGAACCTGTCCGAGCGGCAGATCACCATCTGGTTCCAGAACCGCAGGGTGAAGGAGAAGAAGTTCGTGGCCAAAGTGAAGACCAGCGCGCCGCCGTAGATTGAGATTCAGAGTTTTGACTGCGTGTGACATTCGAACTGAACTGAGAGAAAGAAAATCAAAGTGGACTGTGTGGACGACTGTGTGCGCGCGCAACTCTGTGCGTAAAACACGGAAGAAGAGGATAAAAGAAAAAAGAAAAAGGGACAAAATGAGGTTAAAGTAAATAATCAAAGTCCTCTGCATGAAAACTTTCAGAGTCAGAGACTTCCTGTAAATACAGCATCGTCCTGCCTGCATCATCCATCTGTCTGTTTACTGTCTGTCGGTGTTGTGCGTGACCAGTATAGCAATTAGAGAAAAGAATGATTATTATGATGCTGTCCACTTTGTTTCTAAACGCTTGTAAAACCAGTAATCGTAAATAAATATTTTAATCCCTCGTGTATTAGCTCGTACATATTTGTTTGAAAGCTGTGTGATGGAAAAAAAACCCCCCAACAAGGATGGAAGTTGATAGGCGCGCGCGCATGCAGGAATTCTCATCGGGATCCAGAGAGTGTTTATGAGCGCGTGGTGACTTCGTGTTTGGATCGCGGCCTCCGCAACAACGCGATCAACGACCCTGCGTGTCGTTTTTAAAAGGTCTGGACAAGAGGCGCGAGAAACAACCGTCATGGATGACACTGACCAAATATTCCAATTATTTTACTTCAATGAAAAGAAACGAGGAAGTGATTCCTTTTTTTAAAAAAACACACTTTTTTGTGTAAAGGCTGCAGCTGAAGCTGATTTCCTTCATAATAATATCATAAATTACACAGGACACAAAGAGACAGGGTTTCTACTCAATAACACACAAATTAATTTTCTGTTTACGGCAATATTTCAGTGGTGCGCCATGGGCTGAGGGTTGTGTTTGCTTCGTATTGTATGATTTTGTGGGTGAACATGAACGCATCTCCTAAAGATGGTCGGAATTAAACTATAGAGAATGAAGAATGAGCAGAAATCGTGTGAAAAAAGTGTGTTTTAAATGCGTTTTTACGCACATTATATACAATATGGGCTGCCATTGTGTGTGTGTGTGTGTGGGGGTGTGTGTGTGTGTGTGTGTGTGTGTGTGTGTGTGTGTGTGTCTGGTCCGGTCCTCATGAGGACCAGTAGTTCTCATACAGACCAAAAACCTGGTTCAAATGAGGCAGGACCACATTTTTGAGGAACTGGTGAAGTTCAGGACTGAAATAAGGTAAATTGTGGTTATAGTTAAGGTTGTTTTTAGACTGTGTGTGTGTGTGTGTGTGTGTGTGTGTGTGTGTGTGTGTGTGTGTGTGTGTGTGTGAGAGAGTGTGAGAGGCGTTTGACCTTGAGACTCACTTAAGTCTCCCGCGACCATTTTACAACAGTGCAGTGTTGTATCTCGTCTGGTCAAGCAATAGCTACCACACACACACACACACACACACCCACACACACACACACACACTGGTTTCCATGACTTCAGAGGACATTGCATTGACTTACATTCATTTTCTGGTGGACTTTAACTTGTTTACCCTTAAACATACATGTTATTCTGGGCTTTGCTATTTGCCTTAAGAAGAAAAAGACTATTTTTTTTTTCCAATTATGTGACTGTGTCAACAGATTTAGGTCCCCACAACATCACAAATACCTAAAAAAAACAAACACACACACACACACACACACACACACACACACACACACACACACACACACACACACACACACACACACACACACACACACACACACAGCAACAGTTTCCTGCATCTTTATTTCAACCTCAACAGCATTTGCAGTTGTGCTAACTATAACTATATCAACATTTACTCTCTAATTGTGTCTAAAAAATATAACAACGCACCAAATACAATAATATAAAATCATACATATATATTATTTTTTAATGTGTTTTTTTTGGAACATTTGTTACCCGTGCGCGCGCTTATGGCAGATTTAACATAAACAGTCGTAACAGCGCGTAATGTTGCTGCATTTATTCCATTGAATTTTTATTTGAATTTCAAATAACAAATTGCATGTTCTTAGTGTGTTTGAACTGATCCTGATAATAACTTAACCAAAAAAAAAAATACTATAGGGTAAAAATACCCGTTTGTCCTCAGTTTCATTACCGCACGCGCCTGAGAAACTCCTGCTATATAACTCATTTTCTTCTCCAACATATATGCGTGAATACACAACATTGGAACTGTGGTATTGATAAATAATTATTCAATCTTAATTTAAATATAACACATATTTAAAATATAAAGTTATATCTGTTAAATATTGCCTTTGCAGCACTTTTGGAAACACGTACATTCGTAAATTAAAAATAAATAAATACGTATTTTCTAAAAAATAAATTGATTTAAAAACAAACTAGCTAACACTAAACAATAAATTGTCTAATTGGTTTTGCGCTGAAAACACATGGATTTCAAACACATACAAAAAACAAACAAACAAACAAACAAAAACACAATAAAATTTCCTTCGTTCTGTTTAGAAACAATGACCTATTTTCACAGTTTGTCCAAAAACACCAGCACATAATTCACACACACGTACATTTAATTTATTATATCATTTAATACATTCTAAAGAAAGAAAATAAACGTACAGTCGAGCTTTATTAACGCGGGCTTTTTGAATGAAAACTTTATTAAAATAAGATGGAGTGTAATTCTGTTTGGAAGCTGCTGCTGCAGCCACTGACACAATAATATAAATATATATATATACAATCCTCAGTGTGAGATATATGTGCAGAGTAGACATTTCATTATAGACTCATTCATGTGGCGCAGGAGGAAAATTCTGGCTTTTGTTAATGGTGTGTGTGTGTGTGTGTGTGTGTGTGTGTGTGTGTGTGTGTGTGTGTGTGTGTGTGTGTGTGTGTGTGTGTGTGTGTGTGTGTGTGTGTGTGTGTGCGTGGTGTTTATTGGCTGCGCTGCGGCGGTTAAACTGCGCTGATGTGACATTTCAGAGAAACTGAAGCACAAACCACGCAGTGGTCAGTGAGTGTGGATGGACATTTATCTGTGACCACAGAGATAATAAAGAGAATAAAATACATTCTGATTAAGATAATTAAAAAAAGAGAAGAAGAAGCTACTATCTGACCTGTGTGTGTGTGTGTGTGTGTGTGTGTGTGTGTGTGTGTGTGTGTGTGTGTGTGTGTGTGTGTGTGTGTGTGTGTGTGTGTGTGTGTGTGTGTGTGTGTGTGTGTGTGTGTGTGTGAGAGACACAGAGAGAGAGAGAGACCATTAAACATTAACATTGAACTTGACAAACGGCGGTGTGCTCTGTTGGCCTGTGTTGACTCGCTTTACTGCTCAGTCTCTGCCCTCCTTTAAAACCAACAATGCCGACGGAAGCCCGGCAGCTCATAAAGCTCCGTCCTCCCCTTTGGTCCAAATACCAGAGAGAGAGAGAGAGAGAGTGTGTGTGTGTGTGTGTGTGTGTGTGTGTGTGTGTGTAAGAGAGAGGCCTATGAGCAGTCATCACTCTACTAATGTGCTCCTGTTAATGCAAAAAAGAATGCGGTTTTAAGTGTATTTGTAATGTCACATACATTTTTAACACCAGGTTTGAAGTTTTGCAGAATGAAGTCGAGTTTACTGACATTTGTAATAAGACAGCAGGTCGATGTAAAACAGTTAAAAAAGTATTATAATTTGAATAGAGCACTGACACTGCTGTGGAAGCACAATCTTTACATTTAAAGTTTACTATAAATCCTCTATAGGTTACATTTAGGAGGGAAAGCGTGAACATTATACGTTTTATACACATTTTATGAACATGGAGGCATATTTTTTTTGTGTATCGTCTCTCTGAAGTTTATATAATCTTTATATTTACATTGATATTTTGGTTAAAATCGTAGAGTGCAACAACAAAAAACGCACACGCACAATAATGCAGTCATCATGCAGCACCAGAAATGTGGAAAATAACTTTTGCTTACTTCTAAATGACTTCACCCTTCTAGAGAAAGGGATTATAATAAAGAAGTTAAAAAGGTCAGCGCTCATATAACACTGAGGTTTTCCACGTTTATCATCAGAACTATTTTATTGATTTCACTCAAACTTTAAAAGACATCTATGTTATGTTTAATCTTCATCTGAAGGCAGTATTTGATTTTTTTCCTTTTATTTTCCCGCCTCTTTAATCGGTGTATGTAACAGAAGTGGTGTAAAAACCTCACGGTGGACATTTGTGCACTGTAAAAACAAGAATGAGCAAAGTGTGTGAAAAAAGTTGACTTTTTAATTGAATCTATTCGAGTATGACATTTCAATACAGTGTCATGAGTTTAGAAATAAACTTGTTTAACTTCTTCATGTTGCCTTTAGACTCTTGTTCTCGAGGCATCAATTGTACTAAAGTTCATCAGTGAAAGCAACTTGAGAATGCTCACAGAGCGCTCGCTCACTGAAGAGCACGCTGAGTCGGTACTACAGTGTTTTTGTGGTGGAAAACCAACCTAAACCGTGCCGTGCCGAACTGGGACAATAGGTGGAAAAGGGGCCTTTAGTGATAGTTACCTGGTGCTTTGTTTTAGTACGTTTCTCTGGCAAAGGTTCCAAGATTCTCTGGAAGAAGATTCATGAGCCGACATGAGTCCGACACAAGAATCAAATGGAACAATGGTGAACTGTAGATTAGTTAAAGAAAATAAGCCATTCTATATCAAGTAATAGAGCCAGGTAGAGCCGGGTAGAGCTAGAACTGTGTAGTTGAAGTGCCATTAGTTTGCTCCTCCCTTTGTCCTGCTGTCAATCAAGGATCAGGGTCACAATACACTGTTTTTAGAGGTAAATGGTTCAATCCATCATCATCATCATGTTCTAAATCCATGCAGCTGCATGTGTTTTAGTCTCTGTGTGAGAGAGAGACCAGCCAGTAAAAAGCCGACCCATCAGAGATGCGAGTCAGCGTTAAAGTGCCACGCAAGATTAAGGATGCAGCGTGTTGGAAAAAAAAAATTTGATGAAAATTTTTTAATAGTAAGTATAAGTGAAAGTGGTTTAACGCCGTCATTAAACACCTTTATATTGTGACCTTGAAGGAATATGGAGTGAGAGCTGGTCCAAAAAAAATGAATAATTTACACACGGGCGAGGTAATTCAGTGTTTTAGTTTTACGGAGCCATGAAAAATGCAAAATATCCCATATGCAAACGTATGCGTGTGCGGTATATGTTAAATATGACTGTTTTAATACCAAGGTTAGTTACCATGACGACGTCTGTGTCTTCCATTCTTTAAATCTATGCTCTGACTCTTTATGTATAAGTACAGACGTTGGTTGCATTTTCGAGTTCCATCTTCAGTTTATTCACATGTTGATTCAAAATCTAGAGTTTAAACACACCACAGATTCCATTTATGTCAACTTTGAGATGCTGGTAATTAGATTAATTATAAGATTCTGCTGTTTCAGTGTAATATAATAGAATTATTTTATATCAGGACACAATTTTGATGCAATGCAATAGCATTTTGATATGATATATGATATAGGTCTGATAATTCTGATACAATACAGTATATATAATATAATATAATATAATATATCTAAACACTGTGTAAGGAAAATGTTCCATAAGTCACAATTAACAAAAAGCAGATAGAAATAGTGCAAATAAATGTCTCAGAATAAATGAAGGGGTGGTGACATTTTTTCATAAAAAAAAATAAAAATCCGTTCCAAGGTGATGACATGTAAAGGAAATAGTTATATATTCTCTGTGATATGGAGCATTTCATACGCGAGTAAAACTCTGTGTGTATTTGCTGTAGGACGCGGCGCTCGTCTCCTCCTCCATGTGGCTGTAAAAATAGTAAAATAATCATAATAATCAAGGAAACTCTGACAGATTCTGACACGTTTCCATGTTTCCTCTGAAACTCCGCTCATTTTCAGTCTGAGACGCAAAAAAAACCAAACAAAATGTGACGTAATTGAGCCAAAAGACAATGAATACCAGGCATATTCTATTCTATTAGGTTTTATAGGGGAGGGGGGGGAGTGAGGGGAGAGGGCCCACCCCCTGACACACACATACACACACGCACGCACACGCACACACACACACACACACACACACACACACACACACACACACACACACACACACACACACACACACACACACACACACACACACACAGCTCCCCAGAGTATTCTTTATGCTTCAGAACAGGAATGCAGGACAGAGGCTCACTTTTCTGTCTCAAGTTCATGTCCAAGAGACCCCCCCCCCTCACACACACACACACACACACATGAACATGCACTTACCCTAGCGTTTTTACCACCATCTCCTCGCGCTCTCCTCCTCCTCCTCCTCCTCCTCCTCTGTCTTTGTCTGTACCGCGGTCTTTTTTGTCTCTCAGGTTGGACTTTGCAGTTGAACTTGAGACAGACAGACAGCTTGTAAACAGTTTTGTAGTCTGGCCCCTGTCTGGTCTGGTCTGGTCTGGAATGGCCTGAGTGGGGGTGGGCCCGAGGGGGGACAAAAGGGCCCACGAGTGGACACTGGACAGAAGAAAAAATAGCCGAAAACGAGTCCGTTCGTGTGTTTAGATCCGTCCACACGGATCAGCTCCAGCTGACTTAGTTAAATTAAATAAGCTCTGTAAACACAAACTATAACAGTGTCCACACAAATCACACAATTCTGTCATTTTGGAAAACTTTAAACGTAGTGTGTGTGTGTGTGTGTGTGTGTGTGTGACTTCTGGTTGGAAATGTGTGGTATAGTTTTTTTTCGCGTGCAGGTGTGTCTGTGTTTTTAACAACTGAGGAGGGAAAAGGAAGTGGCTGTAAAGGCACTATACGGCCAAGCAGACCTCCAACAAAATGTGTGTGTGTGTGTGTGTTTGTGTGTGTTTGTTTGGGAGTGGGGGGAGGGGCCAAGCCGAGGGGGGGGGGGGGGGGGTCATCACATCGTTATACGTGTCAGGGTCTTCTTTCAAGACGGTGGTCAAGCTCAAGTTCTCCTGGACGGAGCGGGAAACAGACGATGACACGACATTAAACCTCTACTTTATTAGCAGGAAATGCAAAAACACACAAGAAAACACATGCATATTTCTCTGAAATCAGACTAAAATACATGTAAACATGTGAAAATGTGCAACAATTTACTTCTCAATTTGACCAATTTGACCTGGAGTGGCCGAAGTTCAACAGATCCTGCCTCCAGGATTTGGAAGAAGCCAAAAAATGTCCACCGAATAATAATAATAATAATAATAATAATAATAATAATAATAATAATAATAAGAATAAGACGGTGAGGAGAAAAACAAGTCGTGCAATGGTAGAAAGACTTAGAATGGGTCTGCGATGATGATACACAACTTATTTTCGATTGCGGAAGTAACTAAGCGTCTGACTTCCTGTTCATGTGTGGCACTTCCTGTATTTGTTTGCAAACACTCTCTCAAATTGAAATGTCAGGTCAGTTCTACGCCCTTGGTAATATTATGGACAGGAAGTGACCTCATACGACTGAATTACTGTAATAAACAGTCGACAATATAACCCGTTTTTAATGATACAACTTTATCAACCAAGGTTTACGGACATTACCTTGGAGTTTCATATCGTAGACACTCCTCTGGTACTGGATGATCTTCTCTGGGTTTAGTTGTCGATAAAGAAAAGTGAACAGACGTAGAGAACCATTCTGTAACGTCTTCATATTTAAGGCTTTTAGCCACGGCACAATTCCTTAACCTCTTGGAGGAGGAAAGAAGTTTGTGCGGCGCGTAGAGTCGAGTCGAGTCGTGCTAGAATGCAAAAGTGTCATAAAAGTTAGCTCAGACTGTTTTTCATTGTGTGTTTCTTCAAACTGCATCTTTTTTTAAAGTCGTCCCTTCGATGTTAGGACTGTGTTGTGTTTGTTTGCGAGTACAGAACACGCTCGTGTTCACCCCAGAGACGTGAAACGCGATCTTGTCTCCTGACGAAAGAGGCGAGACTTGACTTCACGCTGCTGCCAATTCCAGCCGACACATATAAGGCAAAAGGCGGCATAGACAGAAAGAAAGAAAAGCTTGGACCATGACTTTAATTTGCATAAAAAATCTATCTGGATTTAAATGTTTCCTTTTTGTCTTGAACTGATTCAAGCAACATTATAAATAAAAAGTTATAGTTTGAGTCGTCACATGGCTCTGGTTGAGGGGACCGTGCTCGCAGAGATGTTGACAGATGGAAATAACAGTCATGTGTGTGTGTGTGTGTGGGGGGGGGGGGGGGGAAACTATTTGGGCAATTTGCTGATGGGCACGTTTTAAAATCAGCGTTATTGTTATTGACGGGACACGGAGAGGTATGTTGTGAGCAGTGAGGACCATAAGTCTCAGTTACTGCTGTTGTTAAAGGAACAGGGTCATACGGGCGTACATGCTAGCATGTGCACCCCTGTACGTTTGCAAATCTGTGCACACCTTCAGTTTCATGCCCTTATATATATATATATATATATATATATTATATATGTGTGTATATGTATGTATATATATATATATTTATATGTATATGTCTATATATATGTATGTTTATATGTGTATATATATGTATGTATGTATATGTGTATATATATGTATGCATGTATGTATATATGTGTATATATATTTATATGTGTAAATATGTATATATATGTATATATATCTATATGTGTTGATATGTGTATGTATATATGTATATGTATATGTATGTGTATATATACATATATATGTATGTGTATATGTATGTGTATATATACGTATATATGTTTATATGTATGTGTATATATGCATATATATGTATGTGTATATGTATGTGTATATATACGTATATATGTATGTATATATGAATGTATATATGTATGTGTATATATACGTATATATGTATGTATATATGTAAGTGTATATATATGTATATATGTATGTGTATGTATACATGTATGTATATATGTATATTTAAGTGTATATGTATATATACAGACAATGCCTAACGCACACACACAGACATACAGATATAAAAATATATATATATGTGTGTGTGCGTTAGGCAATATGTGCGTGTGTGTGCATGTGTGTGTGTGTGTGAGGCATTGATGAGTGTAATGTGTGCAGAGCTGAGTCCTGAAGCAATAAGAGTAATTATTGCAGCATGATTCTCTTCAATAGCATTTTATATTGTTCTAATATATTGTTCACGCACTGTTGCAAATACTGTACGACACATGCGATCGCTTAAGATGCTTAAGCTCTGCACTGTGTCTCTGTTCGTCATGTGACAAAAATTAGCGATATTCACTCCTTTTTAAAAATGCTTAGTCAAAAAACGTTTTGTTTTCACTGTAAATACGTAATTTATATAAGGTTCTGTACAGCCACACACACACATACACACACACACCCTTGCGTATAATGAGCCGCAGCAGAAACACATGCAGGAAAAGCAAGAAAAGAACGGAACTTGGCGTCCGAAAACAAAGCCTGAGCAGGTTTAATTCTGCGTATGCGTGGCTGTTGAACACTGTCAGCTGACACGCAATTCATCTGTGAAATTTAACAGCCGCCTTCAATGATGTTGACCTTATAAATATGTGTGTGTGTGTGTGTGTGTGTGTTGTCTGGGACTCATGTGTCAGGTGTGTTCACTGAGATCATCCAGTTCGGTTCTGATTTTTCTTTTTCATCTGTGGTTTAACCCCCGTGTGTTGTAACTATCACTAACTGCTGTAATGAAACAAGTCATTATACCGAGCGAGTCGTTATAATGACTCTAATTACTGTTACGTGCTATTTAGTCCATTAATTTGCTGTGAAACCACGACGTGAAAGGCTGCGATATAGAAAACAGCTGTGCAGGAGCACGATAGAAAGAAAACGAGCAACAGAAAACAATGAAGAAAACGTGAGTTTATGCGAAATAAAGAGCTCATGAACGGTTAATAAACAGAATGTTGAGGTTTGACTAAGTCGATGCTGATGTGTCGTTGTAGCATGTCATTGATAATCAGATCAAAAGCAGCCTCACATATACAGTAATGTCCCACTGGTCACTGCTGAGTTTAGTAAGAATGTGTTTAATTAGCATCCACTCAAAGGGTTAAGGTTCAGCACAGAACACAAAACCAGCGTAAAAATGTTTTCCTTATTCTCTGTAGTTTTTTGGATCATTTCCTGATTTTCAAAAATTCATTAAAATTATTCCGTAAGAGATATGCTAATATTTTCCACAGATCCTTGTTCAGGGTGATGCCGACTATCATGATGGTAAATTTCAAGTCATTACGAGATACTTTTTGTTTTCGAGAAGAAAGTCAGTTCACTGTCAAAGTGCATCAGGGCAAATGGATCATTTCCTGATTTTCAAAAATTCATTAAAATTATTCCTTAAGAGATATGCAAATATTTTCAACAGATCCTTGTTCAGGGTGATGCCGACTATCATGATGGTAAATTTCAAGTCATTACAAGATACTTTTTTGTTTTTGAGAAGAAAGTCAGCTCACTGTCAAAGTGCATCAGGGCAAATGGATCATTTCCTGATTTTCAAAAATTCATTAAAATTATTCCTTAAGAGATATGCTAATATTTTCAACAGATCCTTGTTCAGGGCGATGACAACTCTTATCATGGTAAATTTCAAGTCATTCTGAGATACTTTTTAGAAGAAAGTCAGCTCCCTGTCAAAGTGCATCAGGGCAAATTGACCATTTCTTGATTTTCAAAAATTCATTAAAATTATTCCGTAAGGGATTTGCTAATATTTTCAACAGATCCTTGTTCAGGGTGATGCCGACTATTATGATGGTAAATTTCAAGTCTTTCTGAGATACTTTTTGTTTTTTCGAGAAGAAAGTCACCTCACTGTCATAGTGCATCAGGGCAAATGGATAATTTCCTGAATTTCAAAAATTCATTAAAATTAAAAAAAAGAAAAGCAAATGTTGATTTTAAAAATGATACAATTTACATACCTGAATACATAATTATGAAGAACCCAAGATATTTTGTGTATAATGTACAATCTGGCGAGTTTTTTCACAGGCTCACAACATCATTTTGTAGTACTATACATACTACATATTTAACTCACTGCACATGGCATCATCTTTAAAACACCTCACTTTACGTCACATCACATGTAACAACTCTATTATATGATATAATCGCTGTAAAGTGTCCAGATTTAAACGTCATCGTCGTTGCACTGCGGTGCGTTTACATTCCCACGGATTAGAACGAGGATGATTCAGAGAAGCACATTGTCACACTGTCTCGATTTCATGAGGATTTCACATCTCACACACTGTCACACACACACACACACACACACACACACACACACACACACACACACACACACACACACACACACACGGTCTGTTGATAGGAAGCATATGTGTGCAGAATCAGCTGACCTCGGAGTCACTTCCTGCTATGACCGCCATGTTGTTGCTCCCATAAAACCATGTTAAAGGAACAGAAGATTTCCACCTGGGTGGTTTATCAACACAAATGTGTGTGTGTGTGTGTGTGTGTGTGTGTTCTTGTACTTGCGGCATACTGAGGACCAGTGAGGGTTTTTAACCAACAAAGTAAGGTCATTTTTACGGAGTGAGGACATTTTGGCCGGTCCTCACTTTGTTTTCATTGAAATCACTTCCTTCGGTTGCTATATGCTATACTCCTCAATTTGTCAAAAAAAAAATCAAATTTTTGTCAAATTTTGAACCATAAATTTTGGGTCAAATGTGTTTTTAAAATTTTGGATGACATAGTATAGTATGACATTTTTGTCAAATTTTGAACCAAAAATTTTGGGTCAATTTTTTTTTTCAAATTTTGGATGACATAGTATAGTATGACGTTTTTGTCAGATTTTGGGTCAAATTTGTCTTTTAAATTTTGGACGACGTAGTATAGTATGACATTTTTGTCAAATTTTGGACCAAATTTTTTTGGTCAAATTTTTGACCAAATTTTTTTGTCAAATTTTGGACAAAATGTTTTTGTCAAATTTTGGACCAACATTTTTTGTCAAATTTTGGACCAACATTTTCTGTCAAATATTGGACCAAATTTTTTGGAAAACTTTGGACCAATTTTTTTGGAAAACTTTGGACCAATTTTTTTTGTAAAACTTTGGACCAATTTTTTTTGTAAAACTTTGGACCAAAAATAATTAATAAAAAAAAAAAAAAAAAAAAAGTTTTCCAGCCCTTTTTAGACATTTTATGGTACTGCAACCAGTAGTTCTTTGTAGATGTCATTCATGAAGTAGATATTTGTAATTTGTTGATTCATAAAGTGGAAATGCTGGTCCTCACTTTGTCAGCAACCCAGTCCTCAGTATGCAGCAAGTACAAGAATATGTGTGTGTGTGTGTGTGTGTGTGTGTGTGTGTGATAGAGAAAGCATGCCTTGCAACACTCTCTCCCATCCTCCATCTGCAGCTTTTTTAAAAACACGTTGATCCTTCAAAAGAAGTCCGAACCAAAGACTTACGATAATGTCATGTCATCAGAATTAGAAACAGCGTCCACGTGGTTTTGATTTGGCATGTCAACATTACATCTTTTTCATCTCTACTTCTTCTTCTTCTCGAGCAGCAGCAGCAGCAGCAGCAGATATAGATTAGATCGACGTTGCTGAGAAGTCGACGATGGACAAAAAAAACAACAACCCTGCCTTCATGAACATCTGCTCTAATGCACAGCTCAAATCTGCAACCGCAAAAATAACCTCACACCCAATAAACGTATCAATCAACACAAAGTGCGCGCGACAGCCGGCGAGCTGGTAAGAATTCAAATTTACTGTCATGTTAAAGCTATTTTTAATCATTCCTGCTCGGACCACAACAGAGTTCACTAAATCTCCAGTTTGCTTTTTCCTCGTCTTCAACGTCAAACCGCGTTAAACGACACGGATCGACTTTGTCTTCCAAGGCACAATGTCACGTATCATCTTAGCACGAGGTAATCGTTTCGGTCGGAGCAAAATATGTCAAGTTCAGATTTTTACAGCGTGAGATACTCTGTGTGTGTGTGTGTGTGTGTGTGTGTGTGTGTGTGTGTGTGTGTGTGTGTTGTAAAGTGGTGATTTCATACTGAGTTTTCTGAGAATCAACAATGAAGACAAAACCAAATATAAAAACCAGGGCCAGCACGAGCCTTCACGGGGGGCCTCTGTATGAGCACAATTTGATTTAAACGTGGTCTTGTGTTGATTTTCTATAACAATGACCAAAATGGCAATGTGCAAAAGTGTATCTTCAATATAAACTTGTACATATGATGGTTATTATTATTATTATTATTATTATTATGGACAGCACTTAAGCAAATAAGTGCACATGCACAAAAGACAGTGGTAAATAAAAAAAAATGGGACACCATTTCCTGATTTTCAAAAATTCATTAAAATTATTCCGTAAGAGATATGCAAATATTTTCAACAGATCCTTGTTCAGGGCGATGCCGACTATTATCGTGGTAAATTTCAAGTCATTACGAGATACTTTTTGTTTTTCGAGAAGAAAGTCAGCTCACTGTCAAAGTGCATCAGGGCAAATGTACAATCATATCATTACACTCTAATGCAAGGAAAAGCAAATGTTGATTAAAAAATGATAAAATGTACATACCTGAATACATAATTACGAAGAACCCAATTTATTTATGTATTATTTAGAACTTTCATGTCTGAAAACGATGTAAAATGTGCAAAACACTCACTAAAATACAGAAAATACACTGACATTTATTCATATACTTAATATTACTCAGTCTCATCTGATAAAAACAGACCATGTTCCATTTCTAAAGCACGTCCTATACATGTTTTTGCTCTCTTTAAGAATATCTGTGTCTCTTCAAGTATAGAGCAATTATATTTCACACACACAACTCATTGTACACTTCATTTTTTCAGTGATCCACGTATTTGATATGGGAGAGATTTTCTTCCCCCATGATGCAACGCTTCCTCCCTCCATCCCTCTATTAGGGCTTGGGAGTGGCACGAGGAGAACTCTATCCACGCTGTGGTCACATTATACATTTCATATTATATACAATAAAACATCCTCTCATTTTTAAACACTTTGTACATACAGTATACTTGCATTATTGCTTCACATTCCCCTTCTATGTGATTTGATGTGTGAGATTATATGGTAAAACTTGACATTACTAACTCAATCTCCAGCATTGCAACAATTTACAATAGTTTTTTTGGGGGGAGGAATTAAAATGACAAATTATCATATTACTATTTTACCCCTCCACACATTTTTACATTGTTATTCCCAAGCTTTTACACAGTCATTACTATATAATTAAAGATAAAATCAGCATAATACAGTATTATGTCCATATTACATACAAGTGTCATATTCTAACCATATTGTTACTGTACTGTAATTTAAAGTGTTAACAATTATGATCACGTTCTTCTTTTTGTACTATTTTACTTTTACTTTTGATTCATATCCATGTTATTTATAACATATGTACATATATATGTATATATATATGTGTTTGTGTGTACATAATTATATGCGTATGTATATATTGTGACACACAATATATATAAACATATATATATATATATATATCTTGTGACACAGTATGTATTTGCATATATGCATATATATACATGTGTGTGTATATATGTATATATATGTACGTATCTGTATACATACATATGCATATATATGTATATTTATATACATATATATGTATATGTATATCTATATCTATCTGTATATATATATATATGCGTATGTGTGTACATAATAATTATATGCGTATATATATTGTAACACAATAAATATATATGTAATATACACATATACTCACATATGTGTGTATGTATGTATGTATATATATATATATGTATATTTATATACATGTATATATTAATCTATATCTATCTGTATGTATATTTATATGCGTATGTGTGTACATAATTATATGCGTATATATACATTGTGACACAATATATATATATATGTACATATACACATATACTCACATATGTGTGTATGTATGTATATATATATATATATATCTTGTGGCACAGTATGTATATGCATATATATGTGTGTGTATATATATATATACTGTACGTATATATGTATATGTATACATACATATACATATATATGCATATATATGTATATATATATATATATGCATATATATATTTGTGTGTGAGTAAATATTGTTCGAAATTGACCCCAGATTTCAAGTAACAGTTAAAAAACTGGGAGTAGAAAAAGACCAAATTGGCACAGGCACAACAACATATGTCTATAATAACATTATACAATACTATATTAGAGGATCGCCATTTCACAATTATTACACAACTCACACGATATAAAAGAAATATGCTGCTTTTGTTAAAGTGCGTGCAATTCACTACTTGTTTGCATCAGGAAAAGCAAACAAAGACCAAAACACTTGTCTGACAGCATGTCACCACGACGACTAACAACGGGGCAAGAGTTAAAAATACATTCTCTGGCGTTAGACGGACGCGGCTCACGATCTGCTGGCACGACACACGCTCCATGCTGCTTCAATTTGAGGGATATCTGCAAATAATGTAACTGAGCAATCGTAATAATCATAATAAAATATGTCAAAGAGTTTTTTCAAAAGAGATTTAAGACGTGTCGTGACCAGCATCTTTACAGAGTTAGATTTGTTTCAGTCTATAATGGACCGACTGAATTTAATAAATAACATCCACGGAGAGTGAATCTTCACTGTCAGACGAGCAGAGTGTGTGAATGTATGGATATGTTTGTGTAGACGGTGGATTTTAGAGACTCAGGCAAAGGGTTCATCCATCAGTGTGATTATTTGCAGAATCAGGCAACAAAAAGAAAAAGAACTTGTGTGATTTTCTTGAAATCTGCTGTAGAAAATTCTACATTTGTACAAAAATGTCAAAGTTTAACTTTAAAGGTGCAGGAAAAACCCCTCCAGCTAAAGCTCCTGTGTATTTCTGACATGAAGATTTATTACAGATAACACAGTCTCTCTCTTTTGGCAAAGTATTATTAATGATTTGAATAAATATACTCTTTATTTATTGGGGGACGTTTTGTTTACACTCTGAAACAAACAGAGTGCAAACAAACAGAGTGCAAACAAACAGAGTGCAAACAAACAGAGTGCAAACAAACAGAGTGAAATACCACAAAGAATAATGAGAACAGTTGCACAGAGTCCTAAACGACAACAGATGAGGACGATTTCAAATGGCCAAGAGGAACGAATGAGTCCAATTTAAGCGCAGCTTGTTGCCTGTTTCCGTGTAAAACTGACCCAACACATAATTATCAGGCCTGCAACAGATTAGTTATTTATTTATTTATTTATTTTTAAATCACACTAGCAAGTTCAAATAATCTCACATTTTTAGGATTAAAACCATGTCTGTCATGTGTCACAGAATCTGCATTGAAACATGACATCACACAGTCATTCATGTTCAACATAGTGAGGTGTGTGTGTTCAGCTTTTAAAGCCCTCTTTCCCCACCTAGTGTTCATTATGTTGAACTGCAAGTCAGGGAAACTGGGAGAAACAAAGGCACCATCAGGCTCTATCCATCTATCCATCTATCCATCCATCCATCCATCCATCTATCTATCTATCTATCTATCTATCTATCTATCTATCTATCTATCTATCTATCTATCTATCTATCTATCTATCTATCTATCTATCTATCTATCTATCTATCTATCTATCTATCTATCTATCTATCTATCTATCTATCTATCTATCTATCTATCTATCTATCTATTGGCTTAAAGTTATCTTTATGTTAGCTTAAAGTTATCTATATGTTAGCTTAAATTTATCTATCAATTTGTTAGCTTAAAGTTATCTGTGTTAGCTTAAACTTATCTATGTTAGCTTAATGATATCTATATGTTAGCTTAAAGTTGCTATCTATCTATCTATCTATCTATCTATCTATCTATCTATCTATCTATCTATCTATCTATCTATCTATCTATCTATCTATCTATCTATCTATCTATCTTAAAGTTATCTATATCGGTGTGAATTTCAAAATAAAACAGGCAATAATGAATGAACTACTGGGATAAGAAAATAAGGGTCATGACCTTAAATATGGGAATTTAAAAATAATCTTGATGAGAGTTCAGGGCCATAAAACATGATCATGTCGGAAGAAGTGAGTGTTAGTCATCATCTCAGTGACCAGTCAACCGGACATATATGTCGAGATATATAATTGAAAATAAGACTTTTTTTAAATAAGTATATGTAAATAATAATCAATGCACATTTGCACACTTGTCTGGTGTAAATTAGACAGTTATAGTCCATGTAATTTCATCTGAGGGCCCAGTCTGTGTGGTTAAGTGTTTTAGTGCCATCTAGGGGTGAAGTTGCATATTGCCACCGACTGAGTGCCACTTGTGAACCCAAACATGGCCGCCACATTGCACAAGCTCTGGACTTGATTTAAAAGCAATGTAAACACAATTGAATTTTTTATTTTAAAGCGATAACAAAGGAACGGGAACACGATGATAAAAATGTTATTGCATACGTCGACACAGCAGATCCTCACATGACTGTCTATAATGTTTGTGTGGGAGCGTCTTTGATGACAGCAGTGATCCAGCTGCTCATGAGCGACACCTGTGTCAGCGCACGGCCATGTTTGTCCAGCTGAGGGAACTCTGATTCTTCATCTACTAACGTAAAAAAAAAAAAAGAGACTTCAAACGTCTTGTATTTTCATCAGGGCACAAACTCAACTCTTTTCTTCATCACAAACGTGTGTGTGTGTGTGTGTGTGTGTGTGTGTGTGTGTTAGCCCTGATCTGTTTAGAATCATTGTCATGTGTGAAACTCTCCCCCTCGCTGCCAAACCTCTTAAGACGGCGAGTCTTCTTTTCATTCGGTATTTGGATGCACAAACTTGCACTCATCGCTGCATCTATAAAAAGTCACGGGCCATCTGCACACATGCGGGGGCCCCTCCATCAGCACACACACACACACACACACTCTCACACACACACACACACACAGCCATTGTCTCGGAGTTGACGCTGTGCCGTCAGCGACCAGGTCCACATCAAACATGCTGGACTTGATGAGTTGCACGTGGTCAAAGATGAGTGTGGCACTTCCTGTACTAACCACCACTCTCAGTGTTCTGCTTCTGTTCAGATGCAGGGGTGCATCAAGGCACTTTAGGAGCCCTCATACATGCATACATATATATATATATATATACCTAACCCTGCTTTAAACATGTCCACAACTATGGAGTTAGATTTGTGTCTTTATTATTCAATCAAAAAAAAGTTTGCTTCAATCAAAAAAAAGTTTGCTTCAATCAAAAAAAATGTTTTCAATCAAAAAAACGTCACTTCAATCAAAAAACACATTTTCAATCAAAGAAAAACAGTGTTCAAATGCATTTTTTTGAGTCTCAAATATATTTTTGTATTCAAACAATTTTTTTCTTTGATTGAAAAGGTTTTTTTTTTGATTGAAAATGTTTTTTTTGATTGAAGCAAACTTTTTTTTTGATAATAATAATAAAGACGCAAATCTGACTCCATACACAACTTTATCCCCTGATCAGTCTACTGAGCTTGGTTTGTCAACTGGTTTGCATTGGTCTGTTACCAACACCCATCGTTTTATGTAGGTAATAACACTTTCAACTCTATTTGCGTCAAGTCTGATTGTTTTATGCTATCACTTACTATATTTAACCCTTAAGAGTTCCTTAAATATCCCAACTAATTTGTTCCTGGAGGCAAAAAATGTCACCTTCTGCAAAACTGTTAAATATTAGTTCTAAATATTTCCAAAAAAGTAATATCCTCTGGCAAATGTGAGCTATATTCACAGACAAAATGGCCTTACAAAAAGTGTCCCTATGAACTCTAAAGGGTTAAGTTTCCAACCTTCAATTGTGAAAACTTGCCATTCATTTCCATGGAAAATCCTATCGATGCTTCTTCTTTCTTTCTGTCTTTATTGCTAACTTTGAAATTGCAAAACACCAAGAACAACAACAGCGACTGTTTGCCTCGAAGGCTGCAGGTTGACAACTTGTGGTGTTGTTGTTTAAAAATGGTTGTAAGTGACTCTTGTTGTATTTAAGCCTCGTTTTTTTGCAGTTTAGCCGTCACTAGAAATCTATTTGACATCGTTAGCTGTCGATCACACTGCAGCGTGCCATGCTTTATTGTGTATTTTTCAAAATTGATATTATGGGCCAGGGAAGAAGATCTGAAACAAGTGTTTGAGAACATTTTCTCTTAAACCATTTCTTATATCAACAAAAATATAAACGCACAAAGAAAAACTTGTAGTTATTGTTATGTGACAAAACAGAGTAACTGTCCAAAAATAACAGCACAACTTTATCAATAAAGTGGCTTTAATTTGCGAGCATTAGGATGAATTTCAAAACAAAAAGTCCTGGAGTAACGGCAGGAAGAACACAACAGGGGTCAATGATCCAAGTTCACAAACTTCAACAACGTGCGTGTCTACCGTTAGCCTCACGCAGAGTGCTACACCGGCGACGCGTGGACGTCACCAGGTTGTCGATCGTACGGAATCATCGTGGAATGACGCACATTCAGTCGTGTTGCCACAGCTGTAACGCTCAACCCAGCACTCAGCATGCATTTGTGACATCTGTGGCATATTGACAAAATGTGACAAAAGTCCACATTTTGGTGTGCCCTTTAATTGACCGGACCATAAGGAGTGTCAATAGTAGTCAGTAGGAGTGGCCGAGTGACACTGGACTACTGGGTTTGAGCAAAAACAAATCATTCCATAAACAAACGCATCAAGAATCTGAGCAAATGTTTGTATTTTTGTTGAGTACAGTTTAGGGTTAAAGGACACACGGCAGAGCAGTGGCTATAGCACTGATGCCTCACAGCACGACGGTCACCTGGAGTTTGAATGTTGTGTGTGTCCATGGTCCAAAAACATGCAAAAATGGGAATTAGGTTAATTGATTTTGGCCTAGCATTCAATTTCTTTGAAGGAAATTGTCCCTATGGGTCAAATTAGCATCGACCCCTGCTCTAAATCGACCATATAGGTGTGAATGTGTGCTTGTGGTTGTTAAGGTCGGTGTGCCGATGCTAAAGATCCGAGAAAACACTCACACTAGAGCACCAAGGTCAAATGAGACGTGATCAGAGTGCTTTGCTGTGGGCTTTTTCCTGCTTTTATAGCTGTCAGAATAAAAACGGTGATCACTGTAGGTTTTTCTCAGTCTGACTGTGCTCTCCCTCTCAGCGATGGCACCACCACCACAGTCTGTTTTTCACAGGAAGCTGCCTTTTATGGAGAGCGTGGAGCCGCTGACGGGCAGCAGGCGTGTGTTCAGCAGACATTAATTGTCTGTCGGTGGCAATAAAAGAGCCGGTGAAATACAGAACAGTAAAAAGAAGAAGAAGTGGAAGAAGAGCTGCGGGCCAGAGAGGCCGCTGCCTCCTCAGAGACGGAGAGGAATAAAACACTGGCTCAGGGCTTTGGACGGCGCCAAACGGTCTTTTCTGCATTAAAATTCAAATCAGCTTTACATTAAAATCAATCATTTGGTTTTTACAGTGGGTAGAATAATTAGACGCAGCTGCCGATGGTCCAGATCATACAGTTAATAACCTCCTCATAAATAAGCCTCTATTTCATCATCATTTGCAAATTAAATGTTGACAATTCTGCAAAATTACACAAAACACTGATTTATTCTGCAGTGTGACTATTTATTAGGGAGGATTACAACAGTTTTTTTTTTTTTTTTTTAACATTATTGTTCTGTTTCTTTTCGTGTCCCACAGTGCCATCTTGTGGTCATAAACTGGTACTGCAAGAGTAGACAACAACTTGGAAATGTTCCACAAAGACTGCACATAAGAACAGTTCATTAACCAGATATGTTTAATGGTATTGTGAAAGAATGACATCACTGAGGACAAACTACTTATATTCTTAATTAATACAATCTCAATGTAATTGGATCAACTTCACCCTTTCTGTCAAGATAAGATTCCTTCATATTACTAATCCCAGATTACTAATGTCACAATATCAATTGATAATAATAGTCAGACTATCAAACCTGGATAATGCTGTCGTAGTCAGACTAACAAACCTGGATAATGTGGACGTATAGTCGAACTAACAAACCTGGATAATGCGGTCATATAGTCAGACTAACAAACCTGGATAATGCTGTTGTATAGTTGTACTAAGAAACCTGGATAATGTTGTCACATAGTCGGACTAACAAACCTGGATAATGCTGTCGTAGTCAGACTAACAAACCTGGATAATGCGGTCGTATAGTCGGACTAACAAACCTGGATAATGTTGTTGTATAGTCGGACTAACAAACCTTCATAATGCGGTCCCAGTCGGACTAACAAACCTGGATAATGCGGTCGTATAGTCGGACTAAGAAACCTGGATAATGAGGTAGTAGTCGTACTAACAAACCTGGATAATGCGGTCGTAGTCGGACTAACAAACCTGGATAACGTGGTCATATAGTCGGACTAACAAACCTGGATATTGGGGTTGTGTAGTCTGACTAGCAAACCTGGATAAAGCAGTTATAGTCTAAATAACAAACCTAGATAAAGCAGTCATAGTCGGACTAACAAACCTGGATAATGCGGTCGTAGTCGGACTAAGAAACCTGGATAGCGCGGTCATATATTCGGACTAACAAACCTGGATATCGGGGTTGTGTAGTCTGACTAGCAAACCTGGATAAAGCAGTCATAGTCTAAATAACAAACCTAGATAAAGCAGTCATAGTCGGACTAACAAACCTGGATAATGCGGTCATAGTCGGACTAAGAAACCTGGATAATATTATAATGATGACCTAAAGGTCAAATTGAAACTGAATCATATACACAGCCAATGAATAGATTTTTGGATTTTCTGTCTTAGTCAGACTACGAGCTTAGCTGGACTAAAGCTGTGCATGTAAACGTACTAACGGGCTTAGAGAGCTGAGAGTAATCACCATGGCATCTGTTCATGCGGTGTCTGATGTGTGTTGCACAAACATTTTAGAGAAAAATAGTTTTCAGAACTTCGGCGCAGCACCAGCGTCTTGTGTACAGCTGCACTTCAACATGAATCAGAGCGAGCGAGAGGTGCTGAAAACGAACAAACCCCGCGTGTGAACTGAGTGTGTGGGAGAGGCCTTGAACAGATGCGCTGACTGATCCACCCACACACACACATACACATACACACACACCCAACCTATCTGAAAATGCTTAAATAACTAAAGACTAAAGGGGATAGATATTTGGCAGCTCGGCGAATGTCTCTGCTGTTGTGACTCTTCTATTTTAGACACACCACATGTCCGGGGAGAACATCTGGCTTCACTGGAGATGAGACTTTTAACATGTGTGGGACTAACGCACAATGGATTAATCTGGACAAGGGTGTTGCAGCAGTAAAGTAAAGCAGACAAATAAGAGTCTAGTCCGTGAGATTTTTTTGTAAGAAATCCCCTTAATTTTGTATAATTACCTACAGTAGATGAGACAACAATGACACAGTGGTTAGAAACCTGCTGACTCTCCTTATCCTTATCTGACTCGCTGAATGTCAAACCTGGATAATGCTGTCGTATAGTCGGACTAAGAAACATGGATAATGCTGTCGAATAGTTGGACTAACAAACCTGGATAATGTTGTCGTATAATCGGACTAAGAAACCTGGATAATGTTGTCGTATAGTCGGACTAAGAAACCTGGATAATGTTGTCGTATAGTCGGACTAAGAAACGTGGATAATGCTGTCGTATAGTCGGACTAAGAAACGCGGATAATCTTGTCGTATAGTTGTACTAACAAACCTGGATAATGTGGTCGTAGTCAGAAAACAAACCTGGATAATGAGGTTGTATAGTCTGACTAAGAAACCTGGATAATGAGGTCGTAGTCGTACTAACAAACCTGGATAACGCGGTCATATAGTCGGACTAACAAGCATGGATAACAGGGTTGTGTAATCTGACTAGCAAACCTGGATAAAGCAGTCATAGTCGGACTAAGAAACCTGGATAATGCGGTCGTATAGTCAGACTAACAAACCTGGATAATGAGGTCATATAGTCGGACTAAGAAACCTGGATAATGAGGTCATATAGTCGGTCTAAGAATCCTGGATAATGAGGTTGTATAGTCGGACTAAGAAACCTGGATAATGCGGTCGTATAGTCAGACTAACAAACCTGGATAATGAGGTCATATAGTCGGACTAAGAAACCTGGATAATGAGGTTGTATAGTCGGACTAAGAAACCTGGATAATGAGGTCGTAGTCGTACTAACAAACCTGGATAACGCGGTCATATAGTCGGACTAACAAGCATGGATAACAGGGTCGTGTAGTCTGACTAGCAAACCTGGATAAAGCAGTCATAGTCTAACTAACAAACCTAGATAAAGCAGTCATAGTCGGACTAACAAACCTGAACAATGCGGTCGTAGTCGGACTAAGAAACCTTGATAACATTATAATGATAATAATGTTTTTATAACTCTATGGTTAGAAACCTGCTGACTCTCCTTATCCTTGTATCTGACTCTCTGAATGTCACATGGGTGTTCAGGTGGTGGCTCCTGGACGTTGATTGGTTCTGCACAAAAGAGTTCCAGTATAAGAGGCCGGACTCTTGCAGCAGCCTTTAAAGGTTTTTAGCACTATGGTTCTCAAACTTACCACCAGTGGTACATGAGCTTCCTCTGCTGGTCCTTGGAGGAAACTCAGAAATATTGTCCACCAGGGTGAATGTGATCAGAGTGGAGCTGAGGAGTTATGAGTGTCTTTTTGGCCATGTTTCACTGCAGGTTTCCCTGTAGGGTTAGATATATCTGTCCCAATTCCACTTCCTGATAAATCAGGGGTCTGCAACCTGTGGCTCCTTGTAGCTTTATGGATAAAGGCATCACAATTAAAATGCAATATTAAGTAAACATTTTGATGTCCTGTCCATCTTTAGATCCACATACCTTTTTCTCAAGCATGAACGACATACAATCCAAATATTTGCTTAATTTATTTCAAAGTGGGTTCATTTTAATTTCATTTCATTTGCCACAAACAATGAATCAATGGAAGAACTAGGTCTATTTTTGCTCCACTTTATAAGAGGTTGGGTATAAACTGAACATTTTGTAGTTCTTAAATTTCATAAATGAAACAAACCTATTACTATTGTACATCGTATATTTGTATAAACACCTTTTTGCGTGTTATTATCTTCAGCTTCATCAACAAACATGGCTCTTTTCATCCTAAAGTTTGCAGACCCCTGTGTTACACGCTTTGGTAGAGTCCACAATTAGTACTAATTAGTTATCTCTATCTGTTTTTGTTATTCATATATTAATTTTTGCATCATACATATGCATTTATATCCCTGGCCCCTATAGGAGGTCATTTGAGAATGAGATATGTGCTTAATTTAGGGTTTTTATTATATAAAACCGATACTGAATAATGTTTATCAGCTCATCCAAACCCCACAATGTTGTTGTTTTTTAAGGTCTGTAGATGATACTGATGTTTCCCCTTGTTTTGTTCTTAGTTAGTAGAAAATGTGCTATTTGCTAATTGCTTGTCTCATTTGAATATTCTTTAATTTCGTTATTATTCCAGAATGAAAGGCGTGCTAAATAGATGTCCCGTTACAGCCTTCATGTATGCAACATAAAGCACTTTAATAGAGGTGTATATCACTTCCTTGTGCTCGGAAGGTTACAGACCCCTATACTGACTGTGACCCCTCCCCTTATGGCCATTATGCATTGCATTAACACACACACACACACACACACACCATCTGCACCATCTTCCCTCGTGGACATTATGCATTACATTAATGCTAATGCACCTTACACATCTGTTCTGGACTGTAACTCCTAATGCATATATAATAAAAAAGAAATCCAGGGAGCTGCTGCAGCCTCCTCTAATATTGATATTCTAAAATTATATCTATATCTAATATTGACATATATTAGGGTACAGAGCCTATAGCTGCAGTTACAGTTAACTCCATTCATCTATTAAGAGGAGGAGGAGGAAGAAGAAGAGAGAGGAGATTTAATCTGAGCAAACCTCGACCTTTAAGCAGCACGAGGTCAGGTGCGAGGGGGCCACTTCCGGCTCGCGCACAAGTCAGAAAAATGCAAATTCGACTCCATTAATAATATGTTTCAATCCTGCTAATGCGCTGCTGACTGCGCCGATCTCATCAAGCATGGACGGGACTACACACACACACACACACACACACACACACACACACACACACACACACACACACACACACACACACAGCTCCTCGTTTTCATTTTTCATGGTGAGCGACTTCTGCTGGCACGAGGGAGGGGAACAAAGGGAGAGACAGATTCCACACACACACACACACACACACACACACACACACACACACACACGAGGGAGGGGGGGGGGTGGTGTTGTGCACGGTGGGAGTTTCGGGCCTCTTTCTGTGCTGTAAAACTTTATAGCGAGCTGGGGCCCAGTTGTCATGGTAACCGGTTATACGAGCTTGACCGGGGATGGATATGGTGGGAGGGCGCGAGGGCTCCAACCATTTGCAAAAAAAAAAAAAAAAAAAGTATGTGTGTATAGCTTACATGTTGTATGCGCGTGCACACAGGCCACCACTGTAACCTTAAAGCTTGACCACACACCGTGGAAGTGAACCGCGGTGATGATGATGATGATGATGATGATGATGATGATGATGAACCGCCAAAAACCTGAGGTGACCATCACAGATCACGCGCACGAGATACAAGAGGCCGGGGGACAACATCAATCATAACATATCCATTTTTGGTCTGCGCCAGAAAACACGGTGAGTGTTCAGTTACCTCCCGTTTTAAATCTCATGAGATTTCCACCACGCATCAATCAGACGCGAGCGCGTGGACCGTGATGGGCTTGAAGCTGCGTGAGATCCGCGTTAAAAGTCGATCTGGGCTCCACATGTGCGTCTATTTTTACGCACACACAGCAGCGTCCATGTGCGCCTCAGACTGCAGATAAGGCTCTCGTTTAGTTTTGCGCCAACTGAAATCAGGATGTTTTTTTTTTTGTTTTTTTTATTTATTTATTTATTCATTTATTTATTTATTTATTTATATAAAGGGACCCGCGTCTTTCATGACGACAGTGCATGATGTCAAGCCTAATTCTGGTGTTAATGTATATAATCCATTACTGTGTGAATGCTATACATTAAACAAGCTAACTACATTATAAAATAATAATAATAATAATAACATCTCCTCGAGGTAAAAACACTCCACTTGTTTGGATTTGTTTTGGCAAATATAAATAAACATATAGCCCGTGCATGAGTATATGAATGAGTAAAAACAAAAACAATGTTTAACAAGAATTTATTTTATGTAAAAAGTTCCAATTACATCAAAATACATTGTGCATAATAGTCTGCTGGAATATAATATATTATTATTGTAAACAACCCTTTAAAACAGTAGATATACAGTGAATTTCCTGCAGATTCAGATACAAACTGTTGCACATTAAAACGTGTGTGCAAAGTTTGCCTCAAACCCTTTACCGTCATTTTGTGTTTTTATTTATTTATTCTTAACAGCCACATGACTGCGACTCTTTGATTTAACGCCATGAATAAGGAAACGGGGTCATAAAAAAACACGTGTAAAGTGCAGCAGGACTCAGGGATGAGTAATGGCGCGGATAAAAGCAGCAGCAGCAGCGTGTATTGATTTGGAATCAGGTCACCATTAAGAAATGATCATGTCACTGTGGGTTGAGCAGGCGAGAATATTTACAATTTGTGTGTGTAATGTACGCTTTAATGAGCTGAATTCACGTGCTCTAATCTTAATAATACTATTATTAATAATAACACAGTGTATATTTGTAAGGGTTTTTGCATGTTAAAAACACACACACACACACACACACACACACACACACACACACACACACACACACACACACACACACACACACACACACACACACACACACACACACATTCTTGTACTTGCTGCATACTGAGGACCAGCATTTCCACTTTAAAAATCAATACAATTACAAATATCTACTTCATGAATGACATCTACAAAGAACTACTGGTTGCAGTACCATAAAATGTCTGCAGGTGGAGCCCCAGAGCAAAAAGGGCTAGAAAACTTTTTCAATTAAAAAAAAAATAAAAATTTGTTGTCATTTTTGGTCCAAAATTTTACAAAAACGTCATACTATACTGTCGTCCAAAATGTACTGTTTTTTCTTGGTCATTCAAAATTTGAAAAAAAAAATTTGACCCAAAATTTTTGGTCCTAAATTTGACAAAAACGTCATACTATACTATGTCGTGCAAAATTTTAACAAATCTTTGACAAAAAAATGTTGGTCCAAAATTTGACAAAAATCTCATACTATACTATGTCGTCCAAAATTAGATTTTTAATTTTTTTTTTGACAAATTGAGTATAGCAGGTTATAGCAACCTAAGGAAGTGATTTCAATCAAAACAAAGTGAGGACTGGCCAAAATGTCCTCACACACACACACACACACACACACACACACACACACACACACACACACACACGGATGAGACGCTGTCTCAGACACAACAGCGACACTCCAAGGCAGAAATAATGTATAATCCCATATTTGCTTCTTTTGTTCTGTCTCTTTTTCCCTCTCTTCTCCATCTTTACTTCTTCTTTTACTTATTGCTTAATCCCAGTTTAATAATCCTCCACTGCAGCCTGCACAACTGTGTGAGCGTGTGTTCTTGTATTTGTTGCCTCTTAAGGACATGTTTTTCTGTCATAAACACTGACCTTGTCAGGACCAGTAGTCCTCATGGAGACTAAAACCTCGTCCTAATGAAGGCAGACCCTCGTGTCTGAGGAAATGGTTGAGGTCAGGACTGACATGTGGATTATAGTTAGGCTGAGATTAGCGCTGGACATTTGTGGTTATGGTTTAGGCCTATATTGTCCAAATGAATGGAAGTCAATGCAAGTTTGGCACAGTGCATGTGTGTGTGTGTGTAGATTTCTCCTTTTTAACTTTATTAAATGTATAAACTTAGTCTTTTATCCGTTTCTGATGAATATGACATTAATCCGTATTGGATTATATATACTTCCTGTATTTTCCCTGATCAACTGACAGATTTGTCTCTCTATAGATAAACGGATGATGTTTAAAATAACGTCACTTATGCATCATGCTCCTTATAACAGTCTCGTGCTAAACGTGACGATAGTTTTGCCTTTTTTTTGGATCATTATATGTAACAAGTTTACCACACTGCACAGTTTATGGCTGAACAAATGACACATTCAGATTTATTATAATTCATATTTGGTGTAATTGTACTGCCATTAAAGATATAAGATTTAAAGCCTTTAATTAGCTATATATTATATTTTCCATTCATGTCAAATACATATACTTTATATATATTTTTTAAATCCTCGTGTTCAAAGATCAGTGCAGCCCTGTTTTCCCTCCACGTCATTAAAACTAAACTCCTGCTGAGACTCAGGCCCTGAGCAGCCACTGTTCCACACGCGCAATAAATAAAACAAAATGCTGCTGTTCATGCAGAGCATCCGCTCCTCTGAGGATCTATACAGAGGAACTATATATATATATGTGTGTGTGTGTGTGTGTGTGTGTGTACAGTGGGAGAGAGAGAGAGGACATTCCACGGCTGTGTAATTGAATGCAGCTTGTAAGTGCAGAGCCGCTGCGTGACGTCCTCGTGTCTGCGCCTCCTGATGCTGACAGATCTGCGTTATTGTCGTTCTGACGGAACATGAAAAATGGACAGAGTGGGATTTTTAATGGAGACTCTGGGGGGGGGGGGGGGGGGGTATTTTCCTGTTAGAAAGAAAGAAGGATAAAGAAAGAAAGAAAAAAGGGCGTGGCCTGCACGTGAACCTCAGACTGCCATTGGCCGCATGTGCATTAAAGCCAAAACATGTCTGTAATCCATCCACTGAAAACATGACACACACACACAGAGGTTTGTGCAGCTATCCTTCTTAGGACACTAAAGGTCTAGATCCCATTAGGACCAGGTTTTGCCTGCATTTAAGACAAAACCTTACCCTTAACCAGTCAATATCCAGCCCTTCAGTTAACCTACAGTCCAGATCTGACTTAACTCAGACTGGAGTTCCTCAGACGTGAGGTTTTGCCTCGTTAGGACCAGGTTTTGGTCTCCATGAGGACTCCTGCATGGTCCTTGGTTTATAACAGAAAAAAAGCGCTCTTGCAAGGCTGACACTGCACAAAAACATGTAGACAGCGAGATAATAACAAGGCTAATGACGTCATCAACTTTACCTCAGCCCTCCGCCAGGTGTTACGCACGAGACAAATCTGTTACCTCGGGAGGCTGCACGAGACATCGGCAAAAAAACCCCCCAGAAACAATAAAAGGTATCCCACCCTCCTCCTCCTCCTCCTCCTCTTACTCCTCCTCATCACATCCTCCTCCTCCTCCTCCCTCCGGTTACGCACCGCAGCCCGCGCGCACACACCTTCCTTCCTTCCTGTGGACACCTCGCGACATCTCGCGGAACCGTCACATGTCCCCACAGTTTCCTCGCGCGCGCGCGTGTGGCGTCACGGCATCACGGATGAGACACGAGAGCGACCTGTTAGCGCGCGGACTGAAGCAAAGGAATAAAGGAGGAGAGGAGAGGAGAGGAGAGGAGTCCATGATGGACGATGACGAAGAGGAAGAGGGGTGTCATCCGGTTCCGGTCCAAAAACAGTAGTCTAGGAAGCAACAGCTGCCGCAGCAGGGAGGAGGCGCAGCAGGAGGAGGAGGAGGAGGAGGAGGAGGATCCGTGGACACACCGAGGACATGTCACACTCTAAAGGTATGGAGCAGAGGACGCGGGGACAGACAGAGACATGAGGAGATCCGGGATGATGATGGAGGCAGAGGAGGTGAAGAAGAAGAAGAAGAAGGAGATGAAAACAAAAGGGGGCGGAGACTCCGAAAAACAAGTGATGGAGGAGGAGGTGGAGGACTGAAAAACAAGAAATGAACATGAGGAGGAGGAGGAGGAGGCTGTTTGGTCTGGAGGCGAGACAAGGTGACTCCTCAGTGTGTGTGTGTGTGTGTCCTCTTCCTGTCTGCCTCACACTCTTTTCTCTCAATCGTCTTTCTCTGCGTTTTATGGCGGGCTCTTAAAGTCCTGAAAGACAAAGAGAGTCATTTTGCTGCTCTCTCTCTCTCTCTCTCTCTCTCTCTCTCTCTCTCTCTCTCTCTCTCTCTCTCTCTCTCTCTCTCTCTCTCTCTCTCTCTCTCTCTCTCTCTCTCTGGTTTTATGACTCCATCAGGGCTGAATTGCCTTCTTCTTCCTCTCGTGTCCAGTGACCAGCAGCAGGGACGCATTAAAGGGTCGAGCCTGCTTCTTATTGTTGTTGTTGTTGTTGTTGTGATGGTGGTGTCAGATAAAGTGACACAGACAAACCAAGTTTGTTTGCTTTTGTTTGTTTGTTTGTTAGCTTCCTGTCCTGAGCTGCTGGGGCAGGAGGGAGGGAGGGATGAGGAGGAGGAGGAGGAGGAAGATGCATCTATAGATGTTTCCTCCCCCCCTCACCTTCACCAGCACGAGCTCAACAAAGAATAGATAGATAGATAGATAGATAGATAGATAGATAGATAGATAGATAGATAGATAGATAGATAGATAGATAGATAGATAGATTCACCCATAGACTATTACTCTTTTTAAAAGGCTATTTATTGGAGCATGTGATCATTTTAACCAATGAGAAAAGTCACTACTAATGGCATTTTGTTTGTTTATAATAGTTTTTGATTGAATGATGTGTATGTATATATATATATATATACGTATATATGTATATATATATATTTATACATTTATATACATGTGTATATATATATATATACATTTATATATATATGTATGTATATGTATATATATATACTTGTATGTTTGTGTATATATATATATACTTGTATGTTTGTGTATATATATATACGTATATATATATGTATATATATACGTATATATATGTATATATATATACTTGTATATTCATGTATACATGTATATATGTATTTATGTGTGTGTGTGTATATATGTATATATCTATATATGTATAACCCTAACCCATATAGCAACGTTATGACCCCTGACCCCAACAAAACAAAAACAATAATATATATTTAATAACATAACTCAAATTAAAATAAGAAATAAGAAATACTAAACGAAAAAACTAATAAAAATAAAATAAAAATAAATTAATACAATATTGAGGTCAACTGACTCACCATATACTGACTGTGCAGTGATTGCAGGCATAATTCCAGATGATAATAACATCATTAATACAAGTTCAGTTAATCTGAAGTACGTGTTTTAACATAAGTTCACCGAAAGTGATGCCACGTCTGATTCATAAATAAACAAAAACAAAAAAACTGGTCAACATACAAACAAAACAAAAGAAAACCCCACATTTGACCCACTTTTGAATAGATAAATTGTAGATAGATAGATTTCTATATGTTCATCTACGTTTCGTTTAAAGGCCCAAACATAGGTTAATTAAAAGGGAAGTTGCTATTTATTTATTTATTTATTTATTTATTTAGCCATGTATTTATTCACCCATCTCTGTGCATTTGTTATAAGCAGACAAAAACCCTCGTGACCTACTGTATATATGACAATACATGACGTCATCTATAGTCGTCCAACAAATAAATCCAAATAACACATTTTGACGCACAACTGTAAATAATATGTGCTTCTTAAAAATCCACAATAAGCACTTGTGTGGATTTTTCATGATACCGAGTCATTAAACTGAACATGATAAATAATAAATATAAAATAAATAATATACTGTATTTACATAAACACGTGTAAATAAATAGTCTTTAACCTCAGCGCTGTTCTCTGCACCTGACAGCAGCCGGAAGTGTGCACGTGTGGGAAAATGGCGGGAGGAGGGGGAAAAAAAATGGCTGCTGGTGTAAATTATGATCTTCATCGTGATTTGACTATGAAACGACCTGAGTGTGTCACGCGCACCCAGATGTAACATGAACGCACTGCTGCTGCTGCTGATGTGAGGCTGCACGAGGACACACTGTACACGTGACGTCACGGACGTCAATAAAAAGCATATTTGGCCTCATCAGAGGCAGCTGTTGACTCTCGCGATGGCGCGTGATGATTTTTTGTTGTTGATTTATGTCATTTTTATTTCCATTCTCTGTCCGTCCATCTTAAAATATGTAAACGTAACGGATACGCTTCATGTTTTTATTTCCTTTTTTTTTATGTACGTCTCGTGCAAACATGCCAGGATTCTCTTTTTCTTTTTTTTCTTTTTTTTATTCGTCCAAGTAAAAGTCGTGTGGAGGAAAAACCACAGAGACGAAATCATCATAAAATGTCTCAGGGAAACTATACGACATTTTCCTCTCTCTCACACACACACAGACCTTATAATTATAACAATAATAATGATAATAATAATAATACAAATAATAATAATGTTAATTAAACCTTCAAACTCTCGATATAATTTTACTAAATCAAAAATGTGTGTCTGTCTCGTGCAGATCCTCTCTCCCTGCAGATGAAACCCTTCACAGTGGCTCGTGGGTCACGCTGTCCACGCGCCCGGGCTCGCGCCACGACTCACACACAGTAAGTATCGACTTGATCTGATTCTGTCCCAAATAAAAACCTGTGGAGCTGCCGGACAAAGACTCTCACCTTCAACATGGAGGATTGTCCTGTTAACGCCACAGCGCCGCCTGGAGACCGACTGCAGGGATAGTAATGATGAAGGTGATGATGAAGAGGAAGAGGGGCCTTCTGGCACGGATTATATGAAGCACGACACGAGGACGAGGGATGATGAAGAGGAGGCCACACTGGCACGAGATCAGGGAGCGGGTCAGATACTAAAATGGCGTCATTTATTTTATTTTATATATATATTTTTTAACAATCTACACTTGTTAAATCCGACCTTTTTTATTTGTTTTGGAGATAAAAGTGGTGTGTGTGTGTGTTAAAGCCATCCCATCGTGTCGTTTCGATGTTTTCTCCGTTCTTCCACTTTTCTTTTTCTTTTTAAAAAAAAACAAAAACACATCGATCTTAAGCGTTTTTTTTGTTTTTTATTTTTATTTAATTTGATATAATCCCACCTTCTGATTCTCATGAGTCCATCTCAGCCTCAGTCTGACGCTCTTCATCTCACGGTGAGTTCAGGCCCTTTTTTTTACTTCCAAAAATAACGTGGTTATTACTATTATTACTTTTCAATTATGTCTGATTTTAATTAATAATACTATGTATAAATAAGCTTGAATTTTACACATGTTATTCCCCAAAGTTTAAAAATAAATACTGGGTCAATTAGACATATGTGACCATATATTATTATTACTATTATTATTATTATTACTACATATTTGACATATACCTTTCTTGTTAATTTTAGTCTATAACACACAGCTTCTAAGGACTCTCAGACAATTCAATATTGTGTGTAAAAACTTTTCTTTTAGTGGATTTTCTACATAAATAAAGTAAATTTGCGACAAAAATACACATTTTTGCTCTATAGAAGGCAAACAATCCAATATGTCAAAATATAAATGATAAGAGTGTATAAATAAAGCACAAGACAGTGTCAATTCTGATTTAATATATTATATATGCGATAAAACTGTTCTTTAGCACACTATACAACAATTTTGTATGAAAATATGCCAAAATGTAAAAGTAAAATGGCTTAAAAATTGCATATTTGTTTAATTATATAAATAAAATGTATTGGTTTTGGAATTTATGTTAAATAATCAAGTAAAACACAGAAAACCTCAGTATCCTAGGAGTGTTTACAGGATCACACGTCACTCTAAATGTTCTGTTCTTTCTCTTCTAACAAAATAATGAAGTTTCCTTAAAAAACAAAAAAAGAAAGGGGTAAAAAAAACCTCCACAGTGTCCATAAATTACAATAATTTGATAATTTGCGAGGCCAAATTCTTTTTTGTCAAACACAATATGGTAGGGTGTGTGTGTGTGTGTGTGTGTGTGTGTGTGTGTGTGTGTGTGGCGTTCTGCTCTTTTTAAAGCACTGATAATACTACACGTCCACACTGAAAATCCCATAATTATGACTTGAGTATTTAGTTTGTCCTCATTGTTGTCACCTCCTCTTTTTTCGGCAGCTGTAATTTTCCCTCAAAATAAGTCACGGTTGTACAAACCATAGTTAGAAAAAAAACAAAAAAAAGACGTGTCATATTTAAGCTTTCCCAGGGTTTTATTTTTATTCTTATCAAACACCACACTCACACACACACACACACACACACACACACACACACACACACACACACACACACACACACACACACACACACACACACACACACACACACACACACATCACAGTCAGTGAGAAGCTCCTCTGCAAACCCTGCTGCACTAAAACATGTACTGATAGTCACACTGTGATCATTAAGACTCATAAAAACAAGTGTGTGTGTGTGTGTATAAATGGTCCTGTGCTAAAATTAGCAGCACGAGCATCAGCTCACACGTCCACAAATGTGATCTTTACGCCAGAGGGGGAATCACAATCTCTTTTATTTTGCTTTTTTTTTTTGTTGCTGCTTTTTTGGCTTGGTATTCTGGGTCAGAGCAGTAAACATGTCAGTGATGTCACAGATCCTCTCCAAGCTTTTCTGCACACGTGCAGATGGTGCAGGACACTTCCTTTGAGACAGAGATAAAACACACACACACACACAGACAAAATGTGTGTATCTTTATTTCCAACCCTGTTACTTGGTCATATACTGTCTATGCTGCTGTTGCCAGTGAAAAACTACACACATTTGTACTTATAAGTATCTATATCTATATGTTTGTGCAGAGATAAATCAGATACATTCAGGTTGTGCTCAAGCACCTGCACGTTTGACCTCTGACATCAAAGGGCCTCATTTTAATTTTTTTTATTATTATTTTGAATTATTTGGCCCAAGCCTTAAAGAGAACGTATCTTTATTTCTTTAACATGTTAAAATGTTTTGGAGTTTTTTTTCACACACAAGAAGCCACTTAGTTTGCTTGTGTGTGTGTGTGTGTGTGTGTGTGACGGATCTACAGTCTGACATTAAAGGGCCCCATTTGAAGACATTTTAATATATATAATCATATATGTATATATGTGTATATATGTATATACTTATATATATGTATATACATGTGTATATACATGTGTATATGTGTGTATATATGTATGTATATATGTGTGTGTATATATGTTTGCGTGTATGTATGTTTATATATATATATATGTATTTATATATATATATGTATTTATCTATCTATCTATCTATCTATCTATCTATCTATCTATCTATCTATCTATCTATCTATCTATCTATCTATCTATCTATCTATCTATCTATCTATCTATCTATCTATCTATCTATCTATCTATCTATATATGTACAGTATATATATATTTATATATATGTATATATATATACATATATACACACATTTGGCCAATATCATCAGCCCTCAATTAGTGTCTTACAATGTTGAAAACATTTAAAAAACTACATCTTAGTCATGTTTCTACATGGTAAATGGTAAATTCTGCGTTAGTTTATGGTCAATTTCTGTTTAACCCACATACAAAATGTGAATATAGTGTCTAAACGGTGGATCAGCGGTGCCTCGCCTCGCCTTCCAAACTCTAACTGGAACGCTGTGTGTGTTTGTGCGACAGTTCCTGGCTCTGCTCGTCCACATGCCGATGTCTTCTGCTTTGCGACAGATGTGCGATTCGAAAAAAGAAAATGTGCTGCACGAATGTGCGAGCGACGGTGGGTGTGAACGAGTGGGTGAGACTAAAAGAAAGCACGGATATAAATAGGGATTATAATGAGGAAAATGAAGGTACTGATAACAGTTTCCTGGTCCTGAATGTGGTCGAGTTCAGGCACCGAAATCACTCAAAGATGACGGTTTTTTTTCCCCCTCTCATATCATCGTGTCACAACATCCTCTCCCTAAAAACAGATTGTTACAGTTCCCAAAACACCCCGAACAATCTGCAACAAATCTCTCCCGATGTTTAGCCCTGAACTGTGGTTTGCTGTTTTCTCGCACACGCCTCGTTCTCACGTGGAATGTTAGCGCGCTAACCGCAAACCCTGTCACCTCTTGCGGGAGGAGCGTTTTTTTCACTCAGATGCTCAGTGTCGCAGTGGAAATGATGTCGAAAATGTCGAAAAATGCCCACACGTGGAAGACATGGAGTCGTTTAGCCAGAAAAAAAAAAATGGAACAGAAAGTCAAAGTTTTGTGCTTTAAATGATTTGCAGGGAACTAAAATAAGAAGAAGAAAACCAGGCTGTGCACATTCTACACTCACACTGATAGTTATGTTGCTGGATGATCGAGTTTCTTCTGGATTACTATGATTTCTGAATAAGAAAAAGTTAAACATCAACATGAAGAAAAGCATTCTAGAGGCATAACGGCTGGAGGCTGCACTATGTTCACAATGTTACTGTTTATTCTTTTGTACAAAAGTGCAGAATGGACAAATATTGTCAGAAAAGTAATATTTTACAGGATTAATATCTATTATTTGGTGATTTCTGTGACTTAAATTGATGACAGTAGTTGCATCAGTAGTGGTAGTAAAGTGTAGCAGTGTGTGGTTACTGTTACCTGTTTCCAATTTTTGCTTATACCATTTTAAACAATTATATATTCAGGGTATCCACGGGGTCTTAAAAAGTCTTAAATCCAATAATTTGAAATCCTAAAATCTCCTAAAAGGTCTTAAATACAATTTTGAAAGGTCTTAAACATTTATTAACGTTACTTTTATTTAAAACGTGCATAAACTTCAGTCTCGCTTTGAAATGTTTCTATTTTTGAGGATGCGATAACAACAATAACTACAACACGGAACTAAAGTAGGTCACCTGTGCTGCCTGGTGACAATTTATCGAGCACCACTAGGTAGTGTGCTGTGCGCGCGCCGCGGTCTTTTATAGCTTAGCTTAGCATAGCAGCGGAGAAAACGTAACGTAAGCCCAAAAAATATTTGCATTAAAAATGTTTTTTTGCAGACTGCAAATCATGTTTTGGCGTCATGTGGCGCCACATACCGCCGTCTACCGATCATTGCAGTCTGTAGAGTCTCAGCTGCCGAGCAACCGCGGGTTGCCAGTTACGTCAGAAAACGAAACCTAAAAGACCTCGGTATTTTGAATTTGAATGTAGTAACTGTTTTTGGCCACATTCTTACATATGGCACCTTTAAGAAGTAGAAAGTGAGGATACTTTAATGTAGGTTACTTTAATGTACCACCATGTGTTTCACCCGTGGACGTTTTTTGACCGCATGCACCAAAAATGTGATCTAGAAAGAAGTCTTTAGGAGGAAAAAAAAACACAATATTTTTTCCCTCTACTAAAGTCTAAAATCAGTCGGATTAGAGCAAACACTGGAGCCACAGAGTCCAGTGCTGGATGAAGCGTGACAGATTGACAGTGACATCAGGCTCTGGCAGCATCGCCAGCACTATCAGATGCACCACAGAGCAGTAAATCGCTCTTCTCGTCTCCTGTGTTCCTCTTAATAGACTCACTAAATAACTATTGCCCCCCGTTTCCTGACCAAAAGCAAGGGGCAGAAGTTCAAGACAGCGGCTACAGCGTCGTATCACGTTACAGCACGCGCGCGCGCGTTTTAAAATGGCCTCACGTGAGGGTTAGAACATGTAGGTTATAAAATGGTGTCGGTGATAGACCTGACCGTCACCCCGTTTGACTGCAACGCCGAAAACACCGCCGCACCGGGTCGTTGCGTCACACGAGGTTCCAGCGAACCCCCCGCGGGGGCTTTTAGCCTCGGAGCTTTGATCAGGAACACATGGCTGAACTTCCTCTGCCGCTGCAACACGGGCAGCTGCTGTCCGTTTGTGAGGAAGAGCGAGGGAAGAAAGACGCTGCTGCTGCTGCGAGGGGGAAGCGACGCCGACTAAGTAAAAAAATAGTGCAAATGCAAAGGGCTTTGAGCGGGACGCGGGGCAGAAGAAACAACGGGAAGACGCGAGGAGGTCGAAATGGGAGAAGACAGATGGTAATAAAGGAAGGAGGGAGCGCGGCCCCCATCGGTTTGTGGACTGCAGGTCTGCAGGCGCCATGTTTGAGACAGCAGCATTTCTCCAGCGCCTCACTGTCTCCTGCTTCACATCAGCCTCCGTCTGCCTCCCTTTCATGCCGTCCTTTATCCCGTCTGTCTCTATCCCCACCTTCACTTTTTTTTTTTACCATGGGGGGTAATTCACCAAGTAGTTTATTGGTGGCTGCAGGAAGTGGAGGAGGTGGTCGAAAAAGCAGGGGGTGTATATGACTATAGTGTGGGTTTTATGGCCCCTTATTGTCTCTTAGTGGTCAACAAAAGGAGGCCTGTGCCTCCTGGAAAGGTCTGCATCCTTTCTCGTCCTTCCTGTCTGTGTCCGAACGTGTGTTCCGAATGCACGTGGTTGATTTTGGCGTTGTAATGTTCCGATTTAATGGCATTTTTTAGCCTTAAAGGCGCCATATGTAAGAATGTGGCCAAAAACGGTTACTACATTCAAATTCAAAACACCGAGGTCTTTTAGGTTTCGTTTTTCTGACGTATAACTGGCAACCCGTGGTTGCTCGGCAGCTGAGACTCTACTGACTGCAATGACCGGTAGACGGCGGTAGGTGGCGCCACATGCCGAAACATGCTTTCAAAACATAAACATGATTTGCAGTCTGCAAAATGTTTTTTTGAATGCAAATATTTTGTCTGTACTGTTGTTGTTGGTGAGTTCAGTTTGTTATATGAACATTATTCCTGAGTCTCTGTGACATATTAGGACGATTTTATGGCCAGTTGCTTTAGATTTATTACATAATGCACCTTTAAACCGGTTGCCAACCACAGATACGCGCAAGAACCAGAATTAGCTTCGTCGTTTACATGTCTACAGACATGCAATAGCATCGTCGTGGTGTTTCAGCTGCACGTGAAACCAAAAGTGCTTTGGGTTTAGGCACAAAAACCACCTGGTTAGTAAAAAATCCAACATTTTGGTCACTTGATCCGTGGTCTCGCTGCGTTTCATGCTGCCGCCGCCACTGCCGCCGCGCCAAACCCTCTTCCTCCTCCCCCACCGTGAAAACTCTGCCTCAAACCATTCTTGATATGAAGATGACACGTATGGAAAATCAAAATGGCCAAAATTACAACATTCAATTTCTGTTTGCCCTGCAATGGCTTTGCAAGTAAAAGTCAAACAGCAACGGCGTTTCTGCTGCGGGGACCAGGACATTTTGTCTGTCATCTGAAGGACAACTCTTCTGAAAGGACAAATCTTCTGAAAGCCGCGCGTCCAGGATGTCCTGCACACAACTTCCCATGTCACGATCACAAGTTCACGAGTTCATTTTGAACACAGATGGTAACAAGCAGTTAGAAGTTGGTAGTGGCGGAAATTAGTTCAACACTTGCTTTCCTGCATGGATTTGATCTGATATCTCTTATATTTCTTCCCCAAACCCTAACCTTAACCCAGACCTGACCCCTAACCATAACCCGGACCTGAACCCTAACCCTAACCCGGACCTGGACCTGACCCCTAACCATAACCTGGACCTGACCCCTAACCATAACCTGGACCTGAACCCTAACCCGGACCTGGACCTGAACCCTAACCCTAACCCGGACCTGAACCCTAACCCTAACCCGGACCTGAACCCTAACCCTAAGCAGTTAGAAGTTGGTAGTGGCGGAAATTAGTTCAACACTTGCTTTCCTGCATGGATTTGATCTGATATCTCTTATATTTCTTCCCCAAACCCTAACCTTAACCCAGACCTGAACCCTGACCCTAACCTGGACCTGAACCCTAACCCGGGTCTGAACCCTAACCCGGGTCTGAACCCTAACCCGGACCTGAACCCTAACCCGGACCTGAACCCTAACCCGGGTCTGAACCCTAACCCGGACCTGAACCCTAACCCTAACCCGCTGCACAAGCTGGTGCCCTTAGTAATTCACCAGACGAGTTTGAAGCCTGTCAATCAAACTGTTTCGCAAACACATAGATGTACGTTGAATGCATAGATAGAATCCACCCTTTGTTTTATCGTATCGGCATATTATCCACACAGAAACTGCGTTGTTTGGAGCCCGGAAAAAAACAGAATCTCCAGAATGTCAACCTTGTGCTAGCATTTTCTGTTGTTGTCGACTTCTTCGCAGCAGGACTACAGTGCAGCGCTGTGGCTTGGCTCGTGTATTACAGCATTTAGAGTCGTTTCGGGGCGGGTTTTTGCGTGTGGTACGAGGCCGGGACGGACAGATGTTCCTTGCATTACATAGTAAATATAGATCTGTGTTACTGTTTTTTTTTTTACCCCTGCTGGTTTTTATTTGGCCCCTTTATCGGCATTTTGGCCAGGGTCAGAAGTAAAATTGTAAAAAAAACAAATGACGTAATGAATCTTCGATACCGAAGAGAGCTGAACCTGGTCGATGAAACCCTCTCTCCTCGTACATTATAGTCTTAAAACAGCACACAAACAGCAGCCGATCCTCAGGTTCATCTCCGTTTCCCCCCCCAAACGTCTTTTTCACATGTGGGTCACACAGTTGGAGATCCATTAAAACGGAGCAGGCATCAGTCGTTGAAGGGATTGTACTAGTTAGATGTGATTTACAGCCTCAGCCTGACCCCCCCCCCCCCCACTGCTGGAATCAGCCACATGCACGCTAATCATTCGATTATAGTCGCAGAAAAAAGCAGTCGCCGACGCCACACGAATTTGCCGCAGTGTGTTTTTGTGCTTACGTGATGGTTAACTATCAGTTTGTGGAGGATCTTTTCATTCTCTTATTTTAAGGTGTTTTCATTCTCGTGTGAACTCAAATCATGTGGAGAGCAGACAAAGATGGCCGACCCGCTGGGAACAGATTCAAGGCTAAAAGTGAAACCGATGAAAGAAATCAACACTACAAAAGACTCTGGGATTTACATTGTTCTGTAAAGTCATAAATGGCGATGGTGTAACGCGGCGTTTGATGTTATATTGATTCTTTAAAGCACTATTTCTCACCGCTCTGCATGTATTGAACGTTTCCCTGCTCCAACGCACACACGATTCAAATTAACGAGTTGTTAGCAGACTTTTGCGAGGCTTGATGACGGCGCTGACCTTTTGATTCAGGTGTGTTGGAGCAGGGGAAACTCATAACAACGTCAAAATCTGCCAAGTTTATGTTATATGCCAAGTTAAACTGTTACCTCTGAGTCATCTTACTCATCTTCAACCACTTTGGTGCCAATCTCAGCTGACATAGACATCACACTTGCACTACTACACTCTTAGAAATAAAAGTGCTAAGTAGAAGCCTTTTTGGCTCCAGGTAGAACCCTTTTGGTGGGTTCCACCAAGAACACTTTTAAAACCCTTTATTCAGGAAAGGTGTTTCAAAGGGTTCTCTGGATCAAAAAGGTTCTTACTAGAACCATTAGGGTTACCAAGAACCCTTGAAAAACCACTTTCTTCGAAGAAGAGGTAGAACCTCAGCCCTTGTAGAAGGACACTTTTGGAACCCTTATTTCTAAGAGTGTATCAATTGTCCAATTTGCCTCATCCCCAAATCTGTGTTTTTGGACTGTGGAAGGAAACTGGAGAACCCAGATATGAACCCATGCACACACAGGGAGAATCATCTCATACAGAACCAAAATATAAAGTCTATTGATTTTAATGTAGGAAAGTCCTCATTTGCTGAAGGCCACGGCAGCAGTACATCGATCTATAAGAGCAAGAAGCAGCATGTGTTAGCATAACGGTCTAATGGTTTGCTTGACAGCCTTCAAACTTGTCATGCGACTCGACTCGCTAAAGGCACCTTTGTGTACAACACTGACTTTGGTGGTGTTTGGATAAGAAATGCAACAGATACATCACTTAAAAAAATGCTGCTACTGATTAAAACCCCACTTTTGAAATGCATGTAAACGCGTTAGCCACACTCAAACTGTACTTAAAGTGAGCTGCAGTTGAGGGTTTAGTTACTTTAAGGGGTCGTCACAGCGCGGGAGTTTAATTACTATTATATGTATACGTTCCAGAAATAATAGAAGGAGCTGTAGTACTGAGGATGGATTACTGAACGGGATTATCAGGCCCAAGCCTCTGTGCTACTATGCCGATATCTTGGCTACTATGTTATTCATCCGGCTCGTGTTCCCGTCCCATGTCTTAGTGTGGCCCTCAGTCAAATAACAGAGGGTTAGTTATGTGATATGTCTAATAGGGCCCCTAAATCATATTATTATAATAATATGATAATTATTGTTATTGTTGGAGGAAGAGAATCTGTGAGATTTCGAGATAGACCGCTGTCAATGTGTGCGTGAGTGTGTGTGTGTGTGTGTGTGTGTGTGTGTGTGTGTGTGTGTGTGTGTGTGTGTGTGTGTGTGTGTGTGTGTGTGTGTGTGTGTGTGGGAACTGACTCATAATACCATTACTAAGGCTGGTACACACTGACGAAGACAAAGGCAATTAAAAAAAACATGGCAGAATGCAGACTGGAATGGAGGAGGCTGGATTTATAGTCTGTCAGTTTAAAAAAATTATAATGAATAAAAGTTTCGACATTAATGAATAGCGGAAATAAACAGTATAGTTGGCCGTTAGCTAAAGTTGAGTGTGTGGGCGTGTGATGTAACAGAATAGCAACGCATGACGCTAATGAGCTGAAATCTGAAAATGTCACGACCTAGTGTAAAAGTGGCACAATTTAATAAATCACATAGCTTTAAACAAGTTAAAGGTGCTTTATGTAATAAATCTAAATCAACTGGTCATAAAATCCTCCTAATATGTCACAGAGACTCAGGAATAATGTTTTCATATAACAAACTGAACTCACCAACAACAACAGTACAGACAAAATATTTGCATTAAAACAAATATTTTGCAGATTGCAAATCATATTTTGGCATGTGGCGCCACCTACCGCCGTCTACTAGTCATTGCAGTCAGTAGAGTCTCAGCTGCCGAGCAACCACGGGTTGCCAGTTATACGTCAGAAAACGAAACCTAAAAAGACCTTGGTATTTTGAATTTGAATGTAGTAACTGTTTTTGGCCACATTCTTACATATGGCGCCTTTAAGCTTATAAATAGTGAGTGAAAAGCGTATTCTGTTAGTTTTTTTTCCACCGTCCGCTTATTAATTGAATAAAGTGAGCTTTGTCTTTTTTTTATTTATTTATTGATAATCAATCTCTTGATACAGCTGTGCGTATCAAGAGGAACAATGGGATCAAATTAAAAACAGAACCTCTGGATTACATGCTGCATTATTTCCTGTCAAATCCCTCATTCCTCAGAATAGCAAGTTTAATCCAGTGTGGGAAATACTTTAAAAGTAAAAAATGATAAAGGTGCAACAACAACAACAACAACAAAAAGTGCTCTGTATCCTAATTTTCCTAACCTGACTGCGTCTGTGTGAGTGTTTCCAGGTACGACCGACGCTGGATTGACCGCAGCAGTTGTGTGATGTAGGTAGTTTCAAGTTGTTGGGCTGGATCTTTAAAATCACAGGAACCTGAAACTGCCTGAATCACAGCAGCTGCATCACGGCCCCAACAACACGACCCACGAGTGCACGAGCGAACACTTCACCCGACACCGCCTCTGTCAGCTGTTTGCTGTGCACTTTGTTCGCCAGTCAAAGTGTTTTTCTTCTCCTAAATGGACAACGTGATGGATAAAACAAACTGCAGCCTGTTCACATTTGTTGCTTTTGCCAAAAAGCCCGACGTGAATTCAAAACACATGTCCTTTGATGTGGGATTGAAAAACGGTTACATGGTGGTTTTTCCCATGTGCTGCTGCATCAGAAGCCTCAGCAAATGTGGTCTTTGTTTGCAGCAAGGTGCTTCCAAATATCTTTATTTCTTTTCTTTTTTTTATATCTGGTGTCTTTGGCAGACCTTTGGCCCATTGTGTTCGACATGGATTTGGTTTAAAGTGAAAGTTGCAGTTGTACTTTTAGATGTAAAATGTGTTGCGTTACTCCAAACATATCTGTACAAATGTAAACAGAAAAGCTGCATGTTTTATTTCACGTTGGATTTATGGCGGTGATGATGGTGGTAAATAAACAAAGGAATTAAAGCTAATATTGTTTAATATAAGTGTCATTGTTTTTTGTTATAATTCACTAGATGTTACCGTTTTACTTGTTTGAAACACGTCTACAGATGTGCATATCAACGTGATGGCGTTTTGACAACTCGACGTCGACATATGAAGCAACTTTATCATTCGATGGCTTCATTCTGCATATAAATTACAAATGTAATATTGGTTTAATTGCAAAAACTGTTTGATTTCTGCTCCAATTTGACTTTCTGTAGCCATGTTCCCCCCCCCCCCCCCCCTCTCCAGCTCCACGGTGTCATCCGCAGCCACAGCTGTTTTCTCCGCGCGCACAGCTGCTCGGCAGCAAACGGCGAAACAGTCGGAGCGTGACGCAGAGGAGATGAAAGCGGGTGAATCTCAAAGTGCTTTCTCTTCATTCTGATTCTTCATCTTCTCCAGTGTTCCGCCAGGTTTCTGATGCAGAAACGACGTCGTTCGCCGAGGTATTTTGGTAATGCAGCGACGGACGTTTGGTTGTAAATCAGTAGCTGTCGTTATGTGCGGTGTCCCCCAGGGATCTATTCTAGGCCCACTCCTATACTTCTTATCTGCATTAATGACTTAGTTGCAGCATTATCTTCCTTGATTGTATTATATTTACATTAAAAATATGAAATAAAACCAATTATCTTCCTGGTGGTGGAAATAACCCAGTTATTCAGGTCTCACCTATACAAGATTTCTTGGATGCATGAAACACTAACCTAGCAAAGTTAAAATGATTGTGTTGAATTCATCCTTATCTTACACGTTGTATTCTATAATATGAATAAATATCAATGTGCTTTTATGTAAAACTCTTGGTATAAATGGGCTCAGCGTTGGAGAAGTTACATCCAAACTGTACTTAAAGGTGCCATATGTAAGAATGTGGCCAAAAACGGTTACTACATTCAAATTCAAAAATACAGAGGTCTTTTAGGTTCCGTTTTCTGACGTAACTGGCAACCCGTGGTTGCTCGGCAGCTGAGACTCTACTGACTGCAATGATTGGTAGATGGTGGTAGGTGGCGCCACATGCCAAAACATGATTTCAAAACATAAACATGATTTGCAGACTGCAAAAAACTAAAAATAATGCAAATAAATATTTTAAATACATTTTTCAATGCAAATATTTTGTCTGTACTGTTGTTGTTGGTGAGTTCAGTTGGTTATATGAACATTATTCCTGAGTCTCTGTGACATATTAGGAGGATTTTATGGCCAGTTGATTTAGATTTATTACATAATGCATCTTTAAATCTACATATTTTAAAGAATTTTAAGACTTAGGAAATATACTGAAGTATGTTTAGTTTGTTTTTACCGACTTGTTCCTCCTCCGTTTTGTGTATGCACATGAATGTAACAATGTAATATTCCACATATATATCTATATTACATATTAAATTACATTAACTTATGCACACTGTGTATTTCCACTGTTTTTGTTTGTTTGGTGCAAAATAAACAAACCTAAACCTAATTTGGTTTCACTGTTTCTCTTTTACTGCCTGCAAATCACAGAATATATGACATTATTGACATTTCACACGGAATAAAATGGTTGTTTTCAACATCATGATGACAGAGTTCTTAAGTATTTGAGGATCAGAAAACACAGTTCAGGATCAGTTCGGAACTGAGATTTGTTGCAGACTATAACGACGTAATGAGGAAGTTATGGACAGCTATCAACGCCGTGTGTTTTTACGATGAAGATGTTGATGCTATGAAGGAAAAAAACAACAACAAAAAAACTATATTTTTTCCAGCCCTAACCAAGAACCACAGAGCGCCTGTGAATCCACATTAATAATCCGGATTGAGGTGGCCGTCGTCTTGTCTTCACTGAAGTGCATATTAACGTTGATAGTGTTTTATCCGTTTGCTGAGGTTTTGGCAGATGTGACGAAATCAGGGTGATGATTTCCTGCTCGTGAATGTGGTTGGGTTTAGGCCCAAGAAAGCATCTGGTTTGGACTAGGAAGATAAAATATGTTTTTTCTTCTCTCTCTCGTTCTCTCTTTTAGCAGCAACAAGCACTCCATAAAAAAAATCCTAAGATAAAGAGACATCAGATGTCTGTAGAACGACATTAAAAACACACCGTGTGACAGTTAGAAGACATCTGAGGTACTCATAGATACAATAAAACACACATTTCGACTCAAATACCTGTAATTAATGTGACTTATGTGTTGTCTTGTAGTGTAAAAACATACCACGACGCCTTCATAACAAGACAAGAATCCGTCTTATCGACCGCTCCGGCTATTTTTGGTCTTTTTCAGAAGTATTGAGAATTGGCAAGACGACGCAACACAGCTTTATTTGTCCGGAACATTTCATACACAGGGGAAACTCAGTGTGTGCCTTACCTACAAGAACACAACAACAGATACAAGTTGGCAAACATGGAAACGCACACTTTGAACAAAACCCAATTACAGTAAAAAAATGAAACATGAAAGAGCGGAAGAAAACACAAACGTTCGACTAATGCGGCATCAAAGGGTAATTGACTTGAAGAAATATTAAAAGGATGTAAAGCAGAAACTTTAAAGTGCTTTAACGGAGCTCAATCACAAGCGTATGAGAACAGAAATGGTTTTAACCTGGTTTTTGTTCTGTTGGGAGCTCCAGTTCCAGTTAAAAAACGATGCTCCACCGTTATTCGGTTTGAACTCTGGTCTCGACTCTCTGACCTGAGTCGGTAGATCTCAGAGTGAGTGCCACTGCACTGTTTTTAATATGTCATTATTCATGTGTGCGGACGGTGAGAGTTTGGGGAGGTGTGACGGACAGGTCGACAGACGGGGTCAGACGGGAGTCTCTGTGGATTATGTTGTTTTGCAGATGATATTGTAATCTGTAGTGAGAGGAGAAGGGGACGGGAGGGAGAGAACGTGGAGAGGTGGAGGTCTGCACTGGAGAGAAGAGGAATGAAGGTTAGAGTCGGAGTAGAGGTGGTGAAAGTGGATGAGTTTAAATACCTGGGGTCAACCATCCAAAACAACTTCAGAGAGGTGGAGAAAAGAGTGCAGCAGAGTGGAGGTGGTGGTGAAACTTGCTATGATGTGTGTGGCAGTGGCACAAAATGGAGAGGACAAGATGAAGATTCACTCTGGAGACATTAAAGCTCACATAGAGTGGTCCTGTTGCACATATATATAGTTAGTTATGGAGGTCTACTTACATACATGAACTTGTTTTTATGGTCAAAAACCTCCTAGTTGCTGTAAACGAGCCAATAGAAATCTCTCCTTACTGACGCTCTCCTCAGCCGCGATATTTCAGACATAAATCTCAACCCCAGAAGACAGAGTGTGTTGTGATTGGCCAGTACCGGAAGTGATATATTCAGCACACCCGCTCTCAGAAGCACAGCTCCCCCCTCTGGAACGGTGGATGCACTGCTACTCATTATCAAAACATTGTTTTAACAATGTTTAAAAATAGCTTCTTCACGACTCCCCGCCGCAGTCCCTTTGATGACCTTTGACCCATAGTCAGAAGACACTGTCGCTCATGAAACACCTCCACAACAGACGTTATTCTTCTTCTGCCGTTCAATGTACGCAACCGGAGCAGGACGATCTGCTGTTCAGGAGAATTGCTGTTTACGTAACCGGACCGGGTTTTTTCAGCGATCTCACTGAGCCCAAGATTACAATACAACACAGTTTTATCAGCAGTGGCTGAACTGTTTGTTTTGAACCTTCAGGGCTTCGTAAACAAGGTAATGACGCAGATACACACTAAAAAACAGTGTTAATTGGAACTTCCAGTCTCGGTCTTGGTCTTGGGCTTGTAACTAATGGGAATTGGCCTTGCCAGTTCGAATCCCATCCATATCAAGGGCTGGAACCCCTGAGCAAGGTTCCGATAGAGCGTCAAGGTATCATCAAAACTAGAAAAAGCGTTATATAAATAAATACAGATGGTTTACATCGTTTTGACGTTTAACTGCGAGCACCTCCTCTGCTTCAGTGGCTCTCCTCTGTCTGTAATCATATATGACATAATTTTAAATAAACGGCCACGATTGGTCCAATGTGTCTCCGTACAGATGAGAATCTGTCTGCACAGGACTGCTCTGGTCTGCAGCCTAATCCAATTTGTCCCTGTGATAAAACCATAGTCATCACAGAGATACTACAGGGTAAAAGCAGTTTTTTTTTTTAATTTACAATAGTAATAATAAGACATTTGGTTGTTATTATCACAGTATTAAATGTAATGCATTATTATTAATATATATTAAAAGACTTATTTTGCATCCTAAATATGTTATGACGTCAACATCATTCCGTATCAAATTGTGAAATATACCTTTATAATCATGTATACGCTTAGTCGGACTAAGATATAATACGATTCATAGTCCGATTACGCCTGCATGTACGCGCTTAGTCAAACTAAGATATAATACGATTCATAGTCCAATTACTCCTGCAAGTATAGCTTAGTCGGACTAAGATATAATACGATTCATTGTGCGATTACGCCTGCATGTATACGCTTAGTCAGACTAAGATATAATACGATTCATAGTGCGATTACTCCTGCATGTATACGCTTGGTCGGACTAAGATATAATACGATTCATAGTCCGATTACTCCTGCATGTATACGCCTAAATATGTCATGTCGTCGACATCATTCTGTATCAAATTGTGAAGTATAATCATGCATATCTTTAGCGTGACATCATAATGGGATATTGAGAAATCATTCTTGTCCATCTGCTACTGAACAGTTGTGTTTTTAGACATTCATTGGGCCTCAGGTCATCTGAGTTTGACACTCCTGGTATATGCAGTTCCATAATATCATGTCTTTCTTCTTCTTACGATTCATAGTCCAAATACTCCTGCAAGTATACGCTTAGTCGGACTAAGATATAATACAATTCATAGTCCGATTACTCCTGCATGTATACGATTAGTCGGACTAAGATATAATACGATTCATAGTGCGATTATGCCTGCATGTATACGCTAAGTCGGACTAAGATATAATACGATTCATAGTGCGATTACGCCTGCATGTATACGCTTAGTCTGACTAAGATATAATACAATTCATAGTCCGATTTCTCCTGCATGTATACGCTTCGTCGGACTAAGATATAATACGATTCATAGTCCGATTACGCCTGCATGTACGCTCTTAGTCGGACTAAGATACAATACGATTCATAGTCCGATTACTCCTGCATGTACGTGCTTAGTCAGACTAAGATATAATACGATTCATAGTCCAATTACTCCTGCAAGTATAGCTTAGTCGGACTAAGATATAATACGATTCATAGTCCGATTAAGCCTGCATATATACGCTTAGTCGGACTAAGATGTAATACAATTCGTAGTCTGATTACTCCTGCATGTATACGCTTAGTCGGACTAAGATATAATACGATTCATAGTCCGATTACTCCTGCATGTATACGCCTAAATATGTCATGTTGTCGACATCATTCTGTATCAAATTGTGAAATATAATCATGCATATCTTTAGCGTGACATCATGATGGGATATTGAGAAATCATTCTTGTCCATCTGCTACTGAACAGTTGTGTTTTTAGACATTCATTGGCCCTCGGGTCATCTGAGTTTGACACTCCTGGTACATGCAGTTCCATAATATCATGTCTTTCTTCTTCTTTTTTGACAGTTTGATCCAAAACAGGCAGAACAAAATGGTTGTGTATATATATATGTGTGTGTGTGAGAGGGAGAGGTCACTTGGCGCTGACCTGCCCCCCTCGATCTGCAGAGGTGTTATGATGAACTGCGGCTGCTCAATTTCAAATATATGTTTGATGAAGTCCAGCGTGAAGCCATGGAGCTGTAAATCTCTCTCTCTCTCGTAGGTGACGAAGGGTTCTCCGTGTAATTTGCAGTGCATTTAATAGCACATTAACATTTAAGAGCCACACTTCACTGTCTGACTACCGCTCTGGCACCGCGGCGGCGCTGCTGCACCGCCTGCCACGAGCTCTCCAACATTACATCAAACGTGTTGTTGAGTGTTATTGACATACAAGGCTGTAAACGAAGCAGTTCACTGTAAAAAGTCATGGCGCGTTTTATCGACGAGCCCTACCCCCCCCCCCCCCCCCCCCCACACACACACACACAACATTTTAAATCAACACCTCCAGTAAAACGAGGGTGTGTTGTTGTTGTTCGCTCCGTAATCATAATTTCCTGTCGTCGCAAATTTGACCAATCGATGGAGCTTTCCCGCGAGTTTTACTCCCACACGCAAAACGTTTGCCGTGGAAGACGACGACGCTGCTCCCCGATGTTTTATATCAAATGGTTGATGGAGCGCAAACGCGCGTATAAAAGTCATCGATTGGCATAAAACAGACGGCTCCTTTTACTGCTTGGGAAACTATATGTACCTTTTGGGCAATAGGTGTACTTACAGGTGCAATAATTACCCCTAAGGGCATCTGAAGGCTTTTGTTGGACCTTTCATTCATCTATTTTCTTTACATTGTGATTTTAATTTATTTCTTGTTTCCAGTTCCTTGTTTCCTGTTTTATTTTGAAGTTTTTTCTTGCCCTGCCGTGTGTATTTAGGCCTTGTTTAAACTGCAGCCCAAATCAGATTTGTCTCAACAGCTAAAAAAAACACATGAGAGGCGGAGTTTTCAAACCTGATAAAAATACAATTTTAGTCAGACTAAGACAATGATTCAGTAAATGTCATTGGTCTGACTTAGTCAGACTAAGATATAGTACAATTCATAGTCCGATTACTCCTGCATGTATATGCTTAGTCGGACTGAGATATAATACGATTCATAGTCCGATTACCCCTGCACGTACACGCTTAGTCGAACTAAGATATAATATGATTTGTAGTCCGATTACTCCTGCATGTATATGCTTAGTCGGACTAAGACATAGTATGATTCATAGCCTGATTACTCCTGCATGTATACGCTTAGTCGGACTAAGATATGATACGATTCATAGTCCGATTACTCCTGCATGTATACGCTTAGTCGGACTGAGATATAATCTTTTCATAGTCCGATTACTCCTGCATATATACGCTTAGTCGGACTAAGATATAATACGATTCAGTCTGATTACTCTTGCATGTATACACTTAGTCGGACTAAGATATAATACGATGCATAGTCCTATTACTCCTGCATGTATACGCTTAGTCGGACTAAGATATAATACGATTCATAGTCCGATTACTCCTGCATGTATACCCTTAGTCGGACTAAGATATAATACGATTCATAGTCTGATTACTCTTGCATGTTTATGCTTAGCCATCTTCAGGAATTCTAAATAAAGAGAGAGAGAGAAACAGTTTTCAGTCTTTACTCCACAGTGTCTTATTGAAACTGACAGTTTCTCTTTGACCTAGTGTCTGATTCAGTATATTCTACACATGTTCATGTGCTTCTCATTGCGCTTATGGTGCTAATGTGCCGTATGCATCGTATATATGTTCCAAATGTTATTACATGCTGTAAATCTGCCAGGAGCTGTTGATGAAAATCAACTTGCACTTTTTTTTTATAATCTGAGTGATTATGCCGTTTAGATAAAAATATAAATTAAATAAAGAAACCCGTCTGGAGGATGAATAAGAGCGCGGGACGACATGTGGACGACAGATCAGAGGGTCGAGAAGCCTGTAGCATATATCGCACGTGCTGAAAGAGCGAAGGTGAGTTTGATTAAATAGAAATGCTTAGCAGAGACGTAAATCAGCCACGGCAACATGTGTTTGTGTCATCAGTTTCCCCCGCACTTTTAGAAATATCATGTGCTCTGTAACGTTCTAATACATCATCGTGTGTCTTTGTATTGTAGTTCTTTAAAAAAAAAAGGAAGTGCTGATTTTCAGACTGATTCAACTGCAGCTGCAGGAGATGAGCAACATGAATTCTCTTGGGCACATAAAGTCATGCTTGGAGTTTGAGATGAAGAAATTCTAATGAGAAAATGCTCTCATGACAAATGCTATTAGCATTTTGTAGAATGTATGATTCAGTTTTTTTGAAACTTGTTTAACTTGTTAAAAAACTTGTTAAAAATACGATTCGTAGTCGGATTACTCCTGCATGTATAAACTTAGTCGGACTAAGATATAATACAATTCGTAGTCCGATTACGCCTCCATGTATACGATTAGTCCGACTAAGATATAATTCGATTCGTAGTCCGATTACGGCTCCATGTCTATGCTTAATCGGACTAAGATATAATACAATTTATAGTCCGGTTACTGCTGCCTGTATAAGCTTAGTCGGACTAAGATATAATACGATTCATAGTGCGATTACTCCTGCATGTACACGCTTAGTCCGACTAAGATATAATACGATTTATAGTCCGATTACTCCTACATGCACACGCTTAGTCGGACTAAGATATAATACAATTCGTAGTCCGATTACGCTTGCATGTATACGCTTAGTCGGACTAAGATACAATACGATTCGTAGTCCGGTTACTGCTGCCTGTATAAGCTTAGTCGGACTAAGATATAATACGATTCATAGTGCGATTACTCCTGCATGTACACGCTTAGTAGTCCGATTACTCCTGCATGTATATGCTTAGTCGGACTAAGATATAATATGATTCATAGTGCGAGATTAAGAAATTCTAATGAGAAAATGCTCTCATGACAAATGCTATGAGCATTTTGTAGAATGTACGATTCAGTTTTTTTGAAACTTGTTAAACACCACTGCAAAAAAGTCCATTCCTTTGCACGTCCTGAAACTCCATGGAAGAAAATACATTATATATATATATACATAATGTAAATGTACAGTTATTGAGGAATTAAATATATTATTTTATATATGGAACTAATTTTACATCACCTTGTGTCATTCGTCATAAGATCATGAGGTTTTTATGTGGTGATGTGAATCTGCAGAGTACTGTCACATAAACAAAGTGGAGGTAGGGACACATGAGCCTACAGTACATCAGTATATGCGCCCCTGAGCGATAAAGCGCAGTAAAACTATCACATTGTGTAAGTGCAATAATTTATCAGCTATATATATATATATATATATATATATATATATATGTACACACTGCACATTCAAATGTTGTACTTTCAAAGGAAGGTGAGACAGTCAGTTATAGTAAATAAATCTCACATTTTGACTGTTTGTCACTTAAATTTCTCTGGCAAACTTGTCACCAGGGTTCTTGGCGACTCCTCCTGATCTGGGATATGGTCGAGTTGTTCAGTTTAAAGACTTACATTTTCACCGTGCCCAATGAACCAATAACGAAAAAGAAAGATATTTACAAAGTAATAGAAAAAAACGATTATGTTTTTATTATTATTGTTATTATTATATTTTATAAAAAGCTATTCACAAACACCACCAACTCTCTTCTGAACAGGCTCAACGTGGTGGCCTTATACATGCTATGCCCCGCCCACTGCACGAAATTATAATGAATTTAAAAATGAATGTCTCTTCTGCTTTAAACCAGTAAAGAACAACAGATTCAATGACATAATAATAAAAAGACAACATTATCTCTGACAGTTGACCATTGGCACTGTACAGTAAAAAAAAAAAAAACCTAAAAAAAACCTCTAAACTGTCATAACCATCCCTGATTGGTCAAACCAAATAATTAAATCACGTGATCACTTTCCCGCCAAGAGCCCTATTTAGTCGCCGGGTTAGCTCCGCCCCTGTTTGACCGATCGATCAGACACCTGCGCGAGAGCAGCGGGGAAACAGCAGCAGCGTCTACAGGTGAGGTGCGGTTTATGTGTGTTTGTGTGTGTTTGTGTACCGCCGTGTACCGCTGAGTTCACCCCTCGCTATGTGGACCGTGTTGAACGGATTTTTGTGGAACTTGTTTTCGATGCAGAGAAGCAGAAATGTTTGGCGTGGCGCGTGGTGTGCTCGCGCCCGCGCTCATTGACGAGGCCGCTCGAGCGCTCCGAGAGTTTACTTTGTTAAAAACCAGGCTACAAACTTTTTACTGTTCCTCCCACGTGAGCATCAGAAGTGTCAGGAATACTTAATCCTAAACTCTTAAATCTAAAATACAGTGAAAATGCTTTTGTGTCATTGTTTCAGCTGTTGTTGTTGTTGTTGTTGTTGTTTTTCAAGTGCTTTATAAATAAAGTTGGATTTGATCGTTTACATTCATGTTAAAGTCATATTTTAGTTGGATGAATATTGATACATAATATAAATATTTTGCTTTTGGAGTCAGTCTTAGTCGGACTAACATACTTGGATAATGTGATTTATAGTACGATTACTCCGTTCTGCGCGTGCACCCAAATGATCTCCCTGGTCTTTGACCCGGAAGTAGAGGGAGACTACGTATAAACTGCCAGTATTGTTGGAAAAGAACAAACAACACAATGGCATAGAAAGTTAGTCTTAGTCAGACTAAGCCTTAGCTTAAGTGACAATATGTTGCTATTATTGATGCTATAAATTGGATTAATTATATATTTTTGTGGTTTGGATACATACATCTTTGTAAACATTTAACAACACAAAAAAGCTGAATATCAGTCATATTGTATCACCTCTGACTGATAGAGCCATCCCATAATCTCTCCCTCACCACCTGCGTTCTACCATGACCCGTAAATCACCTTAACACCCCCAAATAAAATTTTTATCTCATTCACTCAATCATCCTCTTCCTTTTCCCTTGTTCCATCTCATGAACACATGCAGCAACAACACAGCTGTGTGTGTGTGTGTGTGTGTGTGTGTGTGTGTGTGTGTGTGTGTGTAGTATAGTTTTAAAGTGATAAATGATGACTTATTATTGCTGTACTTTGTGTTTTGTTTTACCGTCTCTGTGTCGTTTTTGTATTTACTGCTTTGTGACGCTGTGATGATCCTTTGACTGCAGGATGTCTCAGTGAGGACTTCCCTGTCAGATACAGGTGTTGGATGAATGAATGTATTGCACTCACCATCTAATGACTTAGTTAAATGATAAATAAATGTAAAGGTAAATTATCTTCACTATGCCAACCAACTATGATCGGTTACATCCCTGAAAAGTGGAAGTTATTAGTGCTTTATTTGACATTTTGTTGATTGTTTTAATTGACAGAATCATTTTTTCATGATATTTACTACACACTAAGATTAGCATATCGTATATAGGAAACAGCAGGATACACCATCAGTTTTTGTGATAGTACCTGGTACTTGGTGTATTTTTTAACAATTCCGAACTGTAGATCAGTTAAAAAGACTTTAAAAATCCTGAAAACATGCGTCAATCTCCAACATTTAGCAAAGGAAACGTCTGAAACTCGATATTTAACAGTAGAGTTTAGTGTATTTAACGACAACACAACGATCCTGAGTCGAATCACAACCCATTCAGTCGTGTTTTAGTTCAGTGACTGTCGGACAGGAAGTGCTGAACTAATCTCATTCTAATGATTCACTTACACCGAATCCTCGTGACGTCAAGATCCAAGAATCAAAGCGGCCATTTTTGTTTGGGTCGTCTATTGTTTGCGTTTGGGTTGTGTATTCGGTGATTGTGTCGTTGGGGTGGATACAGTTACTATGAAGTGATGGAAAACAATGTTGCTGATACCAAAGCTAGTATAGTTCAATCTGGTCGAGCATATGGAGCATACGGTGCTGGAACTGTGGAATGGAAAAGCCACAAAAATACAAATATATTAAGATATCGAAACTGGTTAAGTGCAAATTAATGCTATTGGCCACTTTTGGGGTAACACTATAATAAGTACATGCTATTAGCATTAGCATAAGCATGCATAAATATTGAATTCATCCTTTATTAGTATGTAGTTTATAAACACGGTGATAAAGGCGTCCAAGTAGCTGCTGTACTCAAGCAGCCAATCAGCATCCACCTCCTCAATATGAGTATTCATGCTAAACTAATGCTAATAGTGTGTACTTATTATAAAGTGTTAGCCATTTTTTGTTATTTTACTGCCCTGTAAGGTTAAAAAACAAGAGTGACACTGTTTTTTTGGTGTAAACAACACACTTATAATGAATGCAATTTTATCCTGTTGCATTTATATTGATAATAGAGCTGAAATAATGAATATATTCATCGATGACTAAATTAATCGTCAACTATTTTGATCATCGATTCATCGGTTTGAAGCTTTTTTCACGATTAAAACAGGATTTCTGATCGTTTTAGCTTCTTAAATGTGAACTTTTTCTTCGTGTCTTTGCTCAGCGTAACAAAGAAATCATTAAAAGTGAATCATTTTGGTTTGTGGACCAAACAAAGACATTGGAGAACATCGTCATTTCCACGTTTGACAATCACTGATAACGTTTTCTGACATTTCATAGATTACATGAATAATGGTTAGCTGCAGCTCGCATCAGTAATAGTCAAACACCGTCCAACTCTGAGGTGTAAAGATCAGCTCAGGGCCCCATAAAGGCTGGGGCCGGCCCTGAGGTTGTAGTGTAAGGACCATGTGGGCTCAATGGGGGCCCATAAACAGCCAAACAGGAAGTGTGGAGTGAAACTCTTCAGAGTCTCACTGTACTGAGATAATACTCAGCCTTTACCATCAACCGCTCCAAACTGTCCTCAGGAAACGTCTCTGTTAGTCATTTGGAGCTAAATGGAAAAGCAGAGCAGCCTTTTATTGTGGCTTATATACCACGTATATTAAGTCTGGGGGGGGGGAATGAAGTGTTTGCTGCAAATGCTTTAGTGGTTCATTTAGAGCAGCAGCACTATAGCAAAAAAAAACATGAGTCAAGATGGAGCCTCGGAAAAAAAAAAGCAGGCATGCCAGCTAATTAAAACAGCGTCATGATGACTCGGAAAGCTTGAGATGAACCCACAGCGATTTAGACGAAATGATGATAATAATAAAGAGGAAATAAAGAGAAACACAAACTAGTGATGTTTTAATGTCAATAACAAACGTTCACAGACGCATATTTGGTGGAAATGAGGTCATGATTTGGTTACAGAGGGGTTTACGTCTAATGCAGAGTGAAGGTTAACTGTGAGGTGACGACGTGAGATGGAGGAGCCCTCTGTGCTGCAGCATCACACTGGTGCACTCGTGTTTTATGGTAATGAGGGGAAAAATAACACACACACACACACACACACACACACAGGAATGCTGCCTGAGCAACAATTTCCAAACCTCAGAATGTCACAAAATCACGTGTATGTCGATTAGTTTTCAGATATTTTTAACAACATGCTTCACTGTTTCCTGTGTGATTCGCTGCCTCTTTATTAGAGAAGACACTTTCACGAGTTGCTCCTTGTTTTCAATTGTTTTTATTGAATTATCCGTTAGTTTTACAACAGTATTTTTTTAGTTCCTAAAATACTTCATATTTTGATATTTAACGTGCATCTTAACTTGATTCTAATGTTCATGAATGAACTTATTATCATGTTTTTAATACTTCTTTGCTTTGCTTACCATTTAATCAATAGCTATCGCTATTTCTGATAATTATTTTAACTTTATTTATTATTTCAATGGCATTTAATGGTCCTTATGTGTTGTTGTTGTTGTTATATACATTATTGTGTTGTCCAAAGATGGTTCCCTTGTTGTTTTGTTGTGGTTGTTTCACATATTTTAATGGTGTTTGTTTGTTGAATGATCCTGGCCTTTGGGGCTGTGTGTTAGCAATAATGTAGCAATATATGATGTAGTGTTACATATAGGGCTGTTTATATGATACATTATGGGATATTATAAGCAGTTTTAAAGAAAAAAAACACTCTTATAGAAATAAAACATTTTAAGTTACACTTTACAATAAGGGTATATTCATTAAACATTTCTTAATTTCCATTATAAGCAGTTAATGAACAGTTAATTCATGTTTTACCAACTAACCATCCATTAATTTATTCAGATTTTTTGCAAGGGTCTATAAAACTACAATTAATGCCACTAATAACTGTTAACTGACTGTTTTTTATTGAATTATATATATTTTTAAATGTATTTCCCTTAAGTTTAATACCACTAAATAATCATAACAAACTACTGCTCAGTATTACTTCGCCTATATGTTTGCTCCTGGTGACCCTGATACTATAGTAAGGGGCAATAATGTAGGTTAATAAATGCTCAGTTAAAGTTAAGTAGTTATTATTCCACTACATAAGCAATTATTACTGTGTGTTTATAATCTCTTGAATTACATATGTATTGATTCCATCATTAACATGATTAAATCTTTATTTAAAAACATAAATTGACAGTTAATAAATGCGCATGAGAGCATTTGATGTTAATCTGTTTACCCTTATTTTGAAGCATTACACAGAGACGCGTTAAAAGGCTGAAATAATATTTCAATATTGAATATACGGCATGAAATATCAAACATATTCAAGCGTTAAAGTCAATCTAAAACAGATAATGATGCAGAGACTGCGGACAGCAGGGACTATTATTCATATGCTTTATTATTCCTTCTCCCTAATTCCCAATCCGAAAAAAAAAAATTGGTAATGAATTGATTGACAATCAGACACGTGACACGTGCGCAGCTGTTGAGTGACCCCCAAAAAATGTTAATTATGCAGATTTTTAATAAAGTATTTGGTTTTTATATCCACTGTGGCGAGGAGGGACAGCAGCTGGACTCTGGTCCATGAAATGGGTCTCAGGGCGTTTGTGGCTCTGCTGATGCTGATGCTGCTGATGCTGAGGATGATGATGCTGCTGCTGCGTCTCAGTCCTGTTAAAGTCCACTCTCTCCCTGCTGTCACGTCACGTGCACGGACAAGTCAGTTAACAACCCTCTCCTGACTTGGTTTTTTTTTATTTATTTTTTTATTTTTTTTAACAAAGACAACTTTAGCATCTGAGCTGTAAAGAGACTCGGGGAGACTCGCTGCACGTGGACGACTTTTCATCCGGGACCTTGATGATGTGATGCTGAACACGATGATCTACGAGGCCCCGCGAGCTGCGGCTCTTATTAAAATATATCGCTCGTATCAATCACGCGCGGGTTATCGTGTTCACGAGCCTTTATTGTGAGGCGCTGTCATCAAAACACAAGACTCCTGCAAATGAGGCTCCTTAATGGTCTTCTTTAAGTGTTTGTTGTTGTTGTTGTTGTTGGCTTTATTGGCCTGTGGACTGTATCACACCCGGATGTACAGTATATACAATCAGGAGAGTGTATAGGAATGGTGATACTGATATTCCACACTCAAAATCATTACAGGGTCAAAAATGTCCTGTTATATAATATTTGCGTATAAAATATCAAATAAATATGCCATAGAGTGCTCAGTATTCCCTTAAATCCAATATTTAAATTTAATTTAAAGCTAATCAGGTATTCGTACTAGTTTTTTATTATCAAGTTTTGCAGATTTTGATTTTACAATATGTTTATTCCCACAAAATATATTGAAATAGATGAAAATAAAATCCGTTTCGTCTGATGAAACGCGAGATAAAATCCGCTATTTGTGCAGTTTTACCAGTTGCAGTGTAACATAATTACAGGCCACGAGCGGCGGCTCGAACACAGATCAAGAAAAAACAAAAACACACAGCGTTATGTCCAGTAATCTTTGTTAATTTAATCCCAAATCCAGATTGTATTATCCTAAATAAAATAAAAATTCATATTGCATTGCGTAGTTTTTTATGAGTGTTTAACTGGAGTTGATTTCGTGGAAATAATGTTGTCTTTAATATATAAATAATAATGAAACACACACATTACTACATGGGGAAAGGTTTTTTTTTTTAAATCTAAGATTTATATAATAATAATAATAATTAGTTATTATTGTAGGTGTTTTATTTCCAAGTTAATTTTACATTTCACGAAGAAACCCTGCGTTATCCAAGCCCTAAAACAATGCCTCACTAATTATACTCTTATGGATATTTTTGTTTCCCTGTGCTCTTTTTTTTTTTCCAGACAATATTTCACTTTCAAAACACACACACGCACGCACGTACACACCAAACCTCGTGAAGGCGCAGTGTACAGTGTAATTAAAAACACCGTCTAAATTTATGTTTTCTAAATCCAGGCCCTTTTTGTGGAAATAAAGTCTCCATGAAGGGAGGGTGGAAAAAAAGAAATGGGAGGAAATTGCCGCCTGGAATTCACATGTCGGTATTTCAAATCAACAGCTCGTCTTCTTCTGTGACAGCTTCGACTGTGTAACTTCAAATCTTCACAGCTCATTATTATTTTTTTTTTACTTTTTTTTGTCCTTATTAAACTTCCTTTATGTCCGTTCACTGCAGCGTCTTATGAGGGAATAAAAGTCAAGTCCTGTGCTTGAAAAGTCGAGTATAAACGCTCTTTTATTGCACTGTAGGTACTTTTCTTTTTCTTTTTATTGGTAGCTCGTAAACCTTAAACGCCATTTGAAATGGTCGCAATCATTATCTCTCAGTAAATTTAGCCAAATCGCATCAGCTGAGAAATCTGTGTGAAATCCCTCCCCCCCCCCAAAAAAAAAAAGTTTTAAAAGGGTTCTTTTTGTTTTCTTTGTCCACTTTAGTAATGAGCAGGAACATTATGATGTAACGAGGCTGTATAATCTCCACATATATGACTTTATTACTATATTACCCATTGTTTGTGTCTTAACGAGGGCAAATTCCTGCGCGTAAAAACTGTTTTCTACTTGGAAAACACGAGCGCGTGTGAAAAAAACGAGTTAATGAAATGATTTTCTCGGAATATTTTGGTGTGTGTGTGTGTATATGTGTGTGTGTGTGTGTGTCACTGCTGTTCAAGCAAAGAGGGGAACGTGAAGAAAACGAAGGCGGTTTACAGATAATGTCTTCAAGGTTTCTTCATTCTCTCGCTCGCTCGCTCTGCACCAGTGTCTCCAATTAACGCGATGTCTGGTTGGCAGCCCAATCTGCAGGGCGGAGGCCCTCTGAGAGAGAGAGGGAGAGAGGGAGAGAAAGAGAAAGAAAATTAAAATTCCCACAGGCTGCGGTCTGAGGGGGAGGCCATTTTGACTGGGAAAAATATCCCGAGCATCTCTTGAGTGCAAAACAAAGTCTGTTTCTGCCCCGAAACATGTTGCAAACATGGCCAATGGGGTCAGGGTGGTATGGCTGACGAGGCAGGGAGGAAAAAGAATCCTTGTTGAATTCTGGATGGAGCAGAGCAAAAACAGTCAAGCTATACATTAAGTTACTACCTTTCGTTCATTTGGCACCATTATCCAATACCTTTACGCACGGATTCCTATGTTCCACATTACGCGTTAATAACGTTTTGTTCACTTCCTTGTCTGGTCCTTACTGCTTCGCTGGCATCCAGCTGGAGCTGAAAGTGGGTCTTTCAGGCCGGAAGGACATAGGAATGTGGCGGACACGGTCTCCAGGGGGAAGCTGGACGCTGGATGTTTGGAGGACTTTTAGTTTTTTTTTGTATTTTTTTTCGTTGCTGCTCCTGAAACGTGTAAAAAAAAAAAAAAAAACCCACAGCCGCTCTGTCTGTCTCTCCTCTCCAACTCATCATTTCTCCACAGCAGACCTGAAAGCTGCGCTACAGCCATCCCCATAAATAAAGACGTTGGCCCCCATAAGCAACGCGCAGTTCACATTTATTTGTCGTAAATAACCGAGTGTGTGCCATACGCGCAGAACTCTCCAGATTTACAGCCGCGCGCTTCTCGGGCCAGCAGCGTCGCGCCTTCCCCAAAGACTCTAAGACTCCGGCGTCTGTGATTATTATGAAGAAATATAAACACTTAGAATCCCGGTGACTTTGATTAAGGTCAGCAGGGGAAGTGTCGGCCTCTCCAAGTCTAGACCTTCTCTGTCGCTGCCGATCTTCACGGTTCCCTTTGTATCCAGAAGCCAGGTGAGGTGACCTGCGCTGTTCCGTTCATTCAGCATCCAGTCCCCGGACCCCCGGAACCCCCGGACACCTCCACCGGGTCTCCACAGGCCCGTGCGGTGCGCACTCATGGCGGTCTGACCGCTGACTGAGAAGCGCCCTTTACCCGACCGGGGAGTAAAGGCTGCGACAGCCTCACAGTCGCGTTTACGGTCCGCACCACCACAGGCCATATATCAGCCCTATAAAAACCAAAGCAGCCGCCCTCATGTAAGATTTTATTATGGTATTAAAACAGACCCCGAGACACACACACACACACACGCACGCACACACAAAACTAGTTGAAGTAGTTTGCGCTCTTAAGACAAGGGGCAGAACCACGCAGGACGCGGATTTAATGGCGCTCGTTAACAAAAAAATGACTCTTAATCTGCCAATAAAACAGTGTCAGGCGCTTGTTCGGAGCATACAAAACCTTCCGAGCGGATTTAGAGAGCGGCTAAATAATTGAACGCGTGTAGGTGCGAGTTTCACTGTTCTCGGATGGAGAGAAAACTCTTTTTGCTATTTACACTAATGGTGTTTTGAGACAGCGGAGCCGGAGTGATTTAAGCTGATGCTCGTGCACAAGTTGGACCGTGTTGAGGAATAAAGAAGCACGCGCGTGTGTGTTTTGATTGCGTAAATCAATATTAAACGGATGAATTAACTAAAAAAATATCGCGCGCGCGCTCTACGTTAAAGGCCCTGCGCTCGTCCAGACGACGCGTTTGTATAATTGCGAGTTGACAGCAGCCATATAAGACGCACAGGCTCGACGCTGAAGAACTGTCCTTTTTGCATATTGCATATAAACAAGACAATTTATTTAGAGGGGGGGGGGGGGGGGTAATCTATTAAGAGAGAGGAGAGGGAGAAAAGGCCAGCGTTCAGGATTGATTTACGCTCCATTGACGCTTTATCGGCCTCGAAGAAAAGGTCCGGCCAATCAGTTTGCGCCTCGCGCACAGCCCCCCTTTCCTCCCAACACACACACACACATATGCACGCGCACACTCATACCACCCCCCCTCCTCCTCCTCCTCATCTGCACGGTGGTTCGAGACTGAGCGCTGTAGCACTTTGTTTCACTATAGTGAGCAAGTTGTTAGGAAGGAAAGAGGACGAGAGGAGAGAGAGAGAGAGAGAGAGAAAGGGATAGAGGAAAAGGGAGGGAGGGGGAGAGCGAGCACAGGACCGAACAGAGGAAGAGAAAAAAGAAAGAGGAAGAGAGGAAAACCCTCGTCATGTCTCTCTTCTTGTTCTCTGCAGAGTGAACTCGCGGGCGTCCTTTTTTTTTTTCCCTTCCGCGTGCAGATAATGTCCGAGAATGTCCATTTCTGGGACTTTGAGCAACTATTACGTGGACTCCATCATAAGTCACGAGAGCGATGAACTCTCGACCCCGACTCGCTTTCCCAGCGTCCAGTATTCCGGCTCCAGCGCCGCCGCCGCGGCTGCAGCGGTAGCGGCGGCGGCAGCAGCAGCGGCGGGCGGGAGGCAGCCTGGAGGCGCCGCGCACGCGGAGCATCCTCATCCCGACTCCTATCCATCATGCAGTTTCCAGCCGAAGCCCCCGGTCTTCTCTCCGTCCTGGAGCCCCTTCAGTCCGCACAATGGTGCCAGTGGCCTCCCCACCGTCTACCACCCGTACATCCCAACTCAGCACGTGCCCGCCGCGGACACTCGGTACCTCCGCTCGTGGCTGGACTGCCCTCCGCGCGGCTCCGACTCTGTCCCGGGCCAGGGCCAGGCTGGACAGGTTAAGCTCGAGCCGCAGCTCGGGCACCTCGGCGGGGAGATCTCGGCCAAGCTGGGCGGACAGCAGCACCAGCACGAGACCACCACCACGTACATCCTGGCGTCGACCTCGTCCGGGAGCCATCATCCGGCCGCCATCCCCGGAGCGCGGTTCGAGGAAAATAAGGACATTTGTGAGGGGAGCGAGGACAAAGACGGCATAGATCAAAGTAAGTTATTAAAGTAGGAAATAGCGCGCGCGACAGAGAGAAAGAGAGCGAGCGTGGAGTGCGAGATTGTAAATGGTTTTAATGCCGCCATAAAACAAGAACAAAGAGCCGGAGAGCCAAAGTGCCCCCACCTTCTGCTCCCTGCACTTACAGGGGGTTTTTTTTGGGACCCCGAATCATCCGTGTGTTACTAGCGGGCTCCCGTAGGAGCAGAGATGCTTGACCTATATTCTGTGTTAGTTTACTGATGTGATGCCCACACGACTCTATGACAGCATTCTCTCTCTTATAAGCAGCAAATTAGGCTTAAAATGGACATAAACTCAAAGCTGGATTTGTGATTTCTATGTTGAAGGGTCTCGTTCATCCTCAAATCATAGTCTAAAAAAAAAAACATTTAAAAAACAAACTACTCTGGCTCGTTGTAGTTTGTGGCATCAGCCCAAAGCAAGCACATCATTTCATGCACAATATGCAGAGAACATATCATTACAGAGAGCTTTAGGAGGGAGGGGGGAGATCGGGATGTTTCTTGAGAGCTTTTTGCGTTAAAAGTTTCAGAGAGTGGGCAGTGGGGGGGTTATTTCGCAGCAGGTGCTCCCAAGTGCACTGAGGAAAAACACAATCAAATATAAAACTAATAAAGAGACTGTAGAGTATCGATAAAACTAGGGTTCTTTTCATAATTTGTTGCTCTTTATCTTTAAATGTGTGAGTCTGAGAGCTCACGGTGTTGCTGAGTTTGGCACAATGATGCTTCTTATAGTCGGAACATGCGCACTGCCTTGTTTGAAGAGATGCTGGTGCGTTTATCCTCATGTACAGACGCAGCCGATTCACCAACATAACATCAGAATTGTGCATAATGTAACATCATTCTATAACACTCTATATTATCAGTGAAAAATTAAATTTTCATGGAAATCTGTGTTTGATAACGTGATTTTCTGCGCTCTGTGTACATGTAAAAGGCTGGATAATGTTCAACAAATGCATTGATGCCAAAAAAAAGAAAAAGCCCCGCGACCTATATCTATATTTGGATCCAGACCCAGTCTGTGAGCATGACCGATGGAGCTCCTATTGTTGTCGCTGTCGCGTCTTTTCCACACATCCGTGCGCTCTCGCGTGCGTCTGCGCCTCAGAGCTCCTCGTGCCAACAACAATCTCTCCAGAGCAAAAGTCGCACATGCTTCACATTACAAACGAGCTGCAGGGACAGTAATGGACAGTAACGTTCTTTGGCTGTAAGCGCAGTCCCCTCAGTAGCTGCTGCAGCAGCAGCATCGGCATGAGTGTATGTGGTGTTGGGCTTTGTGGGAGGCCGCTCAGACAACAACAACAGAGCCTCAACTGTTGTCTGCTTCGCTGTGATATGAATTCCTCGGCCAACAGCGTTCCATCATTACGCCTCTCTGTACAAGCGCGGGCCCGTGTGCATATATATATATATATGTGTGTGTGTGAGTGTGTTTGTATGTGTGCGCGCGTAATCTCTGTCACATTTCTGCCCAAATGTTCCTCTGAAGCGACACATTTCTGGAGCGAACATCGTCACAACAACAAGGATAAACCAGTTCATTGTCTGCGCCTGCGCCCCCCTGTCTCCATCCTCTCCATCCGTGTGTGTGCGCGCGTGTGTGTGTGTGTGCGTGTGTGTCCGTCAGCTGAAACCATCCTCCATAAGTCAGCGTTTTGCGCGCTCCGTCTTCTCCTAAAAATCATAAAAAGGGGAATGAGACAGTCCATCATGAGCGCGCGCGGGATGGAGGCGCACAGCAAAAAAAAAAAAAACACTTCTCAGTAAAATAGACATTTCGTGACCCATATTAATAATAGTGAATATAATAAACTGTCCACAGTAGCGTGTGACTGCAGAGAAGACAATGGTCTTCTTTAAAAAAATATAGGCCAATCATGATTTAAATCATTATTTTGTGCCATATTTCTCGCCTTTGTTCTTGTTCCATTTTCATAAATTAACATTTAAAGTTAAAGTGCTTCTTCAATTCATCTGTGGTTGTATATTTATAATAATCCACTCGCTGTTTTATATATTTACATATAATATTATGGTTTACAGTCAGCTCGTGCAGCAGCAGCAGCAGCAGCAGCAGCAGCAGCATCAGAGTCGCTGTTTTATCCATCTGCTCACTCACTGCAATAATAATAATAATAATTCACCTGCCATGAAATCCCTGCTATAAAGCCGTCGAGATTTTTTGGCCAGAAAACGCAGAACACGGGTTCGAGCCCTTTCAGCCATCACTCGCACTCACAGGAGCATTGAATCTATCAAGTGTTGGCGCGCGCGGCTGTGTGGTTCGCTCCGAATCTTTTTTTTTTTTTTCCACTTGAAACGGAGATGAAGTTATTATTATTATTAAACGTGTTCTTTTTATGTCAAATTTCTCTCTCTTTCGTTTTGAATTGCATATACAATAAAAGGATTCTTTCAAACCCCCGTCGCTGGATACATTCCTGCACTATTTTTGCGTGTGCGTAAAAGCGCTTTTACGCACGGGAACGCGAGGGAGAGTAATCACCCCCCCTTAACCCTCCCTTTCCGTCCTCTGGACCGTTTTTCAGGAGAAGGAAAAACAAATTGCACGCACACACATTGATATGCACACTTTATCGCTACACACACACACACACACACACACACACACAGGCACCTTATTACACCAACTGAGTGCGCCATCCATCAGGCATGGAGGAGAGCTGGTTAAGGGTTAGATGGAGCCCATCAGCCTCCAGCCTGAGTTATTGGACTTTCCACCAGTGACAGTGCGTGTGCCAGTCTGACTGTGTGGCAGTGAAACATGGCCCTGTTTAGACACATCCTTCTCTCTGAGCTGTTGCTGTGTTGTTGTGTTTTTTCCCCCTCTCTCGCCCTGCATGTGCTGCACTGGGCTGCTTTGGCAGGTTATAGTGGGAGATTTTTTTTTTTTTTTTTTACTGGAGCCATTTGCTCTATTGTTCGCCTGGCAGCCATTTTGCATGGGTGCAAACACCCACACACACACATCTATGCAAGCCCATATGATTATTGCCTCAAATGCAACATGGTCCTCAGACTGGAAGCTGCTGGAGTTTAATCAAAGCAGCTCACGGCTGAGATTTATATCACCTCCCCTGCTCCTCACACACACACAGAGATGCACATTTGGCTTCGTCCACCTGTTTTTAATTGGCTTTGTGTGAGAGACTGTTGCAGCGTGTTAAAAACCAATGTCGGAAAACTCTCGATTTTATGCTCTCGTTTTAGGCCTTTGTGCAAAATGTGTGGCCTCGTATCTTGTTTTCATTATTGGAACATTCCTCATAAACAGTCCCTTTAAAGGCACAGTGTGTGTGTAGGGTTTAGGAGGTAAGCTAATGCAATATAATATTAACAATCATGTTTTTATTGGCATATAATGTGTTTTCCTTCAGTCAAATTAAAATTGTCTTTATAGCTACATAAATAGTGGGCGCTCTCCTCCACAGAGTCTGCCTGTTCCTGTATCGTAGGAGTCTACCGATCATGGATTCACTGACTTTAGGAGAGCAACACTCTGTTGATTTTTATTTAGTACTTTCACCACAAGATGCCACTCAATCCCACACACTGTACCTTTTACACTTGTGTCAATTCTCCTTCAGGATTTGGTTTATTCTTGCACACTTGTCTCGAGTGATTTCACAAAGCAGGGGCGTTTCAAGACACAGTGGGAAACGATAGCGGTAGCTTAGCAAACACGATGCACATGAGACATAATGGGTGACGTGGGATTATAAAACCCTTCAAGAAACGTGTTTTTTGATACGTAGACGGAACGCATTTGGAGCTTTTAAAGCCAGTCTAAGCCTAAGGAAGCTGAGATCTCGGTTCTCCTCAGTTATGGTATAGCGTTCAAAGTGAGAATCTTATACCTTTTTTTTTTTTAAAAACATCACATCCAGTGAAATCCAGCTCCCAGCTACAGGATCCCTTTGTGTTGTTGGTGCTGGGCAGTCATCCAGAATAAACTACAAGGTTACACTTCAGTCTCTGTGCTGATGCTGATGCTGCTGCTAACGCTAACGCTGCCGGGCACAAAGAGAAAGTTATTACCCCTGAAGTTTATTAAGTTACAATGCCAGGTGAACAACCCTCATTAATTGGCCGTGTTGCTGTTGGGTGGCTGGGATGTTGGAGGAGGTGGTGGTGGTGGTGGGGGGGGGGTTGAAAGGTTTTGGACTGTGTGTGTGTGTGTGTGTGTCTGGGGGGTGGCGGCGTTGGAGGGAGAATAAAATACGACTCCAGGAAATGTAATAACGTGCCTTTGGGATATATGAGAGGTCAGTTTCTGGGACTATTAGGGTGAAATTGCAAAGGGAAGGAGAAACGGCGAGGGGAAGGAGATTGGGCTGCGATATTAGTCTTGTGGCCATTTTGGCTCCCTGTTTCCATGCATCCGTCGCCATTGTCTCACATAAATGGACAAAAGACACCACAGGACAACACTAGAACACGCAGTTTACATCGGTGTCTTCGTCCATGTCGTCTGTTGCTGTTCACGTTTTCTTGCATTTTCATTGTTAGACGCTGAGAACCAAAATAATCCGTACAGTACCAGTGATTGGGGTTACCAAGCACAGTGGTTCACCCTTCAACCTTCCCACGCAACTGTAGGGGAAAATGTCAAATGTGCCATCTTTAAATACCGCAAATTGCGTCAGGAAGTTCACGCTGTGACTCGATGTTTACGACCCCTCTTACGGTTTGTTGTTTTTGCCTGTCTTTGTGGAACGTATTGATGGGTAACACTGTGCTGGTGTGAAGTCACGGCCGTCATATGTAGCTGACTCAGCCTTCACCGTCACCGGGCCCACACACACACACACACACCCTGTGGCGGAAAACGCAAGCCAGATCTGGTTGTTGTTATGTTCCAAACCGTAATGTGCATGGCAAACGAGTGGGAAATTAAACAAAACGAAGCAGCCCTCATTTTCCACTGACGGCACAGTTCCGTTCAGTTTTGGTACGTTTGTGCAACGCGTTGAATTTCCATTGTGAAAATTTGCGTAGGGCTCTTTTAGTCATAGTTTTTAGGGGATGGCGCCAAAGACGCTGTCCATTTGTCCACAGAGAGTCAAGAGTCTAGGGACAAAACCAAGCTTGAAATGGACACAGAATCCTTGTCCTCCATTGTTGACCTTTGCTTCAAAAGTTTGGGGTCACCTGTACAATTGTTTTGTGTTTTCCATTAAAAGTCAGACTTTTATTCATTCACTTTTAGTCAAGACATTGACAAGATTAGAACTAATGACTTTTATTCAAAATAACAACAAGGGTTTTCAAGGGTTTTCTAGTCATCCAATAGCCTTCAAACACCATTAGCAAACACAACATACCATTAGAACAGTGGAAATGGGCCTCTATACACCTATGTACATATTAAAAACCAGACGTTTGCAGCTAGAATAGTCGTTTACCACATTAACAATGTATAGAGTGTATTTATGATTCATTTAATGTTATATTCATTAGAAAAAGAGTGCTTTTCCTTCAAAAATAAGGACATTTCTAAGTGAGCCCAAACTTTTGAACGGTAGTCTTGCACTGGTATGATCACATCCGGCCTACACACACTCAACATACTCCTCTGGACCGCTGTAGGCGTTAGATACAAACGCCTACAATCGTCTCCCATTCCTCAGCTGCTTCATCTCCCTGGGCGACAGCCGCACGGTTGCATCGCAACGTACATGGTAATAAATGGCCGTTGATTTGATTGTACACCCGGAGGATGCAAAGCACCCATGACAAAAAGGTTGTCGAGGTCCTTCTGCATGCTTCGCCCTCCGGCCTGAGCTCACCTCTTCTCCTTATACCAGACACTATTTTACTCTGATGTAAAATCGATCGTCTACATGCAGGCCATGTGGGAGGAAATTGATTCCAAGGGGGGGGTTTTATTAAGGACGTATTTACTGACGACGGCTGCAGACTAACTCAGCTTTTGTTATTTTTCTGTCAGGTCCACGTACAGATAGAGGCTTATTCCCGCGTACACTATCACTGGCAGCCATTTTAGCTGGAAGTTTCAAACCCTGAACCAGCACCGGTCTCAGCATCTCTGCAGGAGATGCAATCGAGACCCCCAAAACAACCGTTAGCTTTGTCCATTTATTTCCTGCATTGGTGCAGGATTCCATCTTGAATCGATTCCCGTCCGTGAAGCATGGTTGACAGTATTCTTGCTTTTGGATGTTTTTGAAAGAGCAAAGCCATAAATCTTTTTTTAAAAGTCGAGCTTCTGTCCCAATCAATCATAAAACTTTAATATTCTGTAATAAGGCGAGTTCTTGTTTGTTCAGTTTTCCCCCCTAAAACTTTAATGGTGTCGTGAAATTATGTTAAGCTAGCTCTGACGAATCCGGTCGAGGGGGTTTTCACAGTTAGGTAGTGATCGTGATGGCGATGCATTCATATTGAATTCAAATGATGATATTAGTCAGACAATCAAACATGGGGCATGCTTGATTTCTCAGGTTCTGCCTCAGGTTCTGCTTTAGGCAGCAAAAGTAACACCATTTGTGTCTCATCCGCCTGAAAACTGCATACACAATGTGAACACTTTTTCATTTCAGAAGGCAAATTTGGGAACAGATGTCGAATCGAGAGTGATTTTCCACCATTTAACTGACTGTTGAGGCTGCACATTTTGCATTTTGTACAGTCGCATTTCTCAATCCAACAGAGAATCTCCTCCAAACATAAACTCATCGCCGCCCACGGTCGCCGCACAGAAACGGATCTTTGTGCCCGACTCTGGAGAAAGGGCGACATTGTTATAAATGTCATATGCAGTTGTGCGAGTTGCCTTAGCCGTTGCAGCGAAGCGCGGCTGTCAGCGCGGTGACAGATTGCCAGTGAAATCGAAGACAGACGAGGCCTCCACCCCAGCATCAGTGTGTGTGTGTGTGTGTGTGTGGGGGGGGGGGGGGGGGGTGAAGCCTGGCTCCTCAGGGGAAAGCGACACACCAATTCAAATTCCGCTCTCACATTGCGTCAAAAGGTGCCGGTGCTCAGACTTGTGGGCGATAAGATCTTCTCGAGGACTGAGGCTGAGATTCAACACAGGGAACAGAAACATCTCCAGTATTAGCGTCTGCCCTGCAGAGCTGATCTGGGTTTAACTGGTGGAGTCATTTAATCCTTCTTTTCAATAAATTACTTATTTATTTTGCGGTCGTCGCACTTGGTTCTTAAGGGCTGCATGAACGGATTCAGATGTCACTTATTCCAGAATTGACTGTGACGTTAGACTCCATGTCTGCTTGGCCTCATCGCCTCGGGAAGACCTCAGAAGAAGAAAAACACTCTTCTAACATCTAACGTCTTCTTAAATCGAACTTCTGTTTTTCTTTTCTTTTAAAAAAAACTGATACATGTTGAGTGGAATCTCCTCCTGGAGTCAGATTTGGAGTGTGCAGCTGACTTTGACATGGTTGTCGCTGATAAAAGGCAAAACAAGAAATGGAATCTGATTTGAGACACATTAAGATCTGGATGTGGCCAAAATCTGACTTGTGCTGTTCACACCTTCAGTCTGTTTAGACCTTCATGATTAGAAGTTGTATTTGTCTTTGCTCTTCAGATAAGATGTCATTTATTTCTATTTTACCGTCTGTTGAGCCAGTGGGGAGAGGCTCTTTGTTGGCTTTTGCTGAGCTGTGACTGACTCTACTGGGGGAGGAAGAGCCTGACCTAACCGCATGGAATGATTTCGGTTAAAGGTTTTATTTAGAAAGATGTAAAAGTGGAAGCCAAGCAGAACCAGCCCTTCGCCTCGCACTCTATTCCTGAATGTGTTTTAGATGAACGTGTGGCGCAAAGGAATAAATCTGCAACGTTGTTTCGGCTTCGCTGTAAATAAAAGACGGGTCGGGTAGCACTTTGCACAGGTAAAGTGCACCAAAAAAGAAACCGAGCAAAGGGTGCTGCTTTCCATTATCACGATTAGGGTGGAATTGTCCTTTAAAGGGCCTGAGGATCACAGCAAAGTGCCTCATAGCTGAGATGCCTACTGCTCTGCAGAGGGTGAACTCAGACAGCACTTAAAGCAGACCCATGCGTTCCAAACATGAAGTCTGTGCTAATTACATTGGTCTGAAGGCTGTAAAAGAGGGGTGGGGTAGATGTGGTAGTTGTTTGTTTGTGTGTGTGTGTGTGTGTGGGGTGGGGGGGGCGGGGGGCTGTATTTGGTAGACAGGAAAAAGCAATTTTGTCTCATCAGAGAAGAACACCCAGTGTGGAAAAATACGTTTCTTGGAGCTGGGGCTTGCGATGGTAAAAATTGAGCTGGGTATCAATACCTCTTTCATAACCTCGTGTTAATAGATGCCGCGCTTATTTATGAGTCAGTTCATGTGTGTGTGTGTGCGCTCAGAGGAGACAGACCTTAAGACTCAACATCACAATGAATCACAGCGAATGCGCGCGCAATGAAGGGCGAAGGATGAGCAGAAGAAGAAGTATTTTCCTCCTCTAACCCCGGCGGGGCCGTAAATCTCCCTGACGCTTATTAATTTAGGAGCAATCAGAAGTGATGCAGTGACAGTGTGTGTGTGTGCGCGCGCAGAGCTGCGATGTGATTACCATTCTCACGCAAACAAACAAAAAAAGAAGGCAAACGAAAACCTCGGTGTTCGTTTTATGTATTTATTTCTTTTTTTCTCCCCTGAATGTGGTTTATTATCTTTCCTGTTATTATCTCGTCAGCCCGATGATGGCGGCGTGTCCTCGTTTCCCTCTGAAGGTCACCTTCAAACTGAATCCTCGTATGAACGCGTGCCGTGAATTATTGCTTTAGTTTTAATTATTGAAAACGAGAATTCGTTTTGTGCATTTTTTTTTTCCATTTTAAATGACATTGCTTCGGTGTCTTGAAAAAGAGGCCGTCCGTCTTTCACGTGGTGTCCATTTGTGTCAGCAGCGTGGCCCCGCTGACACCATAAACCTACTTTACGCACCGAAGCGTCATTTGCAGAGTCTTACAGGTTTTACGCACGGGTTTCTCTCTCCTTTGTTTTAATGTTATCAGACCCTAATTGTGTCCTTATTCTTTAATTCATGTTTTATTTTGTCCTCCTTTCTTCAGATGACCCCTCGGCCAACTGGCTCCACGCGCGCTCCTCCAGGAAGAAGCGGTGCCCGTACACCAAATACCAGACGCTCGAGTTGGAGAAGGAGTTCCTGTTCAACATGTACCTCACGCGGGACCGGCGGCACGAGGTGGCGCGCGCCCTGAACCTGACGGAGCGACAGGTGAAGATCTGGTTCCAGAACCGGAGGATGAAAATGAAGAAACAGAGCAAGGAGCAGCCCAAGGACTAAAAAAAAAACACTGACCTCTCTTTACGCACGCTCGTACGGTGTCGCCGGCACCAAATCCCCCCCCCCCCTCCCCTTCCTCTTTTTAATGTCCACACAACACAAAATGGCCTTCAAGAGGACTGTAAACATAACCGCTGTTTCTAATCGCTCCTAACCCTGAGTCACTAGACCACGTGAGCTTCAGTCCAAACTCTACAGACTGCTCGATTGCTTTATTGATCCCCCAATAAAAGGCCACGCACGCCATGTGACGATGGAGGGAGGCTGTGGAACCTCTGCATCAGTGCGCACAGACCACCACCATCCCCTCCTCCTCCTCCTCCTCCCCCTCTTCCTGGACCAGTTCCCAGTCAAATGGCTTCGGCTCCACATGAAACTGTTTGATAAAGTGACTTCAGCGTCCTGCATATTCATCTAATTACAGTATGCTATGAATTAGGCTTTGATAATTGGCCAAGGAAGCCCGCAAACCGCCTATCGTGACGCTAAAACAGCCAGGGCCGGGGGTGGGTTTGTCCAGGGTGGGGTAGCACATGCAGAGAGAGTCTTTCTTTCTTTCTTTCTTTCTGAGTAGTTATTTATTGCCACGTCGCGCGCAAAGGTGCTGAAACCGGATTTTCACATGACCATTAATAAGCAGAGGGGGAGAGCGGGGGTGGACACGCGGACACGCACGCTCTCGTTCCCCTTCTCGTTTCCCTCATTGATGGTCGCGTTTGATTAGAAAGGCGCTCGGTGGTCGGTGATGATACAGCCGCCGTTTGTTTCCCGTTTGTCGGTTTAAGTAATGAGGAGGAGGAGGGTGAGGAGGGTGAGGAGGAGGAGGAGGGCTGGACGTCGCCATGTTTAACTCGACTCAGCAACCGTGGGATGAGATTAGTCTTTTGTCGATATCGTAGATCCCGACACTTCAGCCATGTCTCCGGATGCTTTATGCGCAGCTGGAGCGGCGGCGGCGGCGGCTCATCCGCGACTTGTATCGGCTATCGATAACCGCGCCTGCGCCGCGTCACCTCATCAGCCTCGAACCACTGAGAGGAGAGGAGAGGAGAGGAGGCACAGCACAAGCCCACAGATTATTTTTATTTCAAACCAGACTCATTGCTGTTTTTACATTTACCCTTTAAAGCCTCACTTTTTTTTTTTTGTGCGTGTGATTTATCGAAGTGAGAGTTGCGTTGACCAGCCACAGAGCGCAGCTTAGAATACACGAGAAATAACAGACAAACATTGACTCGCTTCATCTCAAACTGTGCGCTTTGGTGCCACGCCGGCTCCCATACTTTTTTTTTTCTTTTTAATGTTTGTTTTGTGTTTTACCCTTTAAAGGTATAATATACATTTTATATTCTTTTTTTCAAATTGTTGAAAAAACATGACATTTTGCAAAAAAAAGAAAGAAAAACACTCTCCTGGCTCCATCTTCCAGTCTCCACTCATACACTTTAAGAAAGAATCAGCTCTATTTTTATACATACAGTAACTATATTGTGTATTATCTGCTATGCAAGGCAGTCTCTCTCTCTCTCTCTCTCTCTCTCTCTCTCTCTCTCTCTCTCATTTCAGGAAGTACATATAGCCCAGAGCCACAACAGTGTCTGAATGCAACCTGGGACTGAAGACATGAACTGTGCTCACATGTTTAGGGTTTATTATTATCATTTTTTTTTTTTTTACTTCCTTTATGGAGGTTGTTTTTCTTCTTCTTCTTCTTAATTAAATAAATAATAAATAAAAACGGACAAAGCAGCTGCACACAACATGTACCGTTGGGTCTGTGCATCTGCGTCTACGTGTAATAAGCTCGGAGGATTATTATCTGGTGAGGAGTTTGTGCAGTTCCACCGATGCCTGTGTGTGTATGTGTGTGTGTGTGTGTGTGTGTTTGTGTGTCTGTGTGTGTGTGTGAGAGAGTATATGTTAGAAGGCCGAGCTGCCGTGGCCTTATTTGAAGTGTCGGCGCAGTTAAATGGCGTCCGATGGCAGTTTTATGGTCGGATCATAAACAACACATTGGCTTTATGGCGTTTACAGCGTTTACAACGAATATTGAGTGTGTGTGTGAGAGAGAGAGAGAGTGTGAGCGCGCGAGCAACATTTACAAGTAAAACAAAATTACACACACACACACTTTTGTACAACAATGCTAGTGAGGACACGCGTATACATTGCATTCCATTCCATTACACTCGAACCTTAACCGTCACAATTAAATGCATAACTCCAATCCATAATCTTAATCCTCCAATCTATAATCCGATTTTTTTTTTTTTTTTTTTAAAGATCGGGTCTCAGGAAAAAAAAAGATATAGCATAGAAAATTAGCACAATTAGCTCAAGACAATAGCAAAAAAATAATAATTCAAATGTAAAAAAACAACCTACTTTTAATTTTAACAACAAAACTAGCTCTTATCCAACAAACGGCCCTATAATAAAGATATGGCAGTACACACACACACACACACACACACACACACACACACACGCACGCACGCACGCACACAAACACACTGAGCGGCATCACATCCTCTCTGTAGGAGTACAAATGTTTACATAGGTCTCGCATGCCTCAAAGTCTCGCGTCATTTTGCGACGTTATTATTTCATGGTTTAGATCTATGTGTGTTAAATCTGTCCGAGGAGAAAGTTAATGGGACATTAAGATAAAGTTTAAAAAAAAAAAAAAAAGATGAAGTAGTTTTTTGGTATAGGAAATATTCCTAATTTATGTTTGTGTATATAATGTTAGTAACCTCGTCTGTCTTTTCTTTCTTATTGGAATGAGTTGTTTTCTTTTTTTGGGACAAGGCATCTTACTGTAAAAATATTCATTATGTTCCCTTTTTTTTTTTTTTTTTAAATATTCCTCTTTATGTTGCTTAGGTTCTGTTGTTGTTGTTGTTGTTGTTGTTGACTGTCTGAGTGATGCCAGTCTGATGAGCTCCTCCTGTCTTAACAGTGGACACTAACACTTTTGGCTTTGAGCCCAAGACGAAGCGATGCTTCCATTTGTTTTTTTAATATAAATTATGATTATTCTAATTTCTCTAGCTGTTATTCCCTGACGTTTCCCGTCTCATATGTTTTTTTTTTTTTAGATTTTTTTATGGTTATTTTTTTTTCGTCCCTTCTTGTTTTAATGAGACAAATCTAAGCCATGTGGCCACAGTAGAGGCTTTCTTTATTATTGACGAGCAGGAGAAGCTCCTCTCACTCTGATCCCCTCTTTCCACGTGAGATGACCCCCACGTCCCTGGTTCTTCGTGTATGTTTCCCCTCCTCTCTCTCTCTCTTCTTCTTCTTTCTTCTGTGTTCTTCTTTCCGTGTCTCTTTGTTTCCTTGTGCGATGGCACTGCTGATGCTGGATTCCTATTAAAGAGCTGACTTTACAGTAACCATCAAATGTCTTGTCAATGAGTATTAAAAGGAGATAGAAGAGAATGGGGGGGAGGGGGTGGTGTGTGTGTGTGTGTGGGTTTGGGGGGGGGGGGGTGTTGTGGGAGAACACGCAGCTTCCTGTATCTGTCGGTCTGTGTGGTGTCAGTGTGGCTGGAACGAGAAGAGACGAAGTTGCAGAGACAGCAGCTCAGCTTTTCTTCTCGTCAGATTCCTCCAGACGGTTTCTTCTTCTTCTTCTTCTTCTGGTATGGGGGGAGGGGGAGGGGGAGGAAGAGGAGGCTGGGAGAGGAAGAAGCGGGACGAGCCAGCAGCATGTGTTTAAAATATGCGTCTCTCTCTCTCCCTCTCTTCAGTTGTACACAAGGAGGATGAGGAGGAGGATGAGGAGGAGGAGGGGGCGTCTGTTTGGCTGCAACACCAAAAGACTGTCATAAAGCCCTAAACAGCCCCCACTACCCCCCCCCACACACACACACACTCACACACACACATAGATGAGTGCATTCATTAAAGGCGTCGTCATCCGTCCATTAGGAGCTCGCGCAGCCCGCAGAGGTTCCTGTGTTTGTGTCTCTGCACCGAATGACTCAGATATAGACACCGAGTCTACTTCCTCCCACCAAGGCCCCTCTCTCTCTCTCTCTCTCTCTCTCTCACATGATGATGATGATGATGGAGACATCTTCAATAATACTATTATTATTAATATCGCTGTAATGAAGTTGTACCAGGCAGTAAACGTGAACCACACAGACAGACAGAGACAGTTTGATTGTTTTATTCCAGTTGCTGTCTTTGCAAAAAAACAAGACTCGGTGCCTGCAGGGCTGCAGCTACAATTGTTGAGGTCATGTGTCCAAATTCCTCAATACCCATCCCCCCCCCCCAACAACAAACACACACCTCCACTTCCTCCTCACCTCACCACACCCTTTTTGGCTTGTGTTGTTAATTTCACAAGAAATATATATATATGTATATATGTACATGTATATATGTATATATGTACATGTATATATGTATATATGTACATGTATATATGTATATATGTACATATGTACATGTATATATGTATATATGTATATATGTACATGTATATATGTGTATATATGTATATATATACATGTATATATGTTTATATGTACATGTTTGTGTGTATATATATATGTGTATATATATGTGTGTGTATATATGTGTGTATATATATATGTGTATATATATGTGTGTGTATATATGTGTATACGTATATATACGTGTATATATGTGTTTATGTATATATATGTATGTATATATGTGTTTATGTATATATATGCATGTTTATATACGTATAAATATGTATATATATATACGTATAAATATGTATATATATATACATATACGTATATATATATATACGTGTATATATATGTATATATATATTTTGCATTATTTGAATTTTGCTTTTAGGCTTTTTTAGGCAACATTTGTAAGAACTTAGGAACATATAGGTCTATATGCACCTAACTATGATGATTTTCATTCATCAGTTATTTAAAAAGTTAATAATCCAGTGATTCTGAAACGTTTTATACCAAAGTACCACCTGCGAAAATATTGGGTTTTTAAAGTAACACCATTATTATGACCATTGTTAAAATACAGTGGTTTATTCACCTACAGACTTTTTACAGGAGTCCGATTTATAATTTGCTCATTCATCATCCTTCTCCTTTTACTCTAATTCCTAACTAAGCTAACGTACCACTGGTGGTCCCACGTTGCGCAGTTTGAGAACCGTGGAGTTAATCAACAAGTTATTTTGTCCGTAAAATACCAGGGAACTGTGTCAAATTTGATCAAATCCTCACATGTTTTCCTTACAACCAATGATGTTCAGATTGTTGCTAAAGGAGCAAA